>NC_041224.1:119840543-119847854 GCF_002837175.3 Physeter macrocephalus | reverse complement strand
AATGGACTTGAGGATATGGGGAGGGGGAAGGGTAAGCTGGGACAAAGTGGGAGAGTGGCATGGACATATATACACTACCAAATATAGGGTGGATAACTAGTGGGAAGCAGCCGCATGGCACAGGGAGATCAGCTAGGTGGTTTGTGACCACCTAGAGGGGTGGGATAGGTGAGGGTGGGAGGGAGGGAGACGCAAGAGGGAAGAGATATGGGAATATATGTATATGTATAACTGATTCACTTTGTTATAAAGCAGAAACTAACACACCATTGTAAAGCAATTATACTCCAATAAAGAAGTTTAAATAAATAAGTAAATAAATAAAATAATTAAAAACTCCTGAGAGAATCCTAAAGAGTTTGAAAACAAAGAATAAATGAGTGCTACTAAAAGAAAAAAGTAATAAAATACTCAATTTCATTGTCAAACCCAACAAACATGACTCAGATGTCAAGACCATCCTATGGATGACAGAATCTAGTGCATGGTTGTAGTGCATGTCTTGGGGAATTTAAGTCTTGATAAATGTCAAGAAGTGAAATAATTTCATTGTTTCTATTATTAAAATTAAAAGTTGTGTGTAAGTTGTGTGTAATTTGTGTACAATTAGATACTTTCCTTGGTAAAAAAAAATTGGAAATTTTTATAGTTTTGTATTTTATTAAGCATGCCCAAATATTCCACACATAGGAAATATGTGTTTTAAAGAGATCAAGTAGCATTTATAATAGAGGAAGCATTGTTACCCTGGCATGAATGATATGAAAAATATAATAAAATATAATAAAATTATTAACATTAAAAAAAATGTGAATGGATTAAATGCTCCAACCAAATGACACAGGTTTGCTGAATGGATACAAAAACAAGACCCATATATATGCTGTCTACAAGAGACCCACTTCAGACCTAGGGACACATACAGACTGACAGTGAGGGGATGGAAAAAGAAATTCCATGCGAATGGAAATCAAAAGAAAGCTGGAGTAGCAATACTCATAACAGATAAAATGGACTTTAAAATAAAGAATATTACAAGAGAGAAGGAAGGACACTACATAATTATCAAGGGATCAATCCAAGAAGAAGATTTAACATTATAAATATATATGCACCCAACATAGGACCACCTCAAAACATAAGGCAACCACTAACAGCTGTAAAAGAGGAAATGGACAGTAACACAATAATAGTGGGGGAATTTAACACCTCAGTTACACCAGTGGACAGATCATCCAGACAGAAAATTAATAAGGAAACACAAGCTTTAAATAACACAATAGACCAGATAGATTTCACTGATATATATAGGACATTCCATCCAAAAACAGCAGATTATACTTTCTTCTCAAGTGCACATGGAACATTCTCCAGGATAGATCATATCTTGGGTCACAAATCAAGCTTCAGTAAATTTAAGAAAATTGAAATCACATCAAGCATCTTTTCCGACCACAACGCTATGAGATTAGAAATCAATTACAGGGAATAAAACGTAAAAAAACAGAAACACATGGAGGCTAAACAATATGTTACTAAATAACCAAAAGATCACTGAAGAAATCAAAGAGGAAATAAAAAAATACCTAGGGAACAAGTGACAATGAAAACACGATGATCCAAAACCTATGGGATGTAGCAAAAGCAGTTCTAACACGGAAGTTTATAGCAATAAAATCCGACCTCAACAAACAAGAAAAATCTCAAATGAACAATCTAACCTTACACGTAAACATGTAAAACAGAGATAAACCCAGGCACCTATATTCAACTAATCTATGACAAAGGAGGCAAGGATATACAATGGAGAAAAGACAGCCTCTTCAATAAGTGGTGCTGGGAAAACTGGACAGCTACATGTAAAAGAATGAAATTAGAACACTCCCTAACACCATACACAAAAATAAACTCAAAATGGATTAAAGACCTAAATGTAAGACCGGACATTATAAAACTCTTAGAGGAAAACATAGGAAGAACACTCTGACATAAATCACACCAAGATCTTTTTTGACCCACCTCCTAGAGTAATGGAAATAAAAACAAAAATAAACAAATGGGACCTAATGAAACTTAAATACTTTTGCACAGCAAAGGAAACTATAAACAAAACAATAAGACAACCCTTAGAATGTAAGAAAATATTTGCAAATGAATCAGTGGACCAAGGATTAATCTCCAAAATATACAAACAGCTCATGCAGCTCAATATTAAGAAAACAACCCAATCAAAAAATGGGCAGAAGACCTAAATAGACATTTCTCCAAAGAAGACACACAGGTGGCCAAGAGGCATATGAAAAGCTGCTCAGCATCACTAATTATTAGAGAAATGCACATCACAACTACAGTGAGGTATTACCTCGTCCTGGTTAGAATGGGCATCATCAGAAAATCTACAAACAACAAATTCTGGAGAGGGTGTGGAGAAAAGGGAACCCTCTTGCAGTGTTGGTCTGAATGTAAATTGATACAGCCACTATGGAGAACAGTATGTAGGTTCCTTAAAAAACTAAAAATAGAACTACCACATGACCCAGCAACCCCACTACTGGGTGTATACCCAGAGAAAACCATAATTCAAAAAGACACATTCTTTTTGAATTATGCACCCCAATGTTCATTGCAGCACTATTTACAATAGCCAGTTCATGGAAGTATTACTCAGCCATAAAAAGGAACGAAATTGGGTCATTTGTAGAGACGTGGATGGATCTAGAGACTGTCATACAAAGTGAAGTAAGTCAGAAAGAGAAAAACAAATATCGTATATTAACACATATATGTGGAATCTAGAAAAATGGCACAGATGAACTGGTTTGCAAGGCAGAAATAGAGACACAGATGTAGAGAACAAACGTATGGACACCAAGGGGGGAAAGCGTGGGGTGGGGTGGTGGTGGTGGGATGAACTGAGAGATTGGGGTTGACATATATGCACTAATACGTATAAAATAGATAACTAATAAGAACCTGCTGTATAAAAAATAAAATAAATTTCGAAAAAAACCTTTTATACTTACAAGACTTTAAATAAATAAATAAAATTATATTCCTTTGTACGGTAGACAATTTCTGTAAGCTTCAGATACCTCATCTGCTCAGCAATGTTGTGAGGCTTAAATATACAGAAAGTGCTTAACACAGTGCCTAGCACATCGTGTCTTATCATTATCATCATCTTTTTCCAGTTTTTAAAATAAACTAATGGAAAGGGCAAAATGACATTCCAAGAAATATGATAATCAAGCCAGAAGGCTAACCATTCAGCTAATGCATGGTGACTTTTAATAATGAGATGTCTTCCGTTGAGTTCATAAAGCCCAGCAAGTGACTAAGTTTTTTTGTTTGTTTGTTTGTTTGTTTGTTTTGTGGTATGCGGGCCTCCCCCTGCTGTGGCCTCTCCCGTTGCGGAGCACAGGCTCCGGACGCGCAAGCCTAGCGGCCATGGCTCGTGGGATCCTCCCAGACCGGGGCGCGAACCCGGTTCCCCTACATCGGCAGGCAGACGCACAACCACTGCGCCACCAGGGAAGCCCCGTGACTAAGTTTTTAAGAGGCAGAAGTTAGGTACTATCTCATCGAACTTTGATAGTGAAAGTCCAGAAGTAACTCCCTTCTCTTTACTGCATGTTTACCCCTGCACTTTGTTCACACCCCCATTTCAGTACTCATCACATTGTACTATGATACTTCATTATAAAGCCACCTTATCCCCTCTCTGGACCATTTACCTTCACACTCAATTCTAGCACCCAGTGTAGGACTAGGCATTTGTAGACATACAATAAACGTTTGTTGGATGAATATACGACAAATGAATGGTGAATGAGAAGGAATATAACATAATGAATGGGATATAATATAACAATGGTTGGAAGTCTGAAGAACTTGAGTTCAAATCCAAGCTCCACCTCCTATAAGCAGTGTGATCTTGATCAAGTGATGTAACTCTTTAAGTTTCATGTCCTTATCTGTAAAATGGTGTCATGTACTTAATTCATAGGGTTCTTATATGATATATAGGTTTTGTACATGTTTTTTGCATATAAAATTGTCTATCAATAACTATTATTAACAGTACCATTAATTTTCTTAATGAAAATTATGAAAAATAGCACAGATATTATACCATGTACATTATTTTATTACGTCTCTTTACTTTTACTATTAGTTTTATTGTTATTGTTACTGTGGTTATTGACAGAAATGCTGGAATGATTCACTGATTGCCAGTACAGGACCCACTCAAACTATGTGATAGGTTTCACTCAGACCCAATAACCTAACAGATGTGCATTCTTGCTTTGGATGGACCTGGGGTAGGAAAAGGTGAACAGAGTTCATAGCATTGTGTTCAGTTCTGCAGCCTTAAAAAACAAAGCCCTGCTTCCACCAAAGAAGGCTTTAAAATGTTTCCCAGCACATCCAGATCCTTTTAGAGCATCACTTATTCGGTCCAAGGATCCAAAAAGATGTACCATAAGCTTCAGTTAAGCAGTGGTTTTCAGACAAGCATCCATCAGGATAATTTGGAAGACTAGTTTAGACAGATTGTTGTGCTCCATCCCGAGTTTTGGGTTCCGTAGGCCTGGGGTAAAACCCCAATTTTTATTTCTACTAAGTTCTCACATGATACTGATGATGGTGGTTCAGGGACCACACTTTGAGAACCATTGAGTTCATAGATATGGTTGAGGTATGAGTAACCTGAATCCAGAGTGGAAATATTTGCAGAAATCTTTTCACTAAGGTGAATCGCCTGATAACGCCCATGAAAATGAGGGCTTTCTGTTTTCAGCCCCAATGTTTTCAACACTGCACTGTCCTTTTTTTACTTTATAAATTTATTGGTAGGGGAAATGATTTGATGAAGATGTTTTTAAGCTTCTATGAGCCTGATAAAATCTATAGACATTTTCTCCTGAAAAGCCCATCTGCACATACCCAGAACCATTGCTTATAATTTCAGGAGGTTCTCAGGCACCTCCCCCGACAGCCCACCCACCAACCCTTAGGAGTATCAGTAGAAAAACTATCCCCTAAGGCAAAGTCTTGGGTTCACTTGGATGTAACAAAAATTCCCTTCTTACACCTAAGCTTTCAGTTCACTCATTTGTAAAATAGGAATAAAAATAATAGTTCTTACCTCAAAGACTGTGAAGATTAACTGATATAATACACTGAAGAGCCTAATTTGAAAGCCAGAGACACTGAATATTACCTTTTGCTCTCTCTTTATAGTCCTGCTACAACAATCCTCATTCTTGAGGCAAGTGGATGCCTCTCCCTACTAGGGGAAAGATCAGGAAGTGTAAGAAAGAAGAGCCAGCCCAAAGAGTAATATTTCAAGACTTTACTCTGTGCCCACTGCATTCTTTTGCTAAAATCTGGTCACAGGATGCCATATCATGTTTTTTTCCGTAAGTCCCTGAGTAATGGGGTCTGGCAAGCCCAGGCCTGGCTCTATGACCTGAGAGTCTCAATTCATTTGCCTGGAAATACTCCACTTTGCAAATGTCCTATGCCTTGTCATGTCCCCATGTTAACGCCTCCTGGCAGAAAGACAGAAACATAAAGTTCTAATAGGGGTTCATTTACAGGGTAGAAGATACTGAGTTTTGAGAAATAGTGATTAAGGTCAAAGCCTGATTCTCATTGTTTCTACAAAGATAAACTACAGTGATAGGCTAATCCGCAGACATTTATTTAGCATTTACCGTGCTAAACACTGTGTAGTAGGTGAAACAAAGAGGAATAACACATGCTCCTGTTCTGTGCCAGCTCACATTCCAGCAGGGAAGATGGATACACACAAAAATAAACCAGACACAAAGAGAGCCAGAGCAAGGACAGCGATCGCGGATCAGACAGTGTTTCAGGAGTGCCCAAGAGGGAGAAATCAATTTTGATGGGGATCCACGGAAGTCTCTTGGGCAAGGTGGGATTTAAGCTGGACCGTAAAGAGTGGGGCTGCTATCTGTGAGTATGATGGAGCATGACATTCTAGGTAGTGGGAGTTGTTTGAAAAAAAAATGTGGACTTAGAAAAGTGTTCGGTAGAAATGTGCATGATTATGATTTAATCAGCATGAGTGTAGTTTGGCTTGGGGGTAAAGGTGTAGAATTTGAGGCTAGAAAGGTAGGTTGGAAGCATATCGTGGGAAACAAACCAAAGGCCAATGAGGAGCTTTGGCTTTACTCTCCGTGCCGTGGGGAAGGGTTGAGGGTCTTTGAGTAGGGAGGCACCAGAAGCAGATATGTTTTTATAAAAAGAAAAAAAAAATCCCTGGGGCCACTGTGAAGAACAGATGATAGAAGCAAGAAGAAAGCAAGACTTGGTGAAAGTAATGGGAACCTGAGTTAAAGCCAGAGAAGTAGCAAGAGCAGCCGGAGGGGGACGAAGGGGAGGGGCATTTGAGGGGCTGCGTTCATCCGAGGATGGTTGATGACATGCAGCAAAGAAAGCAGAGGTGAGCTGGCAGGGCTCTCCTCGGAGCATCCGATCCCAGTCTGGGTTGCTGCCTAGAGCAGACCATGGACTCAGAGGAAGAGGCTGGAAAGGGGCCCAGAGGCCGTGTGGTGAGTGATAGCTCTTGGCCATCCCCAAAAGACTTTTCTCCTCCCTAGAATGCCCAGAGGGGTAGCAATTGACCATCTGCTTTGCCTGCCTGGAATATCAAAATCAGTGATTCCCAGACATGGCCCTTAGCCTGGCAATGTCAGAAGTTCTGAAGTTCTTTTTTTTATTTTTTTTAACATCTTTATTGGAGTATAATTGCTTTACAATGCAGTGATTCCCAGACATGGCCCTTAGCCTGGCAATGTCAGAAGTTCTGAAGTTCTTTTTTTTATTTTTTTTAACATCTTTATTGGAGTATAATTGCTTTACAATGGTGTGTTAGTTTCTGATTTATAACAAAGTGAATCAGTTATACATATACATATGTTCCCATATCTCTTCCCTCTTGCGTCTCCCTCCCTCCCACCCTCCCTATTCCACCCCACTAGGTGGTCACAAATCACCCAGCTGATCTCCCTGTGCTATGCGGCTGCTTCCCACTAGCTATCTATTTTACGTTCCGTAGTGTATATATGTCCATGCCACTCTCTCACTTTGTCCCAGCTTACCCTTCCCCCTCCCCATATCCTCAAGTCCATTCTCTAGTAGGTCTGTGTCTTTATTCCCATCTTGCCCCTAGTTTCTTCATGACCTTTTTTTTTCTTTTTTTCAGATTCCATATATATGTGTTAGCATACAGTATTTGTTTTTCTCTTTCTGACTTACTTCACCCTGTATGACAGACTCTAG
>NC_041224.1:119777944-119838650 GCF_002837175.3 Physeter macrocephalus | reverse complement strand
ATGTTGAGCATTCTTTCATGTGTTTGTTGGCAATCTGTATATCTTCTTTGGAGAAATGTCTATTTAGGTCTTCTGCCCATTTTTGGATTAGGTTGTGGTTTTTTTTGATATTGAGCTGCATGAGCTGCTTGTAAATTTTGGAGATTAATCCTTTCTCCGTTGCTTCATTTGCAAATATCTTCTCCCATTCTGAGGGTTGTCTTTTCATCTTGTTTATGGTTTCCTTTGCTGTGCAAAAGCTTTTAAGTTTCATAGTTCCCATTCGTTTATTTTTGTTTTTATTTCCATTTCGCTAGGTCAAAAAGGATCTTGCTGTGATTTATGTCATAGAGTGTTCTGCCTATGTTTTCCTCTAAGAGTTTTATAGTGTGTAGCCTTACATTTAGGTCTTTAATCCATTTTGAGTTTATTTTTGTGTATGGTGTTAGAGAGTGTTCTAATTTCATACTTTTATATGTACCTGTCCAATTTTCCCAGCACCACTTATTGAAGAGGCTGTCTTTTCTCCACTGTATATTCTTGCCTCCTTTATCAAAGATAAGGTGACCATATGTGCGTGGGCTTATTTTAAAACAACTTTTAGGTACTTTCCCAGGTGATTCTGATCTGGGAACCTAAGGTGGGTCTGAGGTGGGGCTGGGCATCCATATGTTGTAAAGCTCCCAGGTGACTCTGATGCAAATCTGGATTTGGGAACTACTGTGAGATCTTACTGTTGAGCTAGGAAATGTATAGAAAACATGGGTTCAATGTATGCTTGTGCTAGTGAACACTATGATGGCTTGAAGAACTTAGGATTTGGTCCCCAACAGCGTCTCAAACATAATGACCTTCATTGAGTGTCTTAGCCGCTCCTCCCTCCCCAACTCCAATCCTCAGAGAACACATCAGGAGGTGGGAGAAGCTGTGTGATTGGCAGGGTCCCCTGAACTTCCCAAAAGGTTATTGTGCATACAAGTCATCACTTTCACCCTTGTCCTTGGCTGTGTCACAGGAGCACCATGAGAGGGTCTCATCACAGGTGTTTTGAGACTTTAGAAAACAGGTTACATAAAAATACTATCCATTTTCTGCCAGGCTTGTACAATATCCATAGCACTTTTACTACTATTATTGTTTTTATTTCTCAGAAAAACCATGCAGTACAAAGTTAAGGTGGGTGTTAAAAACATCCCTTCTACACACTGGGCTCCATGGGATTCAGTGACTCGTGCAAGGTCAGACAACCAGAGCTGGCCCTGAATCCGCCATCCTCCTGAGCTCCAGTTCTGCTTCTGTGCCAGAATGGAGAAGGGTAACATAAAGGCATTTTTCTCTCCTTGTAAAAGTGAAAAAAATGGGGGGAGGGGAAATTATTTAAACACACCTCACTCATACTGCAATCACTGCATTGTTTTTCCTGTTGAAACACCCTGTTGGTTTTTAAATCCCTTTAAACCTACCCGACACCTGTATGGCCCAGATCCAAGAATTATTACCGAACCCCTCACTTTTTATATTTAACCACATAGGAGTTTCTGTGATGGTATCTGACTCTTGGTTCAGTTGAAAATTTCAGAGCTTCCAGAATTTTTCTTCTTCCATCAAAGCTATAAGCATGCAATGCTCAGACCTGATTTTTTTTTTAATTAAGCAGAGAATGGTTCCCACTTTTACTTCTCCTGCTGGATAAAAATAGCATCATGGCACTACCCTGTATTGTTCCTCTGTGAAGATCCTTCTGAAGTATTGACCAAAAGAGAGGGCAGGGGAAGGATAGGGGAGGTCTCCGTCAGCAACTTACGGTTTGTGAGATGACCTCTCTTCAGGGCAAGAACTGAGGCTGACAGCAAAATGAGAACTTTCCAGCAAATTCATTATAACAAAGCATAATGTGAGCTCACTAGGCACAAAAATAGGCAAAAGGAAAGTGACTTCCACATAAGACCTAATTAAATACTTTGATGTCAGAAGCAGAGCAGGGAGGGGTGGAAAATCAAACCAAAGTGAAGGACCCAAATTCAAATGGAAAGAAGAAATATTTTTCTCTTTTTCTTCCTCCCTTTCTGTGTGCGTGTGTGTCTCTCTCCCTGTCTCTCTTCTGTCTCTGTCTCTCTCCTTTTCTTCCTTTGCCATTGAAGGAAGAATAAGATTCAGGAACAATGGGTTGAAAATTCTTCAGCCAATAGTCCAGTGACTTACTACTGTTTATAATGCACAGAATGTCACAGGCTGTTTTGCAGCCTTCCCAAGTTGGTTTGTTAATAACAGGAAGCTAGCACTTCTCAGTACAGTGGATCAGCTACACGTGAAAATAAATGCAAAAAACCTGGAGGGGAATAGCAGCAGACCGAGAGTAGCCTTGATTTAATTTAACATTTGGGGGTCCACACACAAATGAGCATTTTAGTAGGCTTCATGGTGGAAGTTGCTGTCATTTGTAAAATATTCTGGCCAATTAGCTAATAGTGTGCTTGGATTTCTCCTGTTTTGATACAGTAATACTAAGTACATTGTGAAGCCCAATTATACAAATCATCCCCATATGCCATACCAGTCTTTCTTTATGAACTGTGTTTATAAATCCTGTGTGAGGAAATGTGTACTTCAGCAATTTAGACCATGTGTAAAAACATAGCCAATGGGATTGTCAAGAAAACAAGTTCCAGCCTAGGAAATCCTAATGTGTTCCGCTGGAATAACAGGAGGGTGCCGGGGAGTGCAATGCTCTGCTTAAATACATATTGCTTTATAGTGTTTAACCCACTTAGGGGCTTACGCTTCCCTTTCTGTTATTTTATTCTTCTTTTCTTTTAGGATCCAACCTTGGAGTTTCTGAGAAAATTTGGGGTTGGTCTTCTCTCAGGCACAATAGCCTCAGTCATTAACATCCCTTTTGATGTTGCCAAAAGTAGGATTCAAGGGCCTCAGCCAGTTCCTGGAGAGATCAAGTACAGAACCTGTTTTAAAACAATGGCCACGGTCTATCAGGAAGAAGGGTAACACATTCTTATTTTAATAAATGTGCAAGACTAAAGCATTGCTAAAACCATATTGTACTTCCATTTTTTTTTTTTTTTTTTTTTTTTTTTTTTGTGGTATGCGGGCCTCCCTCTGCTGTGGCCTCTCCCGTTGCGGGGCACAGGCTCCGGACGCGCAGGCTCAGCGGCCATGGCTCACGGGCCCAGCCGCTCCGCGGCATGTGGGATCCTCCCAGACCGGGGCGCGAACCCGGTTCCCCTGCATCGGCAGGCGGACGCGCAACCACTGAGCCACCAGGGAAGCCCTGTACTTCCATTTTGATAAGAGCCATTAAGCCCTCCTGAATTGGGTGTATGTCTGAGAAGCTCTAGGGAATAGATGAGAAACTTTGTGAGATAACACAGTAATGAGATGTTGGCAAAACCTTCTTACGCCATCAAGAAACATGAGCCACGATCATTCAATATACTGTATGTTTGTCCTAGAATGCCAAGGTGAACTTTTTGCTTGTCAGTTTGCACAGTATGCTATTGCATATAATATGCCCTGTTCCCACGTGGACAGGAGAGTAATTGTCTTCTGACTATACATCTAATCAAAATGTCACCTAATTTTATTCTCCTGGGAGAATTAAACATAAGAGCTCTGTGAAGGTAGTTTTCCTTTAAGAATTTAAAGTATGTGCTTTTTTCTACTGTTCTTTGCTTTTTTAAGTCTTATTTTTGTCTCTTCATCCCTCCTTAGCAGGTCTTATTCTCACGTAAGCAAGTAGTATTTTATTATTTTGATCTAAACTGCATCGTATTTCCTTCTGTGAGGACTGAGTTTATGGTCTTTTAAACTCAATTACAAGAGTCATTTTGTCCATATACACAGCTGTCTTGAAAGTAAGGCCTGTCTGGATAGCAAAAACCATCTCGCTGATGAAAGTCCTATTTGCGATGGGACAAGATCAGCATAGCTTGGGTATTAAAGAATTAATTCTTTCCTCTCATCCAATTTGCTGCAGAGAATACTTAGCCCGATACTGTTTGTTTTGGGATTTGAAAATTTTTCTCAAATGACTTTTTTGGGTAAATACTGGGTCAGCATCTCAGTAAAGCTGAGGTACAACTCCATTTTGTTTTCAGAATAAGAATGTTGCTCTTTCCCTTCCGGTTCTAGCATTTTAGCTTTGTATAAAGGCCTGCTTCCCAAGATTATGAGGCTTGGACCAGGTAATAATGTTTTCATTACTTATATCCTTCCTTCCTCATTTGTCTAGTATCTCTTTTTTCTTATTTGGGTCTATCTGTAACACAACTAAAGTTTGTCACACTGTGAAACATGGAAACCTTAAGGATAAAAAGTTGTCTAGGAGTATTCAAGACACTAAAGGCGTCCATTCGAAATGTTCTACCTTTGTTTATAAGGTACTATTTGTGGGCTTACTGGAGGCTGATAGAAGCCAAAGCCCACCTTAAGTCACTAGGAGAGGATGCACGGCCAGTCGGAGTTTGAGTCGCTTCTGGCTGAAAGGGAGGATTTTTCACTGAGTGAGGGACCAGCCCAATAAAACTTTCCCTGGTGCTTCTAGTTCATTCTTGCTCCTGCCTCAGCTTCGCTTCAGAAAGAGAAAAGGAGGACAGCTAGTCTCCATGAACAGCCAGAGCAACTCTCCTCACTGTTGCCTCTGGGGAGCAAGAATGGAGAAGCTGCAGCCTGGCGCTCACCTTCCTAGCATGACGGTGGAGGCTCCTGGCTCGGGGCCTTACATCAGGATGCCAGCCCACAAAAAGCCGGCTGGCATTCCCACAGGGAGAGTCAGCTGCCTCTCTGTAAATAGATAAGAAAGCAACTGCTGCAGACTCAACCACCTGGGCAAATAGTCTTGGATTATAAGCAACCTTGTGAATAAGTACAGAAGTATGCACTAGACCACACATATTATTTTACCAGGCCACACTCACCTTCTTAGACATCCTGGAAATCTTCCCCAGAACTGTCCCCTACTTGTCCCCTTTCTCCCTTTCCCAGTCCTCCCTTTGAACACTGATGTCCCCTTCCCCTGCCACACTCACACACATGCACATTTACCTTTAAATCTCAGCCCAGTGAACGAGCATTTCTGCCAACCTGAGATATAGAACAGCAGTCTGTAAATTGAAGCTGGTGAACAGTTCATACTTTCGTATATTTTGAAAAACACTTCCACAGTTCCCAATCCATCTATCCCAGCCTTTCTAGGCATTTAAGCATGGATTTTTGCTTCACATTTGAGATTCAGACCTGCCTTCTATTTGTTATTGGCCCGTGTGTCAACACGAACCCAATGATAAAGAATATTGGTGATTTTGTGCCACTCTCTCTTCAAGAATGTGGTGTTTTTCCTTCCCCACACAGTAAAAACCTGCTAGTAGACCTAGTATTAGAGAAAATCATAGGACTGGCCCTAATCCAGCTTTCTCAGGACGGGATGGGCCTGAAAAGGGAGAGCAATCAGGGAGAGTTTAGCTAAAACGGTAATTGACTGGAACCTGAATCCAAAGCTCTTAAATAATCTGGCCCCAAGTTTTGTTAGAGGCTTGCAAATGTTTGGTTGGCTTTTTAAGTGTTTTTTGCATGAGGTGTCCTGAGTTGCTGTGGTGTTAAATCCAATGAAAAGGGTTCTTGTGAACATACTGTCCAGGCTAAACAAAATTGTGAATAACTGGAAATCTCATTCAAGGACCTGGCCTCCACTCTCATCCCAAACATACAGGTCCTAGCAACCTCAAAGGAAAGAAAGGTGTAGAGAAAAAGGTAAGACTTTTGAGTTAAGGATAAGATTTTTTCTAGAGAGAGAAAGAGGGAGAGCGAGAGACAGTAAAAAAGAAAAGAAGGGTGAACCTGGCATTTTCATCCTTCGTTCTAGAGAAGCATCCCATCTTATTTTTATAACAGCCTTAGCAGCTCTATGTGGCTAATGATCAAGACCTCCCATGAAAGGAGAATCTTGAAGTCTGTGGTTTAAACTCCAAATATCACTAGGCTGTAAACTAATCCGATTCTGCATGTTCTTGTCTTATATGGTGAACAGTTAATAAGAGTACACAGAGCAATTACATACATATTAACAACCCTCTGTAGTGCATCCCTTTTTGTTTGCCAGATCCAAGAGGGCTACAGCAGCTGAGAGGGGGCTATTAGAGTATCTTCAGGGGTTAAAAATGAAAATTACAGGCAGATAATTATCTTTGGTATAAGGTTACACAAACATGTGCGGCCTGTAGATTAAAAAAAAAAGCATATGGTAGTGTGTACAAAATAAGATCAAAATCAAGTTCTCTTTCTTTCTGTCAGAAGTCAGTCTTCTGTTCATGCAGCCAAGTCTTCTCTAAGTTGTACTCTGGATATTTGTCCACAGTTTTTTAAATTGGGCTTTACAATGTTGTGGTAGTTTCTGCTGTTTGTCCACACTTTGATTTTGTAATATTGTTCACATAGACATGAAAGGATAGAGAATATCTTAAAGGGCACAGGATATGTGCTATTTACTGCATCAGACAGAACACAAAATCATCCACATGCAAATGCTTCTCCCGATGTCTAAGTATTCAGCAGCCTCAGTGCTTGTTTTCCATATCATAGTCCTGTTGACATATTACATAGCAAGCCCTTTTGCAGCCAGTTATATAACTCTTCTCTTCCAAGATAAATGATGGTCTTATGACACTCAACCCCGACTACCAAATGTTCAAGTGCAATCCGTATATATCTGAGGCAGATGAAAGGAATGAAGGCAACAAAAATCTGAGGCAACAAAAGGAGGTTGAAAGCTAGCTAAGTTTTGAAATACAGATTTTTAAAAGTACTCAGAAGCTATTTTTCACATTGTAATCCAGTTTGAAAGCTGTAAGAGAAAACCAGGCTCATCCATCAAGCACCATCTTAGAGATTTCCTTCTTGAATGCAACTACAACAATGCTAATTATAAACTGTAAAAGATAAATCCTTTGCCTACGTATGACAAATCTGAAGGTTTCTGTTCGCGGGAAAGCCACATGCCCTTACATGACTAAATGTGTCTGTATTTACTTACTTTTAAAAATTAAAAGTGCCTGAAAAAGAAGCTGATGAGAAATGATGAAAGTTACAGAAACTCATGGGGAAAAAATGTATTTAGAGACTCAAGATGGTCTTGATTTCGCTCTGAGAATTTTCCACAGTACTTTTCTGTGTATTGGAGCTTGAGAACTGATGATTCTGAATGGCTTCTGCCTGATGGGCTGCATGGGACTCCAGGGATTCAGAAACCCAGGGGGAAAGACAGCACAATTTCACAGGACTTGGGATAAAAACCAGCTCTTTTCTTTTCTAGGTGGTGCAGTGATGCTGCTGGTTTATGAATACACCTATTCATGGCTTCAGGAGAACTGGTGATTGCCTACAGAGTATTTTTCCCCCTTGTGATAATGGATATTCATTATACAGCACCATGGGAAGAAGAGAATATCGATCAGCTGAGCCGATACAATGATAAATTATAATTATACAATTATATACAATTATAGAGGGCAAAACAGTTTGTTCAAGAACAAAACCTATTTTGATACTTCAAAAATTATCTCTAGACAATTAGAAACTGTCGTTTTGGTCATATCCATAAAACTGTGAGAAGAAAATTACTACTATGCAGCAATGAGGTATATAAACTGAATATAGAAAAATAGCATGAAATCAGATATATTTCATAAAAGCAATATAAATATTATGACCTATGTTCCTCTTACACGGCTTCACAAGGAAAATTCATTGTATTGATGATTATTTTCTCCCAAAAGTTCAAGAAGTGCTTAAAAGTGAAAAAAAATTAAGCCAAAATTTAAACAGTTTTTATAAGGAATTAAATTCTTCCATAAATAGTATTTAATCATATACAAGGAAAATATTTCTAAAGTGTATTAAAATGACCTTTTAAAATTTTATGTTAAAATGTGAATTTGTTGGTTTCTTTTAGTAATAATACTCATCTCAGCTATATTTTCCTAAATCTACTTTATATTTTGCACTGTTGGTTAATATTTTTAAATCATGATATTTGAAGTCTTTTATGACAAATATAAAACATGAAATTATATTAAACTACTTTCCCGTTGAAAACAAGTTTTAATGCTGAAATATTTTCATGCTAAATCACAAATTCGAACCACTCCTTGGGCCCGTTTGTGCTACCTGTATTTGCATCAAATACCTTTGTTCAGAACTTTTACCTATGCCATTCTTAAAAATGATGTTTAGAATAAAACTACATTTCTAGGTTATTGGTTTTAAGTGACTGTTTCAGGTGTGAAGTCGACTAACTGCAGTGTTAGAATATGTATTATGAAGGGGAAAATGTTTCAAAGCAGAAGTACATTCTTAGCATTTCCAAAGATTCCTGTACTAACATGCACTCCAAAAATTATCTCCCTGGCATTGATATAACCAAACTTAATTTTATATCCGCATCCTGAAATGATGCTACTTCAGTAGCTAGAGTCAACAAAAATATCTGCATGTTCTAGATGGCACCTGTTCTTAACTACTACAAGGTACTTCTGCCATGAAGCTGTGTCACTAAAACATTTTGAAAATAAAAAATGAAAGATAACATAGTAATTATTACTTTTTATTAATTTAGAGCATTTAAAGTATAAAAATAAAGGCTTTTTGACATACTGTATATACATACACAGCCTTCGGTTGTACATCCTTCCCAACGTGTTTTTTAACTTATATTTCAGCCCAGTATTTAATGAGGGTCGTTAGAAGTAGGACAAAACAAGAGAAATAAGAATGTGTCTGTTGTCCAACTGCATTCTATCCTTCAGGTAATACTCTTGCCTTCTGTGAAAGAGAGCACTGCCTGCATAGAGGCCATGAAATTGAACCTTTAACCTCTCCATGTGGATGGGATGGAAAAGGATCTCTGAAGAGTGCATTTGCCAGGTTAAAAACAACACTTTTACCGCCTAAGAATCAGAGGAAATATGTCAACAGTAACCAATAATAATAATGTTTTAAAAATCAAACAACCCCATATCCCATCCCACTTTCCTTCTCGCATTTTTAAAAGTAGCTTTAAATCATAATGTGCTTTAAATAGCCAATTGTATTTGGGCTTTCTCTTTTTAAATTTACTCCATGTGAATTCACTGTTGCTAAGAAAAAACGTAGGGAAAAAAAGAAAAGGAAAACTTTGATACTATTAATATTAGATTTTTAAAGATACAAGAACTGGAAAAAATATATAAATAGCATAATAACAAGAGATTTCTTAATTTAGATAAAGAAAATAACAGTTATGTTTCCATACAAACAATTGATATTTTTTAAAGACTCCTAATAGCCGCCTAAAAACATCTGATAAGGAATAATTCTGTACCTTATGTCAGTTTTTCTGCATGGCAGGAGAGTCCCTGTACAGTGTGGTTTTAAAGTCTCCACCAAAATGTTGGACTGGTGTTTTGTTCCATTCGGTTTATAGTCTATTTTCTCACCAGACTGGGAACTCCAGATGCCAATAGGAGTTTTACAAGATCAAAGGAAGACTACGGCCCTGAGAGTTCATGTGCCCCTTCTGCGTATTCTCCTGAAGTTAGAATCTTCTGTTTGCAGCGCTGAATTTCGGTTGCTTTAGAAGTAAATGCAGTTCACAGCTCTCTATGAGATATCTGCTGCTTGAAAAAAGCAGTTCCTCGAACACAGCTTGTGTGTCAGAAATCTGCTTACTGTTTATATCCTGGTGATTTGAAAACCTAGCTAATCTAGCCGTCTGAGTTTTAGCTGAGGCCATGAAACCGATGTGACAGAACTGGATTGCCATGTGGGCTGTGCACAGCACAGACAGGAAGAAATCAAAATCACCTAACGAACGCATCTTTAACATCCATATCTAGTGATGTGCCCTGTTAGTTATTGCACAGAATTAATACCAAAAAACCCGCAATATATTAATTTTCCAATAGATGAATTGTACCAATGTTTTAAAAACGTATTTTCAAGCCTATATTGCCAAGCAGGAAGAACTTTCTAAACAGAAGCAATTACAACTGTAGAATTTTGCCCAAGAAATCAACTGTTTTAAAATACAACACATAATCACATGCACACACACACACACACACACACACACACACACACACACACACATACCCCTCAGCTCTATGATTAACACTAAAGTGAAAAACAAATTGGTTTAGAAAGATCCATCAGTTAAACTGTGTCCTGTAACTCCAGAAATGAATAAAGGGAATTTTTAAAAATTAAATAGCATTTGTATTTCTAATACCACCACCAGTTTACCTACACGTGAAACATGCTTCTGTACAACAATGTAAACTTCACAGCAAGCCATTTTTACATTCATTAGAGCAGAATTTTCCATTGTCTTTAAATTACAACATGATTTTGGGCTGAGATTGCTGAACACACAGGTAAGCCAACAATAACAGTACAATTTAGTTTCACAGTGGTTTTCTTAACATAAAGTTCATTTTAAGTGTCTTTGCAAAGCATTTCACATTAAACTTAAGTTTCTAAGTGACTTCCTTTAGAGCCTTGTTCAGATATTTTCCACCCTCTTGTCTTTATATGCTTGGCATGTGTGTTGTTTGATTGGGATACAAAATGGGAGACTGGCTTGTTTTATCTGTGTTTTGAGTCCTCTGTTGTAGAAAGAAAATGTCCTTCATGAGATGTCGAAGCCTTCACTGCACACACAAAATCTGGGGCAAGTCCAGGTCCAGGAGCCTGAGCAGCCCACCACCAAACAGAGACAAAGACATTGCCGGAAAGTCACCTTTGCAAAAAGAAAGGAAAAAAATAGAGAGGGGTGGGGGCAGGGGAGGGGCCTATCCCATGGAATGAAAACACAAATGCACCAGAGTCCATATTTACAAACTAATAGAAAGTATAAACATTATTGTATTTGGAACCAAGTCAAAACACCAGGAGGAGCTAAATTCAGATATTGCTTAAGTTATACATATATTTTCCAACAAAATATGCCATCTGTTAAAAATAAACAACGGATCACTCAAGTCAATTATTGATTGGTTTCCTAATGATGAATTAAGGATTATTTTGTTACCTTATTTGATTAGAGGGTGTAGCATAACTTTTTCTATACCTATTTTCTTTTATTGATTTTGCAAAATCTCAACAATTGCACGTTTCAGAAGTTCAGGTTGATTTAGAATAAATATACACATGTGGTTTTACCAAAGACTAGTTTTAAAAGTTCCTTAAGCCCTTTGAGGGGTGCAGGTTTCTTCACTACGTTAAAACAGTGTGTGGCCAACACAAACGTCTCATTCAGTCCTTAACATTGCTTTTGTTTTTAACTCCTACAGTCATGTCAGGTGTTCTGTGAGAGAGAAGTTATGGTAAGAGATATTTAAGTGTCATCAGCACAGAGGATGTGAGTCCGTAAAGCCAGCTTTCGAGGCAGGAGGGTTGGAGGGCAGAGGGGTGGGATCCGAGACCAGGGAAGAAGGGGAGGGTGTGCCGAGAGGTGGGGGGGCTCGGGTGAAGCTGCGGCAGACGGAATCTCCCATCAGAGTGCGGAAGCCGTGACAGAGTGGCTACCTTCTCGGGCTGCCTGCATTCCCTTGAACGCCAGCGACGCGGGAATGTCACAGTTGTGGGGGGAAAGTGGGGTGCCACTGGCATGTTGCCACCCGTGTCCAGCAACATAACCAGAAGGAGCAGCGCTGTAGGTCATGTAAGGCGACACTTGGGCTGGGGTAGGATAAGGAGCCATGCTGGATGCTGACACAAAACTGCTTACAGCTGGGAGACCATTTGGTGCCTAAGAGGAGTAGGAAAAGAGAAGAGGTGAAAATAATCACATTAGAGCGGTTGACATTTCACGAGTTCTTAGAAAGAAGCAGAATGTCAGTTCTGAGTAGTAACTTAACAATATTCTGACCCTACTTTCTGATTTTTTGTTGTTGTTGTTGTTTAGACTTGACTCTTTTTATATTCTAAATGCACTCACAGTCTTGCTACTTAAACATATTCTTTCCACAAAGATTTTGAGGCGGCTACAACCAGAAAATTCACAGTATTTGCTTTTGCTACTTGGAATTATAGGAAGGAAATGCAGGGTGAGAAAAGAATTAATTGTGATTAAGTACTCTTAGAATCCATTCAGCTATCTGCCTTTGTCAACCCTCCCCATACTTCAGTTTTGTTTGACTCTTTTGTTGAGGCATTTGTGAAGGGCCTGGTTGGTATAGCTTTCATTTCCAGTAAAGAAGGGCAGAGTATGGGCTGTCACTTTAGAAACTCAAAATGAGCATGACCTTTGTTAAATAAAACGTGGGCCATATTTTAAAACACCATGTTGAAAATGCTTGTTGGACGAAGGACATGCAAAATCAGGCAGTTTGTCTATAAGGGTTTTTAAATGACAATTGGGGGTATATTTTCCAGAGCTATTTTATCAAAAAGGAAACTGTCAGAATATAAAAGAATCGCATATGCATGGTTTTGAAACTGGAAAATTTGCTTGCTAAGTTTTAGGGCCCTGTGATCTGAATTTTTAGAAGCCCCATGGATAAATCTCTTGAAATGAATTTAAATGTAAAATGTTAGTTTGCAAACAAAATGCAGCAACGCTGGCAGGCAAGTCTGCCTAGAAGCCAGTGTTCTCTTGGCAACCAATAAATTATTGTTGGTATCGTTACTATTAACAACACCAAAAACACCCTGATTTCTAATCCTCATTCTGGCATGAATACTTGGCATCCTTCTTCAACTAACTTCATTTTTCCCCCTGAATTTCTACATTGTTGGGGCTTCCCTGGTGGCGCAGTGGTTAAGAATCCGCCTGCCAATGCAGGGGACACAGGTTTGAGCCCTGGTCCAGGAAGATCCCACACCCGGCGGAGCAACTAAGCCCGTGTGCCACAACTACTGAGCCTGCGCTCTAGAGCCCACGAGCCACAACTACTGAGCCCGCGTGCCACAACTACTGAAGCCCGTGTGCCTAGAGCCCATGCTCTGCAGCAAAAGAAGCCACCGCAAGGAGAAGCCTGCGCACCACAAGGAAGAGTAGACCCCGCTCGCCGCAACCAGAGAAAGCCCGCACAGCAGCAAAGGCCCATTGCAGCCAAAAATTAATTAATTAATTAAATTTTAAAAAACATTTCTACATTGTTTAGAAATAAAGAAAATCCTGTTTCCCGGTAGTGATGTGAATAAATAAACATATCACCATATTTCCTAACGAAACTATAATGTAAATAATAGAAATATTATTCATAAAACCAATTTAAGCCTTAGAGGTAAGAAAAGCAGACATATGTTGGATACTTTTTCCAATTCAACTGCAACACAGAAATTGTGTTCTAATTTAATTCATTTGGTTATTATTTTCACTTCCACATCTATGAGAATGCAACAGTGGGGTCTCAAAAATGATTTTCTCAATTTAGAGTAATGCATGGAGTAGAATATATACATGAATGTGATTTAACACTACTTGTGGATTTCTGACAAAATATGAATAAAAGTAGAGGAGTTAACTTTGCGTAGTTCTATAAGAAGACACACCTCATGTTCTTTTTGTCAGAGTGCTTGTTCTTTGAAAAATGGGGAAGAGGAAAGGAAACTGAGGTTTCCTGAATCTGTCCTATGTCCCAAGCACTAAGAAATATCCAACATATTTTATGAGCCTGCGCTCTAGAGCCCACGAGCCACAACTACTGAGCCCGCGTGCCACAACTACTGAAGCCCGTGTGCCTAGAGCCCATGCTCTGCAGCAAAAGAAGCCACCGCAAGGAGAAGCCTGCGCACCACAAGGAAGAGTAGACCCCGCTCGCCGCAACCAGAGAAAGCCCGCACAGCAGCAAAGGCCCATTGCAGCCAAAAATTAATTAATTAATTAAATTTTAAAAAACATTTCTACATTGTTTAGAAATAAAGAAAATCCTGTTTCCCGGTAGTGATGTGAATAAATAAACATATCACCATATTTCCTAACGAAACTATAATGTAAATAATAGAAATATTATTCATAAAACCAATTTAAGCCTTAGAGGTAAGAAAAGCAGACATATGTTGGATACTTTTTCCAATTCAACTGCAACACAGAAATTGTGTTCTAATTTAATTCATTTGGTTATTATTTTCACTTCCACATCTATGAGAATGCAACAGTGGGGTCTCAAAAATGATTTTCTCAATTTAGAGTAATGCATGGAGTAGAATATATACATGAATGTGATTTAACACTACTTGTGGATTTCTGACAAAATATGAATAAAAGTAGAGGAGTTAACTTTGCGTAGTTCTATAAGAAGACACACCTCATGTTCTTTTTGTCAGAGTGCTTGTTCTTTGAAAAATGGGGAAGAGGAAAGGAAACTGAGGTTTCCTGAATCTGTCCTATGTCCCAAGCACTAAGAAATATCCAACATATTTTATCGAATAATTGGAACTGACAAATTATATCTCATTTTAACCTATTGAGTTTATAATAATTACAAGATAATTTATAATGAGTACAAAGCAATGTTCAATTGAAATTAAAATGTGTTACAAAGGATGATGCTTTGTTTCTTAACAAAGAAGCCATTGCACATCACTGTTGAATATAAATGAAATAGTATCCTCTTTTTATACAAAAGAATATAGATTAAGGAGTTTAGCCATTTACCATAGGCCAATCAGCAAGTCCATGGCCATGTGTTAAAAGAAATTATCATCCCTGTCTGCTGCAGGATCCTCTGTACCAAATCATGCTACTCTCCCAGACAATTAAAAGATAGATACAATTTAATTTCAAACTAGAGCACCTTTTTTGGTAAAAGATTCTTTCCTCTTCTAGAACCTGATTCTCATTCTTAGATCCTAATTCTGTTTCTTAACTTCTAAAAGAAACTCTTTTTCCTGCTTTCTGAAAATGGCTCATTAGAAAATGGCTCAGAAAAGATACACTTTAAGGCTCTCAACAGATGAGTATGAAGATAGACAACTGTCCAATTGCAGAAGAAATTTAGCATTGCATAGAGATTTTATTTCTGATCACTATTATCTAGAATTTTCCCAATAACCTAAGAGAAATTAGTTTGGAAAGGGATTGTTCCAATTCAGTTATGGAAAGGTGTTTGCATCTATATTTGGCCTCTTCCATTCTAGCATTAATTAATATTTTATACTATTTGTGCCAGTGTGCACCAAGAATCATAAAATAAGAATGTTAAGGTTGAAATTACTTTTAAAATAATGAAAACCTTTGCTCAACATTTTCCAAGTACATAGGTTAGATTATTTAGTATAATACAGAAACAGCATATTGTTTAGTAATACATTAGCAGAAAAAAAAATGTATTGGTGAGTTCTATTTTTCATCACAGCTAAGTTTTTCCTACTCATTCTGTTTTCTTTATATTTTTTCTATCATTCAACATTACATGTCTCTCTGAAATACTTGCTTTGCTGTAGTCCCTTTCCCTTCCTTACACCCCTGCCCTTGGAACCACTGCTCCCTGATGTGACCCCCTTATTTGGGGCTCTTCAGCCATTCTGATGTAATGTCCACAATCCCTTACATGGGTCCACTTCTTTTTGCCCAGAGATGTTCTCCCTGAAAAGCCAGGCTGGACTGGACTCTCATTTTAGATACTGCTCCTAGGATTTTGGGGGGAGGGAAAATGTTGGATTTAGGCCCCTGTTACCTTCAGGTGCCTTACTTACTCCGTAACTACATTTGTTTGTCAGGTGTAAAAAACACTAAGAGTTCTTTCCAGATTTGTCCATTTTCTATTAAGGCAAACTTGTTTTTTATGCTATTAGTCCTGTTAGTTTGAAATATTTCAAAGTCCTCTAAAATCTGCAATATATTTAGAGTCATTTTAGTGACGTGGGCTCCTCTGTACTGCGGAAAGGAAAGTTGGGAAGGGAAGCTCAGAGAGGTTTGACATCCTCGTCTTGTAGAAAAAGGCAAGGGGAGGCTAATAAAGTGTTTGCTTAAAAGAAAAAAAAAAGAAATCTTTAAACTTAAACAGTTTAAAAATAGCTCTTAGCTTTCCCTCAGGTTAAATTATGACCTAGATTTGGGGTAGAAAAGTTTTGTCTTAATTTCCGTTTTTACTTTTAAAGTTCAGATTTAGAAATTTTAAAAAATGGCATGAGCAAGATAAGAGAACCATGCTTTAGCTAAAACGTACCTGCCACCTTCACTATTCATTCATTCTAGTAACTCAATAAACACATCAATTTTCTCACTATTAATTCTGAAACATGACATTAGTAAAAGGTATAAATCTCTACAGGTAAAGTAATTGTTATTTATGATGCAATCACTGAAAGAGTAAAATTTTCCACCACAAAGGAAAACAACTACAGGTAGCATTGATGTTTGTTTATTCTTTCCAATAAAAGAGTACATGACTTAAACTTCCCAAATCTGTTTAATGTTTTCAGTGAAGGGCATGTAATTAATCTGAAAAGCTAGTTAGGCTGAGTAGAGACTACCAAATGTAGACCATAAATATAGTGGGAGCAAACATGCTAAATTACTCTATTTAATTGGATTGTAAATATGATTTATAAATCGACCAACATATGGAATCTCCAGGGAAGAGTAGACAAATTTTCCAAATGAAACCCCAGCAATGGGCATGTAATGGAAATCTCATTTTTGAAAATGACTTTACCTAAAGATTCCATAAATAAAACCTCAATCCATCAACCCCTTTTTCATGTGGATCTTCCATGAAAGCCCTGAGAATCCTTTCCTCTAAAGAACTGTACAAGGGTCCTCCCTAAGGCAAACTATCTTCTACCTAATGTTGAGAACGAGATTTACTAATACAAAATAAAATAGACCAAATTGTATACCCTGGAAAAAGTAAGTTCCTTGCTCTGTTGAATGTTTCTAGAAAAAGATGGATTTTTATCCCACTGACATTAAACGAAAGAGTCCAGAAAAAATACATAAGATGCAATGTAGTCTAGTTAAGGTCATCACAAGAGAGAATGAAAGTATGAGTTTTCATTGCATTTGTTCTAAAATGTTAGAAATACAGATTTGCCAGTTTTCAAAAATATTCCTAAGTGAATATGTCGAGAAGCTATAGTGGCAGAGAGCTAGACAGTAAACAATTTGAGGACAGGGACTTGTCTTTAATCATCTCATATTCCCACAAAATGGGACACATTATAGGCGTTTCATAATCATTTGTATACTTAAGTTAGTGCAGCCTTTTGAAAGCAAAAGATGTGTTGCTCTTGCTTTTAAAAAACAACAACAAGAAAAAAAAAAACTGTGCACCCTTTATCACAGAACAAGCATTACACTTTAAGTAAGCAAAATGAGTAAAGCTGTTGAAAAGGTAAATAAAAGTTGTAACGTAGCTATTTCATTATTTGATTTATGGTCATTCCATTTATTCCCCACCCCACCCCCAGAGAAAATGGAAATGCATTAGTATCCAAACACTTGTGACTGTGAAAAACTGGTATGACAACTGTCTGGCAATTAGCTGTTATAGACTATTCTTCAGATGCTGGTAGTTGTCTACTCAACATTTTTTCTCCTGAAGAAAATGCAAATAGCAGTGCCAAGTCTTCTATCCCCAGTCTTTCATCCACTCATCAGTTCTACCTGGTTCTTCCCTTATGACAAAATCAGTTTACCTTGGCCTTATAATAAAGTAGGTTCAGCCACAAATAGAGATGTGCTTCACCTAGAATTTCAACCTCGATATCATAAGCAACAAAAAGCTTCAGATCTGAAAATAAACAAGATTCTCTCTCTTTTTTGGTAAAATCATTTTTCTGACTGCTGTTCTACCCTTCTTAATTCGTTATGCAATAACCTAGTAAAATAAATCTGACAAAATGAAATGACTGTTGTAAATATGGTTTCAACATTCATCCAAAAGGATCTTAATTATGGATAATTGCAGATCTAAATGTCTCTAGATAATGGAAAGCTGCTATTTAAAATGTTTTTCTAAACTTTATTTTTCCAAAATGTTATTAAAATTAATGTAGCCTTGAAAAAAATTTAAAACGCTTTTTTTGTATTTTATATGACACATTTTAGCGATACATAATCATTAATTTTGTTTTAAAACATAGTTAAAAGTTAATCAGGTCAAAGAATATTTTTCATAATAAATAACATGAATTTCAAAGACTATTGGCATTTGCCTAAAATTGCATTCTCTACAAAATTATAAATTATTTAACACAAAGTTAACTTTGTTTGATATGAAGAAAAATCCATGGCAACTTCATTTATATTTTCACAAGAACAGTGTGTCTGCAAGGACAGCCAGTCTGTTAAATAATGCACTAGAAAATTATATTCAGAATGCTGAAATACTATCTTTATTTCAAATACAATATACAAATGAATGTTTCATAAGAATTTCAGATTAATTTATGTATCCAAATTAAACTCCTTTCGCATCTCATTTAACTCTGAACTTTTTCATAAATTCAAGTATTTATAGACTATTCTCCATTCCTGAGATCTCAATTTGTAGCTAATTTTATATTTAACTTGCTGTCTGAGTTGATGTATACTACCCCAAAATGAAGATACTCAAAGATTATAAATCTACCATTCAGGTTACTTTAATTAGAGTACCAGATATTCATTTTTTTCTGAGAAAGCATGCCCAATTACACAAAGAAAATTTCAAGAACTATACAACTGTTTATAAACTGTTAGAATGAGGCATTAATTCACTAAGTACCATGTATAAGGGTAGGTCTATTCCAACCTCATGTTTCTCTGTATGTTTTTGTTTTTGTTTTTTTGCCATGCAGTTGCATTCAAGAGAGGTTTTACACTTTCCACAGAAAAGGACCAGGGGTTAGGAACCAGAGAACATTACTGTCATTCAGAGTTAGATGAGATTAAAGAGTTCTAGCCCAATATTAAATGTGGGTGAAAAAAGCCAAAATAAATATCCTTTTTCTTCTATCCTCAAAGATAGACAATAAGGACTTCTGAATGGCACTATAAAATATCAATTACAGTGTAATATTAAAGTGTACAGTTTGAATATTCTAAACTAATGTTTTAAAAACAAGATAGATGTGTGCATAAGGTTCTAATTACTAGCGATCGGGCATCTTTGCAGTTTAAGCTGAAAACAGAAACTCTAGATTACAGTAATCAATAGAACCTATGATCAGTTGTCAAGTCAGCCCCTTTGGTAATTTTACAGGTATATTCTGACAAAGGATTATGCTCTAAATCCTATAATCCTGAACCCTTGATTTCCTCCTTTATATACTAAAATGAAACTGAGATTATATAATACTACACTATTTAATAACAACCATAAATGCACTAAAAGTATTATGTGCAAAATTTTTGAGAATTTTCTTTTGCCAAAGACTTTCAATTTTTGTTTATAATACAAATAGAGGAAAGTTTAACCTAAGTTTACACTAGGGTTGTGGAAATGTACATATGCTGATAACATTTTGAAAAATAACTTTAAAAAAATAAAACTACCCTTTGAATATTTGTAGGGGAAATGCATATATGTATGGAATACACACACACAACACACCTTACATTTGCATGTTTGTTTATGAGCAAGTTTTAATGTATAATTTTACCCCCAAGGAAATCAACATCTAAATTCCAAAACTGCTCACAAAATGACACAGTCTAAGTGTATGTGTCTACTTAGCACACCTTCAGCATTAAGCACTATTTTGATAATTATAATAGAGTAGCTACTGATTTAATTATGCACAGAAATTTTTCAAGTTTTGATATTTTATATCATTTGTATTCTCTTGCTACATGGCAATGCAGAAGATTAGCATATTGCCATTAAGAACTTTCCAAACAAAAGTTTGATACAAATGTCTTTTTCTTCTGCAAAAAGATTTTAACTTGTCCTCAAGCATTTAGAACAATACTTATTTGGCCACTTATTTAAGTTACTTACTCTTATAAATCTGATAATTAAGTGACTTGATATTCACTGCATAAAATGTAATGGATTTTTAATGTTCAGAATATACAGGATAGATTACTTGACGCAGTGTTCTATTTTTATTTTAAAGTGATTAGTTTCATTTTGAAGCGTATGTATTAACTAACCATTTCTAAACAAGATAATACACTAGGTCTATAATTCAAGGGAGTAAAAATAAAAGTAACCATAAAGATTTTTGGATTATGACGCTGCTTTATATATAAACTGGGTTCATCAACTACATGTGGGAATTAGAGACCTTTATTTTCAACTCTGTACTTCACAGTGTTATTCCAGGAAATGATGACCTAATAAACATTACCGAGCACCAATTAAATGCTTACTACTCTGTATGCTAGGTGCTTTATAGATGCTCTATTGTTTGTAACAAAATACCTTGACACTTTTTGACTATGAGCTGGCTGACCGAAGTATATTCTGACAAAAGAAAAAATTTCTTGTTTTTTGAGTCAATCTCTAACGCCATTTCTATCATGGTAATATTTAATGAATGCCTACTATGTGCCCTGTGGTTGCATTATCTCATTGAAATTTCACCTCTCTTGAGGTTGGCCCTATTATTTCCCTGTTTTATAGATGAAAAAAATGGAGGCTCTAAAAAGGTTGATAACTTGAGTAAGTGGCAATGGTGCCATTGTACATAATGCCTCTTCTTTACGAATTACCTGCTCTTCTGTGGAAGGTAGTGACAAACTTTCTTAACAATTTCTCTTTGGCATTCTTTACAGTAGAAGGAGATTCAGGAAAGGGACCCTCCTTCCTTGCTATTTTCTGTGATATTTGTCATGGGAGAGCTACTAATATATATGGGATTCTGTTTTAACAAAATAAGGGAGGGAAGAGGAACTGAAAATGGGGTTTGTTAGGGAAAATAAAGACTAGGATTTTTTTTTCCCAATTGAATAAACGTTGCAAGTTCCATTGCACTTTAAAAGTTTATTTTAACAGATAAGAAAACATTAAAAGTTTTAAGATTTCAAAATAATAAAATGAAAACTGGGTATTTTGAGGCTTTGGATTGGAGTTTGGTATGAATCAATTTGCAAACCTACACAGGTCTGCTCAAAGAAACCTTACGCTGCTTTAAGGTCCAGGTTTGTTTTTGTTGTTGGTGTTGCTTTTTTGAGAGCTTTGAACTCCTGACTCCACCGTGGTGATGAATTTAGACTCAAAACTCTTGGGCTTTTATTGTTGTGGTTGCTTAGTTTTTCTCAAAGGAAAAAACAAAACGAAACAAAACACGGGTGTTTTAATTTTTCTTTTGGAGAATTGGGGGAGGGAGAGAGGGAAAGAAAAATTAAACGGTCCACAGCCAGCCCGTATAATTTGAGGTTTTCTCACTAACCTCCCTGGGGAGATTACGACGTGACCTTTAATCGGGAAATGGTAACTTTACGCAGTTTATCTGCTTGCCCTCTCCTCGCCGTCGCAGGACGAGCCACGCGCGCCCGTTCTCTGGGAGCCGCGGACCGTCCGCGCTGGAGGAGCCGCAGCGGCGCGCCCTCGGGCATGCAGACCGCTCGTCCCGCGCGCAGCTGGGAACCCACGGCCGCTCTCCCGGCCCCTCGGAGGCGCCTTCCCGGGTAAGTGTACCCCGACGCGAGCCGCGGAAAGGGCTTCAGGCGCGACCTCCCCGCGCCTCCAGCGGCCGAGCAGGCCCGGAGGCGCTTCCAGGGCCGCGGGGGTCGAGGCCTCACTACGCCCTCGCGGGTCCGGGCCTCCGTCCCGCTCCCATCGCCCTGGCCTGGGGCTCGTGGCCGCCACGGGGAGTGGACCTGGGCCTCTCCTCGGTCGAGGCTCCGAGAGGGGCCCGGGGCCTCCGTCGCCCGAACCCCCGCGGCCCACCCGGCGGGGCCCTCGCCTCCTCACCTGAGCGTACTTGGCTTCCTGCTCCAAGGCCCCCTTCTCCAGCCCGTTCACCGCGTGCGGGGCGGCGGCGGGGAAGTTGCTGCGGCCCAGGCTGCTCCACTCCTCCACCTTGGGGCTGTGGTAGGGGGAGCTGTCGCTCACTCCTGGGGAGGAGGAGAGGGCGTCAGGCTGGAGGGCCAACCGCGTGCCCCCTCCTGAGACCGGCTGCGAACCCGCGACCCGCGAGCGCGAGGGCTGCGACCTCTGCCGGCCCCCTGCCCTCCGCCTCCCAGGGGTGCGGGAACGGCCTCTCCGGCCGGGAGCCCAGGGCCCGGCCAAGGTGACTCGCCTCGAAGTAGGCCTCTCCCCGCCCTCTCCCCCAAGCCCTCGGGAAGATACGTTTTTCTTTTTCATCCGGCCTTTGATTACCTCCTCGCGTCCTCGCTCCCCCGGGGAAACGAGTGGAAGGAATCTGAGAATTTTCCCCCAGTTTTCCCAAATCGGGGAAAGAACCCGTGAAACTGGATGCGCCGTTCTCCCCATTCCTAAGCCACGGTCCCAATCCTGACCCAGGGTCGACTGGGGTTCGACAAAAATCTGAGACTGGTGCCAACTGAAAAGGGAGAGAGGGTCTCCCAGGCCTAACCGCGCCTATGCTGGCTCTCAAGAGACATCCAGAAAAGCGCTCACTGTGCTGTGGAGATCTAGTACTTAAGTCAACAGATGGAACAAAAAACCTGCAAAGACCTTTGCAAACAAATAACTAAAGGATGCCCACAATATACATGCAAAACATAGGTGCACAGGTTTCTGCCTTCCGTATGTGCCTACCTTGTGTGAGACTACCCTTGATGTTCTATCTCTACACATTAAATACATGAGGTTATGTGCATATGACTTAAAAAATAAATACTACAGTTACCACTGTAAATGCCACCAGTGTCAGAGATAAGGTTATAGGTTTTCTTTTTCAGTGAAACAAAAGGTTAGGATAATTAAAGTATAAGTATTTTGGAAAAGAAAGCCATCAGCTATCCTTTATGTTTTTAATAGAGATGCAAAGAAAATTATACGGGCGTAAACTGATTACCACGATACCTAGAGGTGTACATATTGAATCACCGGCATCTTTAAGTGAGCAAGTAGAATTTTAAAAAGATATTTGAAAACTATGAGCAGTTGGTCTTTGGGACCCATGGGTGGAGGACTGAATGAAGTTTGACAAAACTACTACAACTTGATTTTAAATACTTCCATCTGATACAGTGCTTCAAAGGGGCACTCCTTTTGTAGAAACGATCATTGGTAGAACTAATCATTTTATATTTACAGATTTGTCAGAAAACAGGTTGTTTAAAGTTGGCATCCAGAATCAACAACATGTAGAATGAAGAGTTGCTCCTCTCCATAATCTAATACTTTTTCAACTGACATTTGGTCTGATTGTAGGCTCCCTAGGGAAGAAAAGTTTTCTTTTCAACTCTGTCAGTCTTTTTTCACTATGCCTCCCCCTCTCCAAAGAATTAGATTGTGTTCCAATTTGCACCAGGAAACTGTATTTTGGCCCAGAACTGCCAGTCTCTTCTTGCCTTCCCAGACAAAAGGCAATCGGTGGGCACAAGCCTGAAGTTATCTTAAGAAATTGAGATCCCCCTGCGCGCCCCCATTTCTGCTGATCTCACACTTTCCCATGAACCGGGGCTTCCTTTAAGTGTCAGTGAGGTCAGTTTATCCTATAAATCAAGGGCAAACTCTCTTCAACTAAAGCTCCAACCAGCTCCGAACAAGACAAAACCGGGCTCTTAGAAGGATCTTGTAAAGTCACAGTCAGAAAACAAGAAGATGAGAAATCAGGGCTATGCTTTAATTATTTAAAAAGATAATTGTGCCAATGTGGTGGCAACCGAGAAAGGCAGGAAACAATTAAAGGAACTATTTCCCCTTTTCCTATTTAATTTTTCCTCTGCTCTTTTTAAACTTCTGGCTGAGAAATTAGGAAGGTAGGCTCTTTATCTCTGCATTATTTAAATTCTGCGTCTAGGGCATTTTTTACTTTCTTTTCTCCCTACCGAGGAAGAAGTCAACGCTGTTTTTGTTTTGTTTTGTCCTGTTTTAACAACGCAGTAAAAGAAAACAACCTCGGGTCTCCTGCGGAAGCCCGACTAAGCACAAGGGCTCGAGGAATCGTTCTTAGCAAGCAGAAAAGACACTCACCACACGCAAGGTCAAGGGTGAGAAAGGAAAGGCACCACTGAAAACGTGCAGGGACTAGATGTCCACTCACATTCCCGGGGACTGGGGGACCCTAAAGGGAAGCGGCAGGCGCGGGAAAAATGGGAAAGAACAGAAAAGAGGACAGCATGGAATCGTCGTGAATTTTCTCTTCATCACAGCGGTAGTTGGTGCCACTTCCTAAGACATATATGTAGTGAAATCTGTTAAGGTAAAAAGTGTCGGGGGTGGGGGGAGGAGGGGGGAGGAGGGGGAGGACAAAGAGAGAAATAAAGCAGAAAATTAGTCCCAGAATGAGCAATGCTGTAACACGCAAGTTACTAGTAGTAACTTCAGGACCTCCGTTTCCGAGGAAAATGAAGTGAAGCATAAGAATGAAACCAATTAGGTGACATTTGAACTTCCTGCCTGAGCAAATTTGGTCTGATTGCCAGAATGCAAGAAGAACACTGCAGTTTCCACAGGGTGCCCGACTCCTCGCGGCCGCATCTGATCCCCAAACAAGCTGCCCGCAGCAGTGTCTGCAGCCGGCAGCCCCACGCCTGCTCGGGCCTCTCCGGCTGCGCCCCAAGTCCGGCCCCGGCGGCGCTCTCCAAGTGAGCGAGCCGGTCTGAGGCTGCGGCGGCGCGCGAGGCGGGGGAGGGTGGAAAATGCGAACCATGTGTCGGGGATGGGGGGATGCTGTGGGTCTGGTCGTTTGAGATGAGGCAGTAGACTGCGTGTGGCAAGGAAACTAAGGGCATGAATTTCACGTTAATGAGATCAGGACACCCCCTGGGAGGGCCCCTTACGTTCCCAAAGGAAGAAGCCTCAGGCGGTGGGATAGACGCGGGCCCCCCCCCGGAGGCCGCAGATACAGAGACCCCAGAGAGGGTGCGGAGGGAAGCTCTGCACATCCACACATCCGGTCCCCGAGCCCTTACCTTGGTCGGTGATGGAGCGAATGCCCAGGATGTCGGTGACGGAGTGGGAGGAGGGCCAGGTGCGCGGCATGGCCACTGAGCCGGGGATGGCGGGCACGCCGGGCGGCGTGGGCACCTTAGCCGCGGCCGCCGTGATGGGGCTGGGGTACGAGTAGATGTGGTTATAGGGCAGCGCCGGCTGCGGCGCCGGCTGGTGCTGCTTGTATGAGTCGTAATGGCCCTGTTGGGCCAAGTTGCCGATCTTGTTGCGCAGGATGCGGCTGATAGAGCTCACCGAGGGCACGTTGTACTTGTCACACACGCCGTCCGCCAGTAGGCGGTCCCGTATCTCCCAGGCGAAGATGCCGGGGTCCCTCTGCTTGTAGGTCCGGATGTGCTTAACCACAGTGGGGGTGGTGACCCGAGGCTTGCTGCCCCCAATGGCCCCTGGCAAGATCGAGCCTGTCTCATTGTAGCGCGCCAGGATCTTGCTGACGCAGCCGTGCGAGACCCGTAGCTGGCGGCTGATGTCACACGGTCGGATGCCCAGTTGGGCCAGCTCCACTATGCGAAGCCGGATGGCGTTGGGCAGCGGCCTCCCGTTCACGAATACTCCTCCCAGCTGGTTCACCTCCCCGAAGGCTGGCTCTGCAAAACGAACACATGGCGCGCGGGGACGCGCATCCGCAGTTTGGGACAAGCGCTTGCCACTCGGCCTCCGCGCGCGTGATGGGACAAGGCGGATACACCCGCCTCGGACTAAGGACCCGGGCGTTCACCAAACCGTAAGGTCCCCGAGCCTTGAGGAACGGCCGCAAATCACCGCGGTCGAGTCAGACCCTCCTCCCTCATTCCGGCAGTGCCTGCGGCCGCTACAAGCAAATGTAGTGGTGAGACGCAGGGCCTCTCCGAGTGCTCAAAAGTCTCCGAAGCAGGCGGGGAAATCGGTCTCGACGCCTGCAAGCGGCTCCTTCTCGCCTACTCGGCGCTAAAGTCCTTGTACCGCTCCCCCTTGATCCCCAGCTCCCCGCCTTGGGACCTGCGCAATTAGACAAAGTCTAGTCTTTTTTTCTGGTTGGCTTTTGTCCCCCCCCCCACCCCGTGTCTGCGTGTATGTGAAACAAAATTTGGTCCGCAACTGGGACCGCGGGGCTTGCTGATGCAACCGCTCCCTACTCTTGAAATCAGAAAATGGCATCAACAGCAGCAACCCAGTAGCCCGCGTTCAGACTGAGCTGCTGTGCGTCGCTGACCCTTAGCGTGTTCCTACAAGTTGTAGGAACACGAGCAAAGTCAATAAGGAGAGTGTGAGCGCTCAGTGGTGCGCGCCCTCGCGCGCCCTCCCTCCCTCCCTCGCCTGCTCCCTCCCTCCCTTCCCGGTTCTGACAGCGTCCCCCGCCGCCACTCACCCATTGCTCCGAGCAGTACACCAACCGGGCCCCAGTTCCGCACTCCCAGAAAGAAACTTTTAGCGTGGCCTCAGTGGCCCGGTGTGTCGCTCCCCCGGGCCGCTGGTGCCTTCGCTTCTCCCCGAGAGGAGGCGGCGAGAGTGCAAAAGGAAGGAGTAAAAGGAAGTCTGTGCCCCGATGAAAGAGGCTTGAGTTCTGCATTTCAATCTAAGCAGCAACGTGGGCTGGGCTGAGCTGGGCCGGGCGGCTCCGTCTATCACTCACTAGGGACACGCCCCCAAAGAGGAGGGCCCGAAGGCAAGCTGCATGATGATTGGTTTGGTCCGTTGAGCGACAGCACAGTCCGGGAAAGTCCTTCCGCTGTCTCTTTCAATCTTGCTCTGCACCTGGGTGACTAAATACAATGAAAAGAGGTGTTTGACACCTTCCCAGGGACAGCGCAAACAGACAGCAAAGTCAGGCTGTTAAAAATGCTGAATAAGCAAATGAAAGCGTTTGGTCTGAGTATGAGAGACTCGAAGGGAGAGGGGGCTGAGAGCACTTCTTTGGGGGAAAGACGGACATCTCAGAATTTAACTTCAAACTCTACGTGGGAAGTGAGCGCCACCGTCTTTGATGGTGGTGATGGTGAGCCTTCTTAGAATAGCCTGTCCTGTAAGCCTCGAGGGGATATCAGGAAAGGATGGCTGTTACCGGCGGGTCCTACCGCACTCCAGCCTACGCCAGGTGGCCAGAGCCCAGGTGTGAGAAGGTAGGCCCATCGGAGAGACGAGGAGAATTAGGGGAGACCAAGCCAGAGATGGAGGCCTTTGTTTCCACCAGGTGGAGGCCTCTCCCCCGGCCTCGTGACTAACGCCCCGCAACAGTCTCTAGGGAGTTCATCCAGGAGCGCGGGGTAAAACCCTAGCCTAGACTCCAAGCAGGAACGTAGCCACACGCGGCTAAAGCAAGCGCACAGCCAACGTCGACCAGTTGCCAGCGCATGGGGCACTGTCTGCAGAAGCCAGCGCGCCGCAGGGCTCAACCGTGTTGCCGGTCCGCTGGCCCTTGGTGCTGGCCGAGGTTCTCCGGTTTTCCCCCACCAGTGAACCACTACAAAGGGCTTTTGTTTAAATATGAGAAAGACTTGGTTCCAAGAAGGTGAACACTGAGCCTGCACATGTATGTGATTCCCACGTCTTCCGACTAGCTGCCAGAGGCCCTGCAGTTCAGCCTACCTTCTGAATTTTCACTTTCATTCACGCTAAGTCTAATCCAAAGTGTACAGTATTCTTTTTGGCAGTCAAAGTTATTCACATTTTGAGTACCGGTTATGGAGAATGCTAATCAAAATCAAAAGCAAGATGGGGAACATTTTTAATGAACTTGGGAGTTTGTACTGCTTTTGGTCGAGGATACTGATACTGCTACTTGACAGTCATACGTTAGCTCTTTCTTGTGCACACAGGTTTCGGGCTGATTGTCCCACAGTCCCGAGGGATAGGCTCTGGTTTACACATAGGGAAGCTGACTGGGCCCCGATCCGGGCCAGTAAGTGACAAGAGCCCAGGAAAAACTCATGATCAGCTGTGCTTTTTGAAACGAACAGTAATCTCCAGATCCTCAGGTTTCTATGGCGGGGGTGCCCTCTAAGTTGAAATTTACAGGTAGGAAAGATTTGAAAGATAAAGGAACTATGAAGTCAAACATCCTTAATTCTTTACAATCAGGTTCTTGTGGAAAGTCCCACAACTAGAAATACTTGAACTTATCTGCCTTTTTGGTTGTTGTTGCTGTTTCAATTGTTTAAAATCTCGAAGTTTGACTTGACAGCGATTTCACCCCGGTCTGACCCGCAGTACCTGTTGTGTGGCACCCCCTGGTGCTCTACAACTCGGAGGTCCTTTGTGGATCCCAGATTTTAAAAGCAGCAGCTCCTTCTTGGGGCAATTCAGTTGAGTCTGCGGTATCTGAGGGGAGTATACGATTTTGCCTGAGGCTTGTGCGAAGGAATGAACGTGCTGGGCATCTTGATCAAGAGTCCCCCGACCCCTCTTCCCCCTCGCTGACACACACTGAGTAGCGACCCCTGCGCAGACTCTGTGCCCAACTGTTGGGTGCCCAGTGGTCTTTTCTCGGACTCTGCAGGGCTGCGAAGTTGCTAAAAGGCTGTTCGCCTTCTGACTGGCGAGACCCAGTGCCGTGATGTGTTTCTATGTGCTCTGTGACGGCTTTAGCACCAGCACCAGCCTGGAGTGATCCAGAGACTCGTATTGTTTGGAGCTCTGGCTATAGGAGGACCTAACACACAACTCCCTCTCGTTCGCCCCCAGCTCCCTCAGTTGCCTCGTATTTCCCGCACAGGTTTGCTGATGCCTCTCCATTTCCACCTGTGGTAGCACGCGGTCTTGTCTGAGGTGGATCCCCTGCTCCGCGCCCCTCAGGGCCCAGCATGCCCTCTTTACGCCGGCAAGTGCGGATGTTCGGCACTCTCAGCTCAGCGCATTCCCGAGAGCAGGCGAAGGATCTTGTTTGGGGACACTGAGTATCCGCAGCAACCTGAGGCCCGGGCTCCGGGGGGCAAAAGGAGTCGTAGCTTCAGGGGACAGACAGAGGCGCCCAACCCTAGAGGAAGGGGCTGATGCAGAACCCTCCCAGGACGCACCCTGAGTGCTGTGGCCAGGTAGCCCGACACCCGATGAGCTGGCGACCCGATGAGAGACAAGTGACCTGAAGGGGGGGAAAGAGGGATTGGTGGGGGGGAAAGAGGGATTGGTGGGGGGGAATAGAGGAATGGGGGGGAGGGAGAGAGAGGGAAACAGGGCCAGTAAGCCTCGACCGACAGTGGGCGTAGGGATGCAGAGAAAAAGCCAGGGTCAGTTGAGGTCAGCGCCCCCTGGTTACTGCCTGCTCTGAACCCGGGAGATCACACAGAGATCGGAAGAATTTCGACTAAAGAAATTTAAGACCAAAACCAAAACACAACCAGTAAGGTCTGCAGCTGACACAGGCCGGGGAGAAGCCAAAAGCCCTTCCCAGGGCGCTGTCTAGGCCTCCTCTAAGGAGCGACCCGTTCTCCGGGTAAATATTTACTCAGTGGGAGACTGGAAGCTGGCAGGGCTGGAGGGTGTGAAGGAGGGGGCTACACGAGGTGGAGAGAATCCGTACGGTCGACACTGGCGGGGACAGACGTGTACACCGGCCCGAGGGGAGAGGGGGCCCGGGACCCCAGAGGCGGCCGGGTTCGGGGTCTCGGCTGGGGAACTTTAGCCTGCCTTGCGCCTCTTTGGCTGGACTCCTTCCCTGCCCCTGCGGGCCCAGGCCAGATGCTGTAAAGTCTTCATAAATCTGTCAGCGGTCCCAGTGCTGCGGGCGGTCACCTGCGCCCCCCTCCCCTCCCGGCACCAGCGGGGTCTGAGGAGAGGTGCGGAGAAGGAACAGGAGTCTAGCTCCTTCCGAGGCCGCCCCAGCGCGACCCGGCAGACGGCGCCCGGGGGCTGCCGAGGTCGGACCCGGGAGCGACAGGCTGTGCAGGGAGTGGGGAGCATCCGCCCTCCAACGCGGAGCGATGTCCTGGGCTGCTCCGCCGGGCGCCTGCTTCCCGCGTCCTGCGGGTCAGCTACGACTGCAGACGGGACGCGGGGCGGGGGCCGGGGGGGTGGTATAGCGAGAGAGGGGCGTGTGTATGCGCGGGAGAGGGGTCCTGCTGTTTCCAGCCGCTTTTCGGAAGACTAGAGTTGGCCGAGAAGAATATTAAGGAGCAGATTCCTCCAGCTTGCCCCCTCTGTCGGGAAAAGACAGGACCGAGGGTGAGGCCCAGGCGACGGCGGCCGCCTCTCGCCCAGCCCGGGGAGTTCCGGGGATCGAAAGCAGCCAGAGTCTGAGCTCCTGGACGGGTTTTCAGAGCACAGTTCCTTCTTCCAGTTGTCTGAGGGAGAACATGGTAGAGGCAAGACCTCCGATCCTGTTCCCCCACGGGAGTGCCTCTTCCAGGGTAAGTGAAGGATTGCGCGCCGCGTAGAGAGGAAAAAGAGGCCAGACTTCAACAGTCCTCGCCAAACCGCGCTGCCAACGCCCGGGCCGCGGGTTCCAACCCGGATCGGCCCAATGCTAAGTCCCGGCCCGGTAGGGTCAGCGGCTGCCCTCTGCCCACTGGACCTCCCAGCGTCTGCTGCAGCACGTGGCAGCCGGAGGTGCACCCGGTGCCTAAAGAGAGGGAAGGTCCACCCTGAGCTGCGGGCTGGACTCTATCTGCGCGTGGAGCCGCGGGCGAGGTTGGAGGCGGCGGCTACAGGGAAGAGCCAGGCGGTGTGGGAGAAACAGCCCGCACGGGCCCTCAGCCTCAGCCAGGCCGGGGGGCGGAGGGGGGGTGATGGGGGGGAGGGAGTGTCCAGACACTGACCTGCCAGCCTGTACTTCGCTGGGCTGCGGACGCAGCGGGACCCACCAGCCCAAGTAGAGGCCGCTGGGGCCCCCAAGAGGAGCCTGGAAAATTCTCCGAAAGCCTCTAAGGCCTCTCCGCGTCCTCTCTGCCTTCCTGCTGGTGGTGCTCACGATTCAAGACCCTTTCCCCAGAGGGCAGCAGCTCGCGGGGTCCTGCCAGAGCGCGGAAATCTCGCTGCTGGCCGTGGGATCCGCCCTGGGGGTGCGAGCGCTCCTCACCCTCTTTCTCCTTCCGAGGGCAGGGGAGGGGCTTGTTGCCGCCTGAAACCCGCTTTTAATTCTCCGCCTGCCTGTTTCCGATCACCCAGGGTTGGTTTTTCTGTTTGCACACTCCTTCTGTTACAATAAAAACAATCCACATTTCTTTTCAGTTTCCCCATATTAGCGTCACTCAGTAATTGTTCTCCACCCCCTCCCCCTCCCCCCCGCTTTGAAGGCAAGCGGGATTACTGGTACCCTCGCAGTGGAAGGTTCCCGAGTATATAAGCAAATCTTCCCTAAAGACTTTAAAGTAAAAATAAATAACGGCCCGGGAAATTGCTGTGACCCTAACATCACTTTCTGAACGCAAATTACACCCATTTTTCAGTTTTCAACAGCGGAATTGCTTTCAGAAGGACGGCGTGGTGCCCCATGTGATATGGTTATATTTGTTTATTAACTCCACAAATGAAAGAGAACACATTTTGGGGGCAAGGGGCAAAACTCTAGGCTGCAGAACGGCAAGTGCGATCAAGGATCGGATCCCGGCTGGGGGCAGGGGCAGGGAGGACCCGGGCAGGGAGGAGCCCTGCAGGGACGCCAGGCTGAGCGTCCAGCCAAAGGGAGGGGGGACTTCAACCTGCCTAGTTCGAAGCATTTGTGGAAGGCACATAGCTCGGTGACGAGAGGAGGACACTGTCCGCGGTCACTCTACAGCCCTGAGCTGCGGTGGCTCAAGAGAATTGCTGCTGCATGTGGGAAAAGCAGGCTTTGGGGGTCTTAAAGATCCTGCCCTCAGGGTCCATGTGCGGGCAGTGGGGCTGCTTCCTACTGAAGACCCAGTTGGCCTAAAGACTCCCAGAAAAGAGAAACGAGAGGCAGGCCTTGCCTGTAAGACTAGGTTTCAGGTCTCAAGCAAACACAAACCCTTCGGGTCCCCCACCATGGTCCAGGTTCTGTTGAACGCAGCGTGATTGGGGTTGCCTGCAGCCTTCAAGGGGCTGGAATCAACGTGCGGGCCAGAGTCTTGGTGCTAAGCATCGGCGTTCCCCTCGTTTTCAGTGAGGCCGAGAACCGGGATTCGCTCACTTCGCAGTCCCCTCGGATTGTAGCTGGCACAGTGTCCCCACGAATCGCCTCGGGTCCTGCGCAGCTCCGTGAGTCCTCGCACCCGGGCAATGGACATGGTGGTGGGACCGCCTGGCGCGCTGCTGTCTCGGTGCAGGATTTCCAACCTGTCGCCTTCTCCGGCCTAATTCCACCAACCAGCCCCACGCTGACCCAAAGGACGGAGACTCGTGATGCACTGTCCTCCGCTGTCTCTCCGAAAACAGGAATCCGGGTTTGGGAGCAGATAGTTAGGGTCGTATTCACGGAAATTTTCCCGCGGTCTTTGAGTCCCTGGCTACCTCTCTCCCGGCTGTCACCTCGTCATAGCGCCACCTACAGGTGCAGGTTTGATCGCGCTCCCACAGTAATTTTTGCCAAGGTTGGGGAAGATTGAAAATCCGCAGAACTTCTATAGCCCGAAATTTTTAGTTCTCCCTTCCAATTCCTCCTCCAGCCTCAACTCTCTACTGGGTTCCAAACCTCCGTACCTTTTCCCACCATGCTCCAAGGCGAACCTGAGCATCAGTCTTTTCATGATTCACCAAAAACTCGTCTTCCACGGGATGTCGGGCTGGCTCCTCTCGCGGTCCCCAGGAGGTACTCAGAGCCCTGGGCTATGAACGGTTCCTGCGCTGGGGGGAAAGCCTGAAACTGCAAAAGGCTCTGCGCCTGGAAGGAGAGTGATGGGCCCACCCTTCACCAGCTCATCCTACCATTTGTTGAGGGCTCCAAACGTCCAGCATTCACAACAAACTTTCAAAGGAGGTATTGTCTTTCCCGTTTCAAACAACAGATAAATCAGAGGCTTAGATTAACTAAGAGCACACAAGACACTTAGATTAAGTGAGATCACACTGTGTATGAACCCAACTGTGTCCCCAGTGTCGCTCTCCGAATTTCCCTATTCTGCAGGGACAGCTCACGTTGAAGCCCCAAGAGAACCCCCTTTACCGTAGGTGTCTGCACGTATTGTGGACATTGCCCTTCCCCGCTCCACTACGTAGAGGAGAGAAACCCGCCTAAGGCCGCATTGAGAGCCTGCGGCAAAGAGGACCCGCACGCGATGTCTCCTCACTGTGGGCACAGACTCCACGCCCGCCGAGGAGGTCGGGACTGACGGGGCGAGGGCGGGAGACCTGGATCAGGCTCCGCTGCTGCACTGTTCTCCGCCCCCCACCGGCCCGGGCTACCCCAGCGACCGCGGGGATCCGCAGGGAGAGGGGCACCGCGAGGACCAGGAAGAATGGGAAGCTGCTCTTCGCTGAGATTGGTTCCCCGGCTGCCAGGACGTGCCCATCTGGCTCCCCGTGCGCTTTCAAATCAGTCTACAGGCAGAGAAATCCACGTTTGCCTTTCTTGGGAATTCGTTCTGGTGTGTGCCTGTGGGTGTTTCTTTTTAAGACCACTATAGTGGGGCCAATCTGGGAGGAGCCGAGATGCAATAAAATTAGAACTCGTAATGATCACAGCTAGTTGGGCCCAAGTGCGTCGGAAACACAGGTGGTAGCTAGACTGGCTTTCTCGCCGGAGTCTGGGTTACAATTAGGTTTCCCTTGCTCTGGAGTGCATCTTGGAGTCCGGCTCAACTGTTTTCGTCATCTTAGGTACAGCGGAGAAATCAATCATTTCATTTTAAAAACCATAGTGATAAAGGGATTTCAGCGCACCCTGGGAGAGGTGGCAACCAGAAGAGAAAGCCGCCAGGTTGTTATGGGCAGGGGTCATTTTTACTAGCTTGGGGAAGTGCTCTCTAGCCGTGGCCCACACAGAATTCGCTCTGTCTCTGTCCACTGAGTGGGGATTGGGCATGACGGAGCGGAGGTTGGGGGGCGGTGTGCTAGGGGGACGCCTCCCAGTCAAGGACCTGAACTTTGAAATCCCAGGCTGGTGCTTTCAGATTTTGGAAAGAAACTGCAATCCACACCAGGATCTGTCTTTGCTAGGGCCACCAGAGCTCTGCAGGCCAGAAGGAGCCTAACTCTATTCTTGCAGCAAGAGCCGGTATTCCAGCAATCTTCAGCGTGGGGCGCGAAGGTCCTACGCCACAAATCCTCCTGGCTGTGCCCGTCCTCCCCACTGGATAGGCTCAGGTAGGCTCCTCGGCTCTCTCTTCCTCCGTCTGCCAGCATAGTGTCCCGTCAGTCTAAAAACTCTACCCTCCCCGCGGCCAGCAAAAGAGCTGGCCTCCCACCTCCTCCGCAGTGGCATTTGAGACAAGTTTTGTGCCGAGCCAGTGGGAACACAGAGGGTAACCACTTCGCAGACACGACTGGAAAATAGTTCTGGGGAAATTGAGGAGGGACGTAACAATGTGGTTTTCAGTGAGTACACAGAGACTAAGGAAGAGAAATGTAAAAAAGAAATAAACCTAACCTCTCAAAAGCATCTCTTTTCTAAGCCAAGAGAGATAAAACATGGTGCATCTTTGCAGAGTAAACGAATTTCAGTTTTTTTTCTAAGAAGACAAGGAGGGGGGGAAAATCACTGCCTTTATATGGTTGACTTTCTTTTTCATTCAAATGAAATGTTTTAAAATTCATATAAATTAGTCCAATTCTTTTTTCAGGAAAACCCAAGTAAGTGTTACTGTACACGTATATCCTTTGTGCAAATGTGAAAAAAATTTAAGGTTTTTTTATGCTGTAAGGAATTTGCACATTTAAAAGCTACTCACACATTTTAAAATGTGTGCAAATATGTTTAAGTGCATATCTTAATTATGTAGATTTATTTTGCTAGTGCACTTAATAAAAAATCAATTTTTTTGGTAGAGCTTTTAACAAAAATCATTATAATTAGTAAGGATGGGCATAGGAAAAACAAAGGAGAAAGAAACTTCTTGAGGGGAGAATTTAGGGAAAAAAAGGGTTTTTAGACAATACCAACCCATTGTATTTTATCGCACTTCCTATGATTTTGTGTTATTTCTGTCCTTACATATAAAGGCATTACAATTTTGGTTCTGTTGCTAAATCACATCCAGCGTCTAGGTTTAATGTCTGCAGGGGTTGGGGGGCAGGGGAGAGGATTGCACCAACCAGAGATTAGCACCAGAAATGCTGGACCAGGGTCTCATGTATGACGTGGAGGTTACAACAGTGCAGCTGCCATTCTTGATGGACTCCCAGGGTGTAGAGGATTGGGAGAACAGGCTGGTTCCATTTTCTGCAGGATCAAGATGGGAGCCTATGACAGTGGCTGGCCTGGAAGCCACTTCTTAGAAGGATAGAAAGCCAAGGCCACGGCATGAGGGGACCTCTAAAAAGCCCCCTAGCACCTTCTTGCAGGGCCAGAGGTGTGAATCTGACGTTCTGGTGAGCTGACAGCACAAATTCCCTTAGCAGTTTTTATTGCCTGAGCGATTCCTGTACAGTTCCCTTTGGGATTGCATTCTGCCCAGCCGCATGGTTCTGTTCTTGGATACATCCCTTTCAGTGGGGGGAGAAGTAATGATCCCATTACTCAATGTAAAAAACCTTCAAAAATGACAGTATAAGGCTAAAAATTTAAACCCCTGAAAGTCAGGAAATAGAAAAGTTAAAATTCTTTTAGTTAGATTAAATCACCCTCGCTCCGCAGGCTGTATAATACAGGGTTCTTTTACAAGCCTCCCCAGCGAGGTCAACCAGGCACTGCCACTGCTGTGTTTAAAGGGAGAGTGCTGTACTTGACTGGGGTAGATTTTCCATTTTCAGTTTTAATGTTTCACGCCAGCAGATTTCAGTGGTTACTTGGTAGGTGGAAGTACTGCACTGCATGTATTGGTAAATGGGCGTAAAGATTAAAGAAAGCAAATCAACTTGTAGGTAACAAAAAGCCAACTCAAAACAAGAGAGAGACAGGCTTTAAATGTTTACATACCTCTCAGATCTCCCAGATACTAAATCCAGAGAGTTTTATCATTCAAAACCAGTCTGCATTTCTCCAACTCTGACATAAAAGGAAGTCCTCAAATGGGAACTGATGTGAGTACGTTGTATCTTCCTCATCATTTCCTCAATTTTTATTTTAGAACTAAATGTGTGTATCCATCTACATGTTTCCCCAAGAGAATATACAGTAGAAAGATGTGTTATTTAAGTTCTGTGCTGGAATTTCAGACATTGCTAAGTTATGTATGAATTATGACTTCCAGAGTCTCCTCCAAATTGTCCTCTTTCAGTGAAAGGTAAACAAAAAGTGTGCATGAGTTTTCCTTTGGAATCAGACTTTTTTATATTTTAGCCGTGAAACAAAAGAGACTTTCCTCTTTCTCAAGGGCTCCCTATGTCAAAGAGGACAAAAAAAGGGCAAACAGAAACTAGAGGGTTAACTTTGTACAGTTCTGTGTAAGATGAACCACAGCTCCTGGCCACACGTGCACATGATCTATGTGTTTCATCATGGAACTGCTAAGTCACATGAGGGTTTTTTGGGATAAAGGTATTAGGTACTTGGAGGCATTATTATTCCTATTAGAGCAAATTAGTCTCATTGGGGAAAATATACCCTTGGGGTAAGGTATATATTGAATTATACAAGAAGAATGAGTAACATACATTTGGATGATGCTACATAAAAGCTGCATTTTTTTCTCCTCATGAAGGAAAGTTTCTTGTGTCAACAAAAATGATGAGGGTAAAGCTATGCAGTCTGTACATGTCATCTGTATGGAACTCAAGGCATAATTTGGGATTTCACAATCCTATCACCCAGCTGTCCAAAAAAACGTCAAACAAATATATTTATAAACCCCCCACACCATTGAAGACGTATTTCTCATTATGTAGCTAAGCCTTAATAAACCAGATCACCTAGGAAAACAAGTGTGGGTGAAATTTGAAGGAGCACATAGCGTCTTGGGAACGTTTTCTAATGACCTGCACATCTCTAAACAGAGGACAATATAAGAAAAAGAAGTGTGTGTATGATGTGCTGTCCTTTTACATTTTTTTGACATGAAAACTATTTAAAAATCCACTTGGGTAATTCCCATGCCTTTCCCAGAATATGGTATAAGGGAGAGCTCAGAAAGGTGAATCCAAATGGATGCTTCCTTGGTAACCAAGCCTCCCTGGTAAATATGCTTAAATAGAGCTGAGTGGAGATCATTTGTGTGAATGTGAAGATAGTGAACATCACTATAGAAAGTCTAAATGACCTTTTTTGGGGTGAAGAATAGTTATTTTGAGAAGGAAGATAGAATAAGAGTGAAATATTTTTATAGCTGATTAAAATAGATACTTTTCTCCTTTATACCACCCTATTAAGGTATCTAGGAAAAGCACAATGAATAATGGGATTAATACAATAGCAGAGAGATACAAACATTATTGATTAAAGTCATTGCTATTGTTGTTGCTACAACACATATTGATAATACATTTGTGTATGTCTGTGTATCTCAACAAATAAATTTAATGAACTCAGTTATAAGAACAATTTGCCAACTTATCTCCGAATAAGTTATCTCTTATAACTGCATGAGCTTTTTGAAAATGTCCTAACCTCAAAGATCTGACTTTAGATCTCTTATTTGCTTCTAAAATCCGATAAAGACATTGTGTTCAGCCTATCGGCCGCGTTGTACATCCACAGCCCATTTTCTCCTATCCTTCCTGGAAGTCATTGCTAACCTGGGGAAACAGAATCTTTGTTTTGGTGCGTGGCATCACTGTGCCTGGGAGTATGAAATGGTAACTCAAATTGCTGGGACTCGTTCTTACCAACTAAGGAAAGCTATGGACACCAGGAGAGTTTGCCCTTTAATTAGTACTGTATCCTGTACTTCTCTTTCCCTTGAGCTCAATCTCTTTCCCTTTCTCTGATATACTACTTTTCTCTCTCTCAAGCACACGCGCGCACACACACACACACACACACACACACACACACACACACACCCGGATACACTCTCTAGAAGAAAGAAGCATTTTACATAAGATTTTGATTTTTAAAATGTTCTTTTCTAGTTAAAATTCCATGAAATCCCTGAAATATTTTAAGGCACACCAGGAAACTAAGCATAACATTACCAAGATGAGTTTCAGTGAGGTCATAAAGCAGTTAGCGTTTTACATATTAGATTCCTAAACCACCATAAATGCATGTATGCCTGGATCTATCTTGAAGCTTATATTTTAAACAATCCGTGAAAAGTATATCCAGACTTTTACATGTTTGGGGAAAATTAGCACACAGCTAACACAAGGCCAACCTTTGCCATCTGTACTTGCTCACAAATCTCTTCGCCCTAAAAGCTGGTAGATTGACCTTAGTTATACAGCATTAGGAGAATGTGGGCTTCAGTCAATCCAAAGTGGAGTTTGGGCAGATGAGAAGCTCTTCAAAATTATCACTGTTTTGTGGCTGGTTCTTTCTCTGATCAGTGGTATAAGTTCACATATACAATTGTACCAGAAACAATGATGACAGAGCTCAGGCTAGTTATCTCCTGGAGCTTTCTTGCAACACCAGTTTGGGTTCTTTTCTGCAGCACAATTCTAAGTGCTGATCTCAATTAAGGCAGCTGCGTTTTTTTTAAGCTCATGATTTTGTGTTGGGGGAATAATTATTCATCTGGCCTCTCAATAACTCTAAATACAAATTGATTATTTCACACAATGCACTCCTCGGGTCACATGCCAAATAAGGTGTGGCTCTTTGCTGCTTCTCTTCCCTCCCGTGCCCCACCCCCCATCCTCCTCTTCCTTCTTCTTCTTCAGCTACTCCTCCTTGTGTCTCTAGAATGCTATTTGTAAAACAGCAACAGCAGCCAGATCTGTGCTCTCAGTGTGGAACTATTTGGGGGAAGACACAAATTGTTTTTTTAATTGAATTTTAACTAACTTACAATGTTATATTAGTTTTAGGTATACAACATAGTGATTCAATATTTTGTACATTACCAATTCATCACCATGATAAGTAAAGTTACCTTCTGTCACCCTAGAAAGTTATTACAATTTTATTGACTGTGTTTCCCATGCTGTACATTACATCCTTGTGACTTATTGATTTTATGACTGGGATTTTGCACATCTTAATCTCCTTCACCAGTTTTGCCTATCCCCCTCGCCGCCCGGCCACCCTCTGGCAACCACCAATTTGTTCTCTGTATCAGAGAGTCTGTTTCTGTGTTTTATTTGTTCATTTGGGTTTTTTATTTTTTTGGTTCCACATATGAGTCAAAGCATACAGTATTTGTCTTTCTCTGTCTGACTTAGCATAATACCCTCTAGGTCTGTCCATGTTGTTGCAAATGGCAAGATTTCCTTCTTTTTTATGGCTGAGTAATATGCCATTATATATATGCATATATATAATGGAATATTTTAGATAAACAAGATGAGAGATATGCATATCTTACATCTTGTTTAATCTATCAATGGACATTTATGTTGCTTCCATATCTTGGCTCTTGTGAATAATGCTGCAATGAACGCAGTGGCCCATATATCTTTTCAAATAGTGTTTTTGGGTTTTTTTGGGAAAAATAGCCAGACATAGAATAGCTGGAAGGTATGGTAGCTCTATTTTTAATTTTTTCGAGGACCCTCCATATTGTTTTCCATAGGGGCTGTCCTTCTTAGGCTTCTTATGCATAGGTTAGGGAGCAAATACACTTTAAACTGTTAAAGGTATCTCACAAGATCTTCCAAAGAGGAACAACACTCCATTCTAACTTGAACCTGGATATGTGCTAAAAATGGATGATTGAACAAAAACATTGCTATTATCATCTTTTCTACAATAATATTTACAGGAAGGAACAGAATGTGAATTTCACTGCTCTATTTGCGCGGATGAAGGTCAGAGAGTGTCAAACTGCAGATCTTGGGTCCTCAGTAATGGGCCACTGTATCTTGCCTCAACTTCTTTTCCCCACATATAAGAAGGAACAAAATAAAATGTTTTGTGGAAGTTTATATTGAAATGAGGTCAGGTAAACTAATGACTGCTTGGTATTTTATGACAAGTTTTATAACCTTGGAGTTGCCGTAACTTTCAAACGATCATCAATAAAGTTTTATTGCGAAAGGGTCTCCATGTGTCTGAATGCTTTTGCACACCGTAAAGGCCGGCTGCCCCATTGGCTCAGCTCCCCAGCCCCTTTTCACCCCAGATGTAAAGTCCTCCTCCTTTTATTGAAGGTTGAAAAGTCCTCAAGTCTGTTCTCCCCCATCAGTTGGCAATTCAGGGACTACATGGAAATTATTTATTCATGATTAAATGATGTGTGGGACTAAACTTGCAAGAATATATAATTAGACTTCTAAAAATTAGATTTTAAACTAGACTCGATAAAATAAATGACAGTGGGGTGTATGTGTGGGGGTGTGTCTGACAATAGTTTACTCCAGAAACACGTCTTTGAATGCTAGGCTATGCATATCTGCATACCTCAGAGAGCAGACATTAAATAGGTGATTAGGGATGGATAATGGTTCTCAAAGACAAAGTAACAAGTGACTTAAGACTCCTCTAGCAGACCAGAGAATCTTAACGATTTAGGAGACCTCACATTTCATCCTACCCTGAATTGTGCCAAAGGAGGGAAAGGATTGAACCGGGACTCTTGCTTGCGGGACTGTCCCCAAACACATTCCCAGAAACGCTCCTGAGGGTCGAACCAAGAACTCCAAATGTCTAATTAACAGCGTCACCTCTCAGGTTCAGGTTCAAGTTCACCTACACCAGTGCTTCCTTGTCTGCTGTCAACTATTATGTGGAAATGAAGCCGAGAATAATGCCCTGCGATTTGGATGAAGAGAGCTGTAACGAAAAGTTGAGCAAAACGAAGCCTCTGCTGTAATGCGCTCTTCAGACAGCTATACTCCTTTAGACGAGGGTGAGGGTTGTGACCCTGGGAGAGAGTGGCAGGAGTTTTGTCAGAATGGTGACAGGAGAAGGAGAGGCAATACGAAACCTGGAAAAAAGTGGCCGCACGCATTTGTCCCATTCCCGGACCTATGTCTAGCAGGCCCCCGGGTGGGAAGGCCCTCGGCTCCTTTTTCGTTACCGACATGTGCAGATCCTCCACCCCGAGCCATCCCCATTTTGCACGGTTGATCTGGGGGGAAGGGATTGGTGAATATCGCCCTCTCCCGGCTCTCGGGAAACTCCAGCGCGCTGAATCCGCTCCTCCTTAGGCTCGGCGCCCCGCAGGCGCAGCGGCGGGGGACCTCCAGCCCAATGCAACCGCGCGGGCTGCGAGTCCTCTTCCCGCGGGCCGAGGACTCCAGAGCTTCGGATCCCGGACCCGGGCCCTGAGCCAGGTCTGCGAGGCTAAGAGGGCCCGAGCTCTTGCTGGAACCCATAGCTCTGCGGCCACACGCGACTTTCCTTCCTGTGCAACGCGCCCCCGAACCCTGCCCTGCTTTTCGAGCACGGGTGTCGCGGCCGGGCCAGACGGCTGAGTGCGCCGCAAGCGGGAAACTTCGTAGACATTTTAGGACTTAAGAACTGCCCGCTCCGAATCTCTAAAGAAAAGGGTTTCTTTATGTTGTTCGGTGGCCACCGCGAGCGGACTTGGGGCTCCGCACGGCAGAGGGATGTCGTGGGGGAATTGGTTCCTCGTCACCAGCCGAGGTCCTCCCCTGGGCGCTCCCACTAAGGCACCAAGAGCAACCGTGGCCTAACAAATGGCTCCTGGGTCATCACGGCGGAGCTGGCCCAAGTCGAGGGCTCCCAGGTCCCGCGCCCCTGCGCGCCCTCTGTGCCTTGGAGAGCCGCGGGGTGGGGTTCCGATCGCCACGCGCCAAAGCTCAGAGAGCCGGAGAAGCCGCGCTGCTGGGGTCCGGCCGCGGCTCAGGCTGGGGCCACCGACTCGCTCCAGCTGGAGTTTGCGCTGCCAGAGTTTCGCTGGCGAAAGGCTTGCTGCTGCGGCGCAACGACGGGCTGTGGCGCCACCTCCCGAGGAAACGTCGCAGGAAGTGCGGCTCCCCGGGTGGCCCGCGCCGCTGCTGCTGGCGGTAGCGCGAGTGTCCCCGGCTCCCAGTCCGCGAGATTTCTCCCAATAACGGCCCGAAATGCCTCCAGAAGCGCCTGCGGTAACAATTACTAAGCCGTCGGTGGATGTCCTCCGCAAGCGGTGAAAGGAAGGTCCTAGCTCCCGGGGATGATCTGCACACTCCCACGCAGGCGCCCCGGCTCCTATGCCCCTGCCTGGGGAAGGCACAGAAGCCTGCAGCCTTCCCGGGACGCGACAACCTTGTATCAGCTACTACGGGATATAGAACCCTCCTCACGTGCATGAGAGCCAGGTCCTCAAGACTCCAGCAAGAAGAAGTAGGAGGAGATGACTGGAGGTTGGGGGGGTGTTTGTGGCCCCGCAAGGCAGGCTCCAGGTTGCAGTGGGGTCCAGCCATCTGGAAGGGATCCAGCTCTGCTCAGCGGACTTAAGCAGAGCCAGCCTGTCTGCGGTCACTTCCACACCCTCCCCGGAGACGTACCCAGCTTCTCCTGCACCACCACGGGAAGAAAGTCTTTCCTTTCCATTTCCACCAACTCGGTTAGAAATTTTTGAAAGTAACGTTTTAAAAAGGAGATTAAGTCAGAAGGTGAGAACAGAACGTTGAGAAATACAGAAAGAACATTTTTCAGAGTTACGTTTCTGACGTCAATTACAGTCCCCCCTCCCTACTCCCCTCCCCGCTCCGCCCCGCCTCGCCTCGCCTCGCCTCGCCTCGCCTCGCCTTTCAGGGGCACACTATTCCAGAGTTCCTTTCTCTGGCTTCATCCTTGCCTCATTTTAAAAACGTGGGTTTCTCTGTTCGTGAGCACTGGTCACTTGAGTAGAACTACAGCAGAGCAGTGGTCATTTCTCTTTACACATTAGCAATTAGCTACTGTAAGCCCACCTTATTAAAATCAACCAAGGATGGCTGTGAAGGGAGAATCTCAACGTGGAATCCAGGAGCTGAATCCTCCTGTCCAAGTTCTCTCTGGTGAACTGCTCTGGGTCATGTTCTTGCTGTAATGATCTTGCCATCTTAACATTGGCCGGGGGAGGTGTTGCTGCCCTTTTAAAGCTCTGGCCAAGGGGCCACAGGTACCTATCCTCATGAATGTAGAATGGCACACATATATTCAACACATATTTATTGAGCAGCTGCTATATGCCAGGCACTGTGCTAGGTGCCAGGGGTACAATGACAAAGAAGAATGACAAGGCCTCATAGCTGGACCATTTGGCTGATAAAATACTGCTCTCAGTTTGGGATTCTCTATAGGGCTGGCTCTTTTCTCCTGGCAGAGGCAATTTTTTTTTCCATATTCAAGTGTCCTCAAATACAGTTTTCCTCTTTGTAAGTCAAGGAGAGAGAGGCCACAAGACAAGTGGATTCTCTAGCCAAGCTGAAGCCTAGCTTCCAAATTCCAGAACCCAGGTGGCTGAGGACCTACCCCTTGTTTGGATGATTCACCCAATACGATGTGGTCTTTTTTATAGCTTAGGTAAGACAATAATATCAAAGGCAGTGAGATGCCCAGACAGAAAAAGAGATACCCTAAAACAGTGGCACACAGCTGTTTCCTCACGATATCCTGTTGTAACAGAGAAAAACCTGCATGTGCTGCTGCTATCCACTCAGCAGGGCAGGAGCACCTCCCTGCTCATCTCCCAGCTTTTCTCCCTTCCTTCCTTGCTAGGGCAAAGGACCATTTCCCCCATTCACATGGTGTAAACTTTGATAGCTTACTAAAGATTTTTCACAGGCCCACCCAAACAAAGGTCTGCAGGAGACCTTCTCTGGACCCTTCAACATGGAATTTGGACAACTCCCTAAGACCAGCCAAGAGGGAAGGCTTTGGACAAGAGGCATCAGCTTTCTCTCAGAGCCCTCCTCCACAGGGAAGCAGAGAGTTGTGGTGAATTTGACTCCAGGCTTCATCCTTTGAACCTTTCCCTGCCAGTCTTTTAAGAGGCCTCACTTCCTGCCCCTAAATGGAAGCCACAAGCCACAAGCTCTTGCAAGGTCAATAAACATAATTTCCTTCTTTGATAAGGCTGCTAGAATGAGGGAATGCTTACATCTGACATTTGCACATTTTGCAGTTTTGTAAAGCAATTTTACACATAATATTTCATCTATTAATCTTGATAAGCTTTGATAATCTACATGTGGGGAATCTGAGGCTCAGAGAAACACAGTGACGTTTATCCAAAATGGAAGGTAGCAGAATTGGTACAGCTATAGATTTGTATTTCAATAAGGCACTTGACAAAGTTCTTTATGGCAGCCCTGGGGCTAAGATAGAGAAATGTGACCTTGGTGATATAATTGGTTGAATGTATCATTCACTCATTCATTCTTCAAAACAAAGAGTTTTTCTTTTAAGCACATTCTATATGTCAGGAGCTGGACTCAGTACTGGAAATATAAAGACAGAGAAGACACTGTCCTTGGTGAGCTCACAGTTAAGTGAGGAAAGAGACATGTCAGAATATAATAGGCAATAATGTAATGTTGTAGTGGAGTTAGACATAAAATGCTATGGGAATGCAAGAAGGCACCAAAGCTGATCTTCAGGCCTGTTGGCCTGCTCTCATATTTGTGGAAAACCATGACACTTATATAGGATAAGAAATTTGAAAGGAGACACAATCAGTATACAAAAATACCTTATGTAGATAGGAATAATTGGCCATAACTAAGACTAATAAATGTAAGGTAAGTATAAAATTCTATGTTCAGATACAAAATAATTGCATGAATGTATGAAGGGACAGTCATGGATGGCAGCATAGTTAAACTCAAGGCCTATATTAATTGTTAGTTGCAAGCTTGACATGAGCCTAGAATGTTAATGTTCTTGGTTTGTGCTAAAGAAGTAGAGTATCCAGCATAAGCGTGATCATTCAGCTCCAGTGAGGTTGGAACATGTCTCAGTTCTGGGCTCCACACATTTAAGAGGGAGGTTGACAATGAGAGTGTATGTGTAGGGAATGCCACTGGAATGGGGAAAGACCCTAAGCCAAGTCTAGCAATGGCTTATGGAACTGGGATTGTTGATAGAGACCAGAAGACTCAGGAAGGACGGCATAGCTGTCCTCAAATACCAGAAAGACTCTCATACAGAAAAGATGTTGAACTTATTCTGTCAAAGGAATGCAGTCAAGGTTTTTTCTCAGTTGGTAATCCAGAAGTTGATGGAGCAAGCCATCCTCTATGAGCTTGACAGACCTTTCCTGGAAGATACTCCATGAATAGGGACCATGCCTGTCTTGTTCACCTGATAACTCCAATGCCTTGCTCTAGAGGGCAGCCAGAGAAATTTTGTTGTAGGAACAAATAAATGAATTATTCCATGTGGCTCCAAAGGACACACCTGAGACTCAAGGGCCAAAGTGTAAAGTTGGGTGACAAATGAAGTCAACTAATTTGGCTATAAATTAGGATCATCAATGTAAGTACAGATGCATGATTCAGATTTTTAATTTCAACCAGCACTCACTTGTTTGGAAAGGAAGTTCATTTTGGGTGGAATTAACTTCTAGCTCTCATCAAACCCCAAATGCTGATTTTTTAAAAACGTTTATTTATTTTATTTATTTATTTTTGGCTGTATTGGGTCTTCGTTGCTGAGCGCGGGCTTTCTCTAGTTTCGGCGAGCAGGGACCACTCCTCGTTGAGGTGCCCGCAGGCTTCTCATCGCGCTGGCCTCTCCTGTCACGGAGCATGGGCTCTAGGCGCGCGGGCTTCAGTAGTTGTGGATCGTGGGCTCTAGAGCGCAGGCTCAGTGGTTGTGGTACGTGGGCTCAGTAGTTGTGGATCGCGGGCTCTAGAGCGCAGGCTCAGTGGTTGTGGTACGTGGGCTTAGTTGCACCGCGGCATGCGGGATACTCCCGCACCAGGGCTCGAACCCGTGTCCCCTGCATTGGCAGGCGGACTCTCAACCACTGCGCCACCAGGGATAAGACAGTTCATCAACTCCACCAAATGCTGATGTTTTACTCATCAGCTATATGTTGCTGCTTTCTCTCTACTGGTCTTTATTCAGAGTTTTAGCAAATAGCATCTCCCTTAAACTAGATATGTTGCAGTTGGCCAGCATATCTTGGAGTCTTGCTAGTTCTTATGTTCATGAAGTCAGAGGAGAGGTGATGAGGAATGTTCCTCATTTGTCAGGGGATGCCAAATCCCAGACTCTAGAATGCTCACTTAATTTCTCCATCCTACCAAGGTCAAGAAATGTGTCAGCCATCAGCTCCTGCATTGTCTGCCCCCTAAAGCAGTAACATTTGCTTTTTATGGAGCATCTTAAAATGTTTGAGGATTAACATTAGAATTGAGGGAGAGCAGGAAGAGACATCATTAGCTCACTTTGCTGAGAGTGAAAGATTTTGTTGTTCTCTCCTTCCCGTCTCCCCCAATGCACAGAATTAGTTATCAGAACAATTGCTTAAATGCCGAGTAACTATCTCAGTGAGAAGACACACAGGTGATAATTGTAATAAAAGCGAATATAATTAGGGTGTCCTCTGTGCCATGCATTGTGCTAAGCACATAACATTTATTATTAAATCCTCAAAACAAAGCCATGAGGGACAGGCTATTATGATCCTTATTCTACAGATGAGGAAACTCAGATGCAGGAAAGCTAAGTAACTTGTTTGAGGTCACATAGGTGTTATGTGGTGAACTAATAATTCAAAGTGTCTTCATTACCAGGTGAAGATAACTTGTTTCTTATTCTTGGCTGATGCTGGCACCACAGAGAGATGCAAACCAAAGGAGTGCAACTTGTTTTTTAGCCACTATTTTATTTTTATTTTAAAATTTATTGTTGTTAAAAGATATTTTTGCATAGTAGAGTTCATATTTTATTTCAGTTGGTTCCAGTTACTCAGACTTCTTGGTGATCCAGCTCCATCGAGAAGATACATTCCGTAATATGTAATTCTGGCCAGAAAATGTTAGATGTGGTGAAGTAATATCCAGGCTCATCACATTTTGTATCTGTTTTTCTGTCTGGGCCATCATCACAGTGTCAGTGGTCTTAAGACAGCTAAACTGCCCTTAGTCTTCTGAATCCTAAAAACTGTACCTTTGGCTTATTAATAATAAGAATAATAGCAGTAATAGATAGTACTTATGCAGTGCTTACCTTATGCCAGGCACAATTCTGAGCACTTTATGTATTTAATCCTCACAAAACCCCTACAAAGTAGGTATTATTAGTCCCATTTTACAAGTGAAGAAACAGAGGCAAGAAAGATCAAATAGCTTATCCAAGTTCACACACGACAGATTTTGGCACTTTGGGTGTAGACCTAATTGTGTGCTATAGGCTTAGGAGAGACAGTTATTACATTTTTAGGAATCTAATGAGGCAGTTGTTAAACTCAGCCATTATTTACCACCAAATTACATAAATTTAAAATTAAGTAAATTGTTTTAAAACAAGGTAATAAATATTTAAAATTCATTACTTCCTAATTATATTTCTACATTTTACTGTTATCACTGTTTGGGCAGTTATCTGTGTCTCCTATGTGCATATGGTAGAAATACCATAAAAATAACTTATATTAATGTAATGGCGTGCTACTATTTATCTCTCTCCAATTCTGTGTTCAGTGACATCACATTGGTAGCTTTAAATTTGCTATAGTGGAATATTGACACCGCAGAAACCAGCAGTTGCTCTAAACAGGGCCTTTCCCCCACAGACAGCCAGTTTGTTAATATTGACCGGCACACCACTGCGTAGACTTCTAGGCCCAACGCTATAAGCACAGAACCTGAGGAACCTAAGGAAAGATGAAGTGAAAAAATATTTTAGAAGTGTAGTTTCTGGCAACAGACAACCTGATTGGAATCATGGCTTGATTACTTATTGGCTATAAAAAAAAAAGCTAATGTGTTACCTCAGCATTTTGAACTCCTACTCTTTGCTAGAAGCCAGGCAGAGTAAAAGTTAAATTCAGGTGGTTTAAAAAACATTTTACAGGGCTTCCCTGGTGGCGCAGTGGTTGCGCGTCCGCCTGCCGATGCAGGGGAACCGGGTTCGCGCCCCGGTCTGGGAGGATCCCACGTGCCGCGGAGCGGCTGGGCCCGTGAGCCATGGCCGCTGAGCCTGCGCGTCCGGAGCCTGTCCTCCGCAACGGGAGAGGCCACAGCAGAGGGAGGCCCAAAAACCACAAAAAAAAAAAAAAATTTTACAATCCACAAGATAGAAAAGACTTGCAGTTGACAAGTAATTACATCCTCTATTTTTTAATGTCAGTAGTAGCAAAATCTCTACTCAATCTCACCTATTTTAGAAATATTTAGTGGCAAAAACTTAAGGTTCTAAATTAGAGTTGTGTATAACATAATGTCTTGATGACTACAACAGATTGTCTTCTTGAAAGGGAAAGAAGAGCCACCCAAAAGATGTGACTGTGCCAGTTTACTCATTGATCTAGTTCGTTCATTCTTTCTCCTATATGCAGGGTGTAAGAGGGCAAAGAGATGAATTTGAGAGATGCCTGTTATTCGAGGTCTTACAACACATGGAAAGAATAGCCATGCAAACGACTAATTAGAAATAATGCAATGATGAGTGCAAACCTTTAGGATAATATAGAATGCAGTGATTATCTTGAAGAGACAAACAATATGCTAAATGTTATGTGAGAGGGTATAGGACATGATTAATTCTGATAGGCTGAAATAAAAGGAATCTGTACATAAATCTAAGGATATTCTCAGGTTTAAGTATTTGTTGGTTACAGATAATTGTGGCAGAGTCTTAGGGCTGTTCTTAAGGGAAGGGTTTTGGGGGGAGGTTCTCGGGATTTTTTTGTTCATTTTTGTTTTGCTTTGCATTGCTTTACTGAAAAGAGGACTAAATTAAGCACAGTGTAAGATGTCCTATCTGTAAGCGGTCATGAAGTGTGTGGGGTTCATTGTAAATAGCTCTGGACGTGGGATTTAAGAGATCTGGATACAGGTCTGGGTTTTGTCACCAGTTACTTTGGGAAGCCATTTTACCTCTCTGGATCATCTATAAAATCTGAGGCTTCAATAAATGATCCATAAGCATCCTCTAAGCTTCAATGCTGTGAGATTATCTTGAGAGAAAGATGTGGGAAAAGGAAGGTTTGAATTGAGAGACATTTTTATCCTGTAAGTTCCCTAGATTTGACTACTCATGTTTAGAATGGAGGAAAATATGGAGATGTTGGAGATCATGCTCTCCATGCTATTGCTTAGCTGTTCTATCAAAAATCTTTTTTGGTTCTAGTTGTAATAGCCTGAATCAGGATGTACCTGAATCATGGTAAGTAAGACAAGGGATGCTATAAAAGAATCCCATGGTTACCTGTATTTCAACTCGGTCTTAATTCTTTGGATTTGTACATTACCTTTGCAGAGGAGGGCTATGCTGTACGAGTTCTTTAAATGTGAGGATTCGGAAAACCTGTCTATTAAGTGTTTTTCTCTTACTATTATTTTTCTCATATGGAATGCCTATTTTCACTTAGACCTAAATTTTCTTAAAATTCTTTAATCATTCTTACCCTTTCTGTCCCTCCCAGCCTCCCCACCATCCAGCACACATCTTCCAGGATTTATTATGTGTTGCTGCTTTCAGCTATGGGACTTCACTTACACATATTCCCAGAAGACCAAACATTTGTGTGCATAATATAAAAGGTTTCTGATTAATTCTGTGACTTCCCCCCTTTTTCTCCCCATGTGGAACTCTCATTGGTTTCAAAGAGTTATAAATACACCATTGTTCTTTCTGTCTTTTGTGAATACCTGGGAAAGAGCTGTTTCAGAAAAGCATACCCTTAAGATCCATGGTGTTGGAAATGCTTAGGGGTCAGAGTCAAGTGTGGGTGCACACGTGCAGCTCACATTGTGAGATGAGAAGGGCCTCTTGCTAAGTGTCACGTGCCATTCAGAACACAGTGTTACTTTCTCCTAAAGAGGAAGCCTTAAGGGTTTCGATCAGCTATTTGTCAGCAATACCACAGAGATGTTAAAGTCCATCTTAACTTGGGTGCATTGTTATAATCCGAGGGATGAATGTGCTGTGTCTTGACCCTCAGATATTCGTTCATCTCCCATGGTGAGGTTGAGAAATTAAAAACACAAGGTGTGCACATCTGAGTCTACCCAGACCAGGGTGAATTTCGGGACTCCCAGTGGTGTGACTCACCAGCCTTAATTACCCAGGTTACTTATCTATACCGCCTCTGTATTTCCAAGAGTAAATTGTTAATGGAGAGAAGGGAAAATATTGACGGAGGTGGGGAGCCATTCTGTTGTTCAAGGGTTAGATGTTGATAGAAAAGGAAGGGATCCAAGATCTAGGCAAAGGAAATAGAGACTAGAGTTTCTAAAATCAAGTCTCATTATTACAATGCAAAAGCGGTACATATGGTAGCAAATTAGAAAATGAAAACAAACATACATTTAAAAAATTAAAACACTATACACAAAATAGGTAAGCAACAACGATTTACTGTATAGCACAGAGAACTATATTCGATATCTAATAATAACCTATAATGAAAATAATCTGAAATATATATATATAACTGAATCACTTTGCTGTACATTTGAAAGTAACACAATATTGTAAATCAACTATATTTCAATTAACAAATATTAAAACATATTCCTACCAACCAGAGACAACCACTGTTAATTTTCAGTGTATATTCTTCCAGATCTCTTTCTGTATATGTATGTGAGTGTGTGTATATGTGTGTGTGTTTGCTAAATGAGATCACAGTGTACTTGCTTTTTTAGTCAATAATCTCTGCTTTTCCATGTTAGGGTGTTTTCAGTTTTCCTCTCATAAAATAACTAGATCTAATTCAAATTTCCCAGTGACTCCAAATGTTCTTTACAGGAGGTATCCCCAGTACCCCTCTAGCATCTGGCTGTGTCCCTTAAGCCTCAATCTGAATGCAGCAGAGCTACAGTACAGACTGATTACAGAGACTAAGCCAGTGGTCCTGCAAACTGTTGGACTTACTGGTTGTGTTTGGCTGTTTCCTCATGAAGTTGTTTAGCCTGTTCCTCTAGCTCTATGTCTCCTCTAAGTTGGAAGTTTGATTTTGATTTGAAGGTTTGGAATGGGAGACAACAAATACCTGAGATTTTGTGAAGATCAAGAAAACACTGTCATTAAGAATGATATTCAAGAATATATCAAGTGCCAAGAAACAGGAGAGAAAGCACACAATAAAGGGATCGTGGTGACTGGAGCTGAAAGATTTTACTCTGGTCATGTGAGAGGTATCCTTTTGGAAGTTCCCAGAAATAATAGGGAGATACTAAGTAGGAGCTAACTTCCCAAACGGGCAAATGGAGACTTAGGACCATTACAATTTGAGCATAAATATAAATGTGATCTCAGTTATATCCACAGGCTGGTAACATTTGGGTTACACCTGGAAAGATTTCAAATATATAACCATAAAGGTAATGCATGCACATGGTTTTTAATTTATTTTTATTTTTTAAAAATTTATTTATTTATTCATTTATTTAATTTTTGGCTGCATTGGGTCTTTGCTGTTGCACGCGGGTTTTCTCTAGTTGCTGAGAGCAGGGGCTACTCTTTGTTGCAGTGCGCGGGCTTCTCATTGTGGTGGCTTCTCTTGTTGGGGAACACGGGCTCTAGGTGCGCGGGCTTCAGTAGCTGTGGCTCACGGGCTCTAGAGCACAGTCTCAGTAGTTGTGGCGCATGGGCTTAATTGCTCCGTGGCATGTGGGATCTTCCCAGACCAGGGCTCGAACCCGTGTCTCCTGCATTGGCAGGTGGATTCTTTTTTATTTATGTATGTGTGTGTGTGTGTGTGTGTGTGGTACGCGGGCCTCTCACTGTTGTGGCCTCTCCCGTTGCGGAGCACAGGCTCCGGACGCGCAGGCTCAGCGGCCATGGCTCACGGGCCCAGCCGCTCCGCGGCATGTGGGATCTTCCCGTACCGGGGCACGAACCCGTGTCCCCTGCATCGGCAGGCGTACTGTCAACCACTGAGCCACCAGGGAAGTCAGGCAGGTGGATTCTTAACCACTGTGCCACCAGGGAAGTCCCCAGGTTCCTCTTTTAATGTTACACACCCTCCCTGGCTGATCTCCTTCCCACCTGTGGCTTTAGGCAGATTCTTAAACACTGTGCCACCAGGGAAGCCCCACATGGTTTTTAAAAAAATGATACCGTATAGGCATATTTAAAATAAAAAGTAAAATCTCCCTTTCTTTAATCCCTGGTGTCCTTCCATCCTGCTAACAATGTCTGTTTCTGCTTCTAACAGTTATCACTGTAATTTTAAAATATATAATTATTCTTATATTTCTTATTTTTATCAAATTCAGTCATTATACACTGGCCTCTAGGTACAAAGTCTGAGGAATTTGGAACTTGAATGTCTTCTCATCTCTCCTTCTGTTTAACTACTATTTTAAAATTGCATTAGTATTTATAGTGATTACAAGATTCTTAAACCATAACTTAGTCTTCTATCCTTTGTCTAAAGGTTGATTATAATAATTAAAAACCAATGTGAAAAAAATAAACTCAAAATGGATTAAAGACCTAAGTGTAAGGCCAGACACTATAAAACTCTTAGAGGAAAACATAGGCAGAACACTCTATGACATAAACCACAGCAAGATCCTTTTTGACCCACCTCCTATAGTAATGGAAATAAAAACAAAAATAAACAAATGGAACCTAATGAAACCTAAAAGCTTTTGCATAGCAAAGGAAATCATAAACAAGATGAAAAGACAGCCCTCAGAATGGGAGAAAATATTTGCAAATGAAGCAACTGACAAAGGATTAATCTCCAAAATATACAAGCAGCTCATGCAGCTCAATATGAGAAAAACAAAGAACCCAATCCAAAAAGGGGTGGAAGACCTAAATAGACATTTCTCCAGAGAAGATATACAGATTGCCAACAAACACATGAAAAGATGCTCAACATCACTAATAATTAGAGGAAAGCAAATCAAAACTACAATGAGGTATCACCTCACAGCGGTCAGAATGGCCATCATCACTAAATCTACAAACAATAAATGCTGGAGAGGGTGTGGAGAAAAGGGAACCCTCTTGCACTGTTGGTGGGAATATAAATTGATACAGCCACTATGGAGAACAGTATGGCGGTTCCTTAAAAAACTAAAAATCGGGCTTCCCTGGTGGCGCAGTGGTTGAGAGTCCACCTGCCGATGCAGGGGACATGGGTTCGTGCCCCGGTCCGGGAAGATCCCACATGCCGTGGAGCGGCTGGGCCCGTGAGCCATAGCCACTGAGCCTGTGCGTCCGGAGCCTGTGCTCCGCAACGGGAGAGGCCACAACAGTGAGAGGCCCGCGTACCACAAAAAAATCCACAAAAAACAAAAAATAAAACTAGAAATAGAACTACCATACGACCCAGCAATCCCACTACTGGGCATATACCCTGAGAAAACCATAATTCAAAAAGAGTCATGTACCACGATGTTCATTGCAGCACTATTTACAATAACCAGTCATGTACCACAATGTTCACAGCAGCACTATTTACAATAGCGAGGACATGGAAGCAACATAAATGTCCATCGACAGATGAATGGATAAAGATGTGGCACATATATACAATGGAATATTACTCAGCCATAAAAAGGAATGAAACTGAGTTATTTGTAGTGAGGTGGATGGACCTAGAGTCTGCCATACAGAGTGAAGTAAGAAAGAGAAAAACAAATACCATATGCTAATGCACATATTTGGAATCTAAAAAAATGGTACTGATGAACCTAGGGGCAGGGCAGGAATAAAGACACAGACATAGAGAATGGACTTGAGGACACAGAGCAGGAAGGGGAAGCCGGGGTGAAGTGAGAGAGTGGCATTGACATATATACACTACCAAATGTACAATGGATGGCTAGTGGGAAGCTGCTGCATAGTACAGGGAGATCAGCTCAGTGCCTTTTGACCACCTAGAGGGGTGGGATAGGGAGGGTAGGAGGGAGGCTCAAGAGGGAGGAGATATGGGGATATATGTATACATATAGCTGATTCACTTTGTTGTACAGCAGAAACTAACACAACACTGTAAAGCAATTATACTCCAATAAAGATATTAAAAAACCAATGTGAAACATTTGTAAAATGAGTACACGAATACAAATCTCTCTAGAGAATAAAATGTAATCCTCAGTTTTGAACATTTTTTTTTTTTTTTTTTTTTTTGGTATGCAGGCCTCCCTCTGTTGTGGCCTCTCCCGTTGCGGAGCACAGGCTCCGGACGCGGAGGCTCAGTGGCCATGGCTCACGGGCCCAGCCACTCCGCGGCACGTGGGATCCTCCCGGACCGGGGCGCGAACCCCGTTCCCCTGCATCGGCAGGCGGACACGCAACCACTGCGCAACCAGGGAAGCCCCAGTTTTGAACATTTTTGTCACTCGAACAAGAATCTTCTACACACCCTTGTCTAAAGGATTGCCTTTAATTTTCTTTTTCACATCTATAAATCTTCTAACCCCATTCCCCTGCATCGGCAGGCGGACACGCAACCACTGCGCAACCAGGGAAGCCCCAGTTTTGAACATTTTTGTCACTCAAACAAGAATCTTCTACACACCCTTGTCTAAAGGATTGCCTTTAATTTTCTTTTTCACATCTATAAATCTTCTTGGATCATATCAGGTAGCTGTGGCTTCTTATATCTCATGTTTTCTTCTTTCTTGGCTTATTTTTAGATTTTGCTGGGTTGCTTCAGAAGTAATTTTTTTTCTTCCTGGCTGTGTGATTACTAAATGTACTGAATTCTTACGTACCTGCAAGTGCCTTTCTTTAGCCTTCACACTCGAAATTTGGCTGAGTGTAGAAAAGTAGGTTCAAAATAGTTTCCCCTGAGAACTTTGGAGACAGTGCTCCATAGCTGTCTGGAGCTCCATGAGGCGAGTGCGAGTCTGCTATTGGGCTGCGGTTCCTTGACAATTGCCAAAGGGCAGGTGGGCTTTTCTCCAGGGTGAAAGTCTTCAGCATTATCTACTCCTTGGTGGCTCTGTCTCTTTTACTGAGCTGTTATGGGAGTACAGATTTATCTCCGACATCGTGTTGCTTTTCTTAGCCCCCAACTCGTTCACCAGTAGCCCTTCCAGACATATTCCCTAGTCCTCTGGAAGACAAAAGCAGTCTCATTAGCCGTTCTATTTAGGGAGGGAAAGAGAGCAAGCCCCATGCATCCCAGCTGTCCCAAACTCTTTTTTTTAACTTTTATTTTTTTATTTTTTTTTCGGTACGCGGGCCTCTCACTGCTGTGGCCTCTCCCGTTGCGGAGCACAGGCTCTGGACGCGCAGCCCCAGCGGCCATGGCTCACGGGCCCAGCTGCTCCTCGGCATGTGGGATCTTCCCAGACCGGGGCACGAACCCGTGTCCCCTGCCTCGGCAGGCGGACTCTCCACCACTGCGCCACCAGGGAAGCCCCCAAATTCTTTAACATCCCAGACTAACCTGTCAATTCGGAGCTAGAATCACCTGAGGGACTGCCCTGCAAAAGTCAGCTTTTGTCTCTGGAGTTTGGGCTTTTATTGCCTCTACTGTAACTCCTCCACTTACCATTTGCCTTTTCTTTTCTATTGATTAGAATCCTTCAAACTTTCTGGCTAATTGAAGACTCTTGGTCTTGTTTTCTTGTTTTTCATTGCTGTAATGGTTTAAATTTTTAAAATAACCTTTTTACCATTTCAATGGGTTCTTTGGGGATAGAGTGGGTAGATGTGCACAGAAATGCAAGACACATTGTAGACCAAAAAGTACAGAAGAGTTTGTACATATATGCACACACATACAGAGAAATATTGGAACAATAGTGTGGTTAAAACTTAACGGCAGTTATTCGGTCATAGGAAAATGTTTATTTATTTTTATTAAGTTTTGTAACAGTGAGCATGATTTACTTTTGTAATGATAAAGAAAACAAGGTGTGTGTGTGTGTGTGTGTGTGTGTGTGTGTGTGTGTGTGAAGAAGGAAATGATGGCTTTGTCATATACAGATAGAGCTCAAGGGTATAAACCTACACAGGAATGGAGGTTTTCAGCTGGTGTGTAAGTGTCCTTCTCCTCCCCTACAATGCGGTCCAAGCTATTTACGTGTACACTAACTTTATGTCAGCCCCTCAGCAAAATCAAATCAAGAAGATGAGCTATTTACTGCGTACTTTGTCCAATGCTAGGCAATGCAACCTAACGGGGCTGCTTCAGATGAGGGTGGACCTTGGAAGACAGTAGCAAAAGGCCGGCTCTGAGTTAGGTCCATCCAACAAGGTCCAGTCTGCTTTGTACTAGAGGATCCCCAAGAGACCGGGTAAATTCTGGGCCTCCTTCCAGGTGTTCTAATTTCTGAGACCATAAATGTCATGTTACCCATTTAATAGGATTCCAAAAGGGCTTCTTGGCAGAAGAATATGGGAACTACTGTGGCAGATCAATTACAAAGACAAACCAGTTTATTGGTTCAGGCTTCAGAAGAAACACTAGATGAAACTAAAATTTGCTGTAAGAAAAATGTGATAAATCTAGTATTACTTAAAAGCTTCTAAAGCAATGGCGAATAATGATAATAATAAGTTGCATACCTCTTCCACGTGCACAACTTCTGCCCTGTGACTTCAAAGAAAGCTCTCGGAGTCCAGCGGGAGATGCACAGCTCTGCTGAGGAGATATTTATGGGGCTGTTATGGCGCCTAGGATGTTCCTGTTATACTCACCATTCAAACCTCCAGATTTCCAGGACCACAGAAAACAAAAGACTTGTGGTATTTTAAAAGGGGGGTGTGCTTTTCCCTATAACACAAATGATCAGGTTTGAATTGTTGTCAGTCAATTTTGAACTCTTGGCATCAGGCCTACTTATAGTAGGCTTCACCCATTTTAATATGGAGAGACAGAACTGGAGAAGGCCTTAAGTGGAGTAGGGGGCTGGTAGCTTTATGGTTCACTTAATAAATGTCACCAGACAAAGAATAACATGTAGAGCTTGCACAATGGAGCATAGCAGGGTACGTGGGATCTGATAAGCTGGTGTGGTGCAGAGAGGACCCTCCCTTCAGGTCATCAAGTCTGGGGGATTGTCACAGCTACACCCTTTGGAAGGTCAGGGAGGGGCTGTAGGCGGAGGGGAGCAATATACAAAATGCCCAGAGGTGGTGGGTGAAGGAGAAAGTGGCGACAGTGTTGAGGTGGAGGCATCATTGCTGAGGGCATGACAACAGCAGCCCCTTCTCACTCACAGGCTCTCAGGCTGCAATAGTGCAGGAAAAAATCCATAAGGAACACAACTTCAATCACAGAAAAGGTTGAATAAATCAAGATCAGGATATTTTAAGAACACTTCTGGGGGAAATTCTAAGTTTACAAAGAGATGAGGCTTTGAGAGACTGTGGGTGCTCATGCCTTTAAATTCTCAGAGGAGTCCGTGATTTCAGACATTAAAAAGAAAGAAAGACACCTGGGGTGGAAGTAATGAATGCTGAAGTGGTTTGGTATTCGTCGGGCAGGGAGACCACAGACAGCAGCTACATCCATAAATATGGGTGGATGATTTTATGAAACTGTATATACGGTGAACTCCTTCGCTGTCACTGTTTCAAAACCAAAAGCTATTTTGAAATGATTCTGTTGAAAGCTGTTTCATTTCTCCTTACTTTCACACAAATAACAATAATGACATGGTTCTTTGTCTTCCTTCTGATAATTTTCTAAGCCTTAGATTCTAAGACAAAGCTTCTCAAACTTTAATTACCATGTAAGTCAACTGGAGATCTTGTTGAAATGTAGATTCTTTTTTTAAAAAATTGAGGTATGGTTGATTTATAACATGATATTAGTTTCAGGTATACAACATAGTGATTCAAAAATTTTAAAGATTATACTCCATTTAAAGTTATAAAATATTGGCTATACTCCCTGTGCTGTATACTATATCCTTGTGACTTATTTATTTTATACATAGTCGTTTGTACCTTTTAATCCTCTACCCCTGTCTTGCCCCTCCCCCCTTCCCTCTCTGCACTGGTAACCACTAGTTTGTTCCCTATATCTGTGAGTCGGCTTCTGTTTTGTTATATTCATTCGTTTTATTTTTTAGATTCCACATATAACTGATAACATACACTCTTTGTCTTTCTCTGTCTGACTTATTCCACTAAGCATAGTACCCTCTAGATCCATCCATGTTGTTGCAAATGGCAAATTTTCATTCTTTTTTATGGCTGAGCAATATTCCATTGTATATGTACCACATTTTCTTTACCCATTCATCTGTTGGTGGACATTTAGGTTGCTTCCATATCTTGGCTACTGTAAATAATGCTGCTATGAACGTTGGGGTGCATGTATCTTTTCAAATTAGTGTTTTTGCTTTCTTGAGATATATGCCCAGGAGTGGGATTGCTGGATCATATGTCAATTCAATTTAAAAAAAAAAATTTTTTTATTTTTTGGCTGTGTCGGGTCTTTGGTGCTGCACGCGGGTTTTCTCTAGTTGTGGAGAGCAGGGGGCTGCTCTTCATTGTGGTGCACGGGCTTCTCCTTGCGGTGGCTTCTTGTTGCGGAGCACAAGCTCTAGGTATGTGGGCTTCAGTAGCTGTGGCACGCAGGCTCAGTAGTTGTGGCTTACAGGCTTAGTTGCTCCACAGCATGTGGGATCCTCCCAGACCAGGGATCTGAACCCGTGTCTCCTGCATTGGCAGGTGGATTCTCAACCACTGTGCCACCAGTGAAGTCCCCAATGTTTTGTTTTTTGTTTTTTGAGGAACCTCCATACTGTTTTCCACAGTGGCTACACCAATTTACATTCCCACCAACAGCGTAGGAGGGTTCCCTTTTCTCCACATCCCTGTCAACATTTGTTATTTGTAGTCTTTTGATGCTAGTCATTTTGACAGGTGTGAGGTGATATCTCCTTGTGGTTTTGATTTGCATTTCTCTATGATTAGTGATGTTGAGCATCTTTCCATGTGCCTGTTGTCCATCTGTATGTCTTCTTTGGAAAACAGTCTATTCAGGTCTTCTGCCCATTTTTTAATTGAGTTGTTTTTTGATATAAAAATGTAGATTCTGATTCAATAAGTCTGGGGTGGAGTCAGATGTACTGCAGTTCTAACAAGCTCCCAGGTGATGCCAATATTGCTGGTGAGAGGACTATACTTTGAGTAGTGAGGGTCTAAGACATTGCAAATTACTCTATTTCAGCAGCCAGTTGGCCCTAGATAAGCAAAGACGTACAAACGCCTGGCTTAAATATACAAACTTAAAAAAATGCCTTACTGATTTAGATCTACTGAGTCAGGAGAACATTTGTGAAAGAATTTGACTACCCTTATCCCTCTCCACCCACTTATTCTCCCCTCCCACAGCTTTGCAACCATATCAAAGCCAGGTGTAGTGCTAGAAGCACCCAAGTTTCTCAGTTACCGAGTTCAAGTCTAGCATCCATGAATTTAATGAAATCTTATTGCAAAGAAATAAGTTTGGAAACTTTCCTTCCTATGTTCTTTCCCCACTCCAAAATTAACTCAAATAATTAGGAAACTGTTTCCACCTCAGTGAGTTTTATAATATATTTTGTGTATCAGATGAGAGGAAAAAAATGAGTAATGCTGGCTTTAAGATATGGCTGTAAGATGTGCCTATATACACACGTTTGTGGAAGACTTCAATTGCTTTCTTTTGTTATATAATTAACCTTTCGAGTATTTAGTATTTTATAGCAGTCCAGGCGTTAAGCCATTTCATTCTTACACATGCCAAAAATCATAGGACATTTCTTATAAATGCATACTGCTGTTATCATACCTAAAAAAATTACTGATATTTCTGTTGTATCATCCAAAACTCAGGCAATGTTCAAATTTTCACAATTATTTCAAAAATATCTGTTACAGGTGGCTGTTTAAAATGTACACATTAGTTGGTTGTTATATCTCTCAAGTATCTTTTGATACCCTTTCTCTTTTTTCTTCATGCCACTGACTTGGTAAAGAAATTAGATAAATTGTCCAGTAGTCTATCTTGCAATACTTTTTTAATCTATCAGATTTGGAATAAAGGCACCTACCCACTTAAGAGAATGCCTTTGAAGCACATAGAACCTGTACTAGCCCAATACTATTGATGGAAAAATGGGGGTGCAAAGACTTTGAGTGATGTACCTTTGAAGATCTGAAACCAAATCCTCATCTTCTAATTTCTTGTCTAGTTATTTTTCTACTAAACATTCTTGACTGTGTTTTTGTGTTTAAGGGTATGTGTGGTGGAATATTGTAAATATTTGTGGTTTCAAAAAGTGGACTTACCTATTTCATTTTGCAGGTCATTTGCTTAACAAACTTGACTATAAGTCTTATGAGCACAAGGTCAGGTCTGTCTTATTCACCGCAGTATTTGTAGAATGTGGCAGAATCTGGTATAGTTTAATGCTCAAGAATGTCTGTTGAAGATTGCCAGCAAACACATGAAAGGATGCTCAACATCACTAATCATTAGAGAAATGCAAATCAAAACTACAATGAGGTATCACCTCACACCGGTCAGAATGGCCATCATCAAAAAATCTACAAACAATAAATGCTGGAGAGGATGTGGAGAAAAGGGAACCCTCTTGCACTCTTAGTGGGAATGTAAATTGATACAGCCACTATG
>NC_041224.1:119775515-119777539 GCF_002837175.3 Physeter macrocephalus | reverse complement strand
GCTCGGTGCGTTGTGTCCACCTAGAGGGGTGGGGTAGGGAGGGTGGGAGGGAGGCGCAAGAGGGAAGAGATATGGGGATGTATGTATATGTATAGATGATTCACTTTGTTATACCGCAGAAACTAACACACCACTGTAAAGCAATTATACTGCAATAAAGATGTTAAAAAGAAAAAGAAAGTCTGTTGAATAAATGAATGAATGAATGAGCATGTGTTGTGTTTCACCAAAATGCAACAAAACCTTGAGTTTGAGTAGCACCTCACCCTCTACAAATCTCCAGCGGCTCTCATTTAACCATGCAACCACCACATAAGACAAATATTGCAATCCCCATTAACAGATAAAGCAGTGAGATGGACAGCATCTTGCTAGGTACATGTTAGGTACAAATAAAAGTAAGACTCGGTTCCAGGGTGTGTTTATTTCATCAGCTGCCTCTTTATACAATGTCACCCACTCTGGTAAGGCTGACAGGCAGGATACTTTACAACTTGCAAAGCCTCTTAGCTCCCTTGGTCTCTTCAGCAACCATCCAAAGTAGGAGCAATTATCTCAAGATTATAGATGAGAACACTAAGCCTAAGCCACATGACTATTGAGAGGAAAAGCCTAACTTGAGCCCAGGTTTTCTGACATTAAATACAGTTTGGTTTCTACTTCACGGCAGATTACACCCCTCCCGTCTGTCCACTGCCTTGTTCCACTGTCAGACACAAGTCCTTCATCTTTCTTACCTCCCTGAGTACATTACTATTCATACCTTTCTGAGTGGCCATGGTATGTCATGGCCTTGTTCATATATTATAGCTTCCTCCCATTTATATCATTCTAACCAGTTTCCTATCATTGCCTGTTACCTCCCTTGATGGAGAAGCAGAGTTTTCTCCTTTATGTACCTAATTCTATCCTCTTAAGTAGATGAAGCCCAACAGATGATGTCAACTGACTAGACATCTAACTGGTCAGTTTTTGAATGCCCCTTATTTCTAACAAAAATCCAGAAATGAATGAACTAGGGTATTTTGCTATTTGTCTGGCGTAAATTATGCTTGAGAGACTGATACAAAGTAATTAATATTTCCAAAACAAAATAAAGGAAAAAATAGCATCAGCAAATGGTTTTTTCTTTTGTTATATAATTAACCTTTCAGTTGCATAGATGTTAACAAGATGGTGAAAACCTGGCCATTTGGAGAATACATTCATCACTTTGGGCATACACTTATACACACACACCCCTTTTATTTTTCCTTACAATGAAACAAACTGCTCACCAGCCATTTAAAATTATTTTTTCAGGGTTCATTTTTAGGAGATTCTTTTTAAAGGGGTTGAATACATGTACTTATTTTATTCAATTTGATCTTGAACTCAGGTCTCAGTAATATGAGAATATTGGATTTGGGGGGTCCACTTCCACCACATCTTTGGAAAATTACTTTGAAACGTGGAAATTTTGCATTGGAGGGAGGATGGGTGCGATGGGAGCAGTTTTATTATGCACGTTCTTTTATGAGTTGTGGCCAGATATTTTCAATGTGCTATTATCCTAGTTTTATGGAGTTCTTGGACCCTGTTGGTATAAACATCTGGGAATAAGTGGTTGAGTGCGAGCTATATGCTATTTTGCCTGGGAAGAAATACATTTGTGTTACATTTAAAATTTAATGAATTATTCATAAGGGAAGTAATAACTTAAGTATACTGACTACACATAAGCCAAAATAAGAGATTGAAAAAAAAAAAACAACCTCTTCTACTGGCTGTATACAAATGTTTCATTTGTGTTTTATCTACACGCATATAATCAAATCATACAGATTCTTGTTTTCATAAATGGCCAGGTCTACCTGGAGCATGAGAGTAATTAGTGAATGAAAGTAAGATTCTGCCACTTAAGTCCTTTCAGTGGGTAGACTGAGATGGAACTTGAAATTGGATTCAATGATACTCACTTTTTTTTTTTTTGGCGGTACGCGGGCCTCTCACCGTTGTGGCCTCTCCCGTTACGGAGCACAGGC
>NC_041224.1:119757949-119775399 GCF_002837175.3 Physeter macrocephalus | reverse complement strand
CCGGACGCGCAGGCCCAGCGGCCATGGCTCACGGGCCCAGCCGCTCCGCGGCATGTGGGATCTTCCCGGACCGGGGCACGAACCCGTGTCTCCTCCATCGGCAGGCGGACTCTCAACAATTGCGCCACCAGGGAAGCCCGATACTCACTTTTTGAGAGGAGAAAGTCAATACAGTAAGTCCCCTACATACAAACCTTCAAGTTGTGAACTTTCAAAGATGAGAACATGGAGCTTACTAATAAAGACCTGATGGAATTGGAGGCCCAGAGAAAGGATGAAGAGAGACAAGAGGAAGAAGAAGTAACTGAAGAACTGAAGAGATTCACGGCGCAGGAAATGGAAGGGGATTTTCTTTATCTGAGGAGGCACAGTGAGTTTTTGAGGCACAGGACCCGAATGTAGAACGGTAGCTGATTGTGTTACTTGGGTACCTAGGTGAACTTTGTTGGACTTAGGAACGAATTGGACTTATGAACATGCTCTCAGAATGAAACTCGTTCACATGTAGGGGACTTACTGTATGTGTATGATGAGTTCCTCTTTTGAAAGTCTTCTTGATTCTATTTTCTCAGACTTCAGTACTTTAATTACGTAACTCTAAAAATGTTCTGTTAGTACTAGGTCCTTTTCTTCCTTTAGCCTTGCTTTCTCCCTCTCTCCTTCTCTACCTTCTTTCTTTTCTCAAACTCTCTGTGGGAAGCTCTCATGTATCTCAGCATGTCGGGATCGAAATCACAGTCTCCCAAGTCACTGCTGAATCCTGCGTATTCTACCAGTGTGAGTTCCAGCTCTGTCAGCCAGTCTCATTTCTGTGCCAATTCTGAGTTGCGTATGGGCAGTAATCGTTTTTCTGGAGGTAGGATAGTCCCTCTGGTACCAACTTTACCAACTGCCCAAGGAACAGTATTCTCCATATTTGCACCCTGCCTGGGATAGGCTCCCTAGAATCCTGCGAGGACAGGGCTGGAGGAAAGAGCCGCTCATCTCTCTGGCGGCTGCAGCTCTAACAGGGAGCTATCATCACCTAACAGATCCCAGGTTAACAGCAGTTCAGATGCTCGTGGCAGAATTGAGACTGGGTTATATCTGGCTTTGATTTTGCTCTTCAGATTAAAATTGATCCATGTTGAGGAAAGCAAGGAATGGTAGAGAAGAAGAAAAGAGGGAGCAAGGGGAGGGAAAGAAAAGGAGGAGGAGAACACATGTGCATGTTCAAAACCCTAACAAGATTGGGTGAGAGCCACTGAGTACCTGGTCCATGCAATTGTAAAGTCTGCTTTCACCATCAGGAGTGGGGTTTGGCATCTGGAAGTGATTTCAGGCTGTGATTACCTTTGGACTGCAACGCTTGTTGGTTCTTTACTAACAAGCAAGCACAGACCCAGAGCAAGCCTTTCATGCTAACAAGCAAACAAGCCATCAGGCTGTAGATTTCAAAACCAGAGGCAGGAGGCAGATATGAAGTGGGTCAAAATTCTGTGGCTTCTCAGAGAAAAAAAAAAAAAAGTTGAGAGAGAAAGGGAAAAAAGTGCCTTTGTCTTCCTTAGCCCCTGCCCAAAGTACACGGAAAAGTCAACAGTTATTTCATAGATCACGTGTCTACCCATGTATTTCTAAAGTTTTGGAATGCAGCTGACATTGCCTCAGGCAAGCAGTAAAAGACAGTCTACTCTGTTTAACTCCAGGATATAACTTCGGTAAGCAGGGCGCCTGTGGGCCATCTTCCTTCTGAAACACTTGGGGCCTTCGACCCCAGCCGCAAGATATGAGACCATAGTTCCCTTCTCTGTGGAGGTTCACCCAGAAATCACCCATTCAAAATATGGGCGAGATCAAAGAGGTGAAATGTGAAGATTCAGCAGCTCTGCTTCTCCCAATCTATAATGTTTGGTTTCCTGCAAACTTCTGCAATAATGTGTTATAATTTTGAGATGCTTTATTTTGAGGCTGACTACCAGCATCAGATATCCAATGATTGTGATTATAACTTACACATATTGGTGTCATAAAAAACTGTCCATGAGTTTTTAGCATTGACTAGTTTTATTAATCCTAAGGGGAGGCAAGCCAGGCTTTAAGAGCAGGAAGTTTGAAACAAAATACATTAGATTAAAGAATAGTAATGGAATAATAATGATGATCATAAGCCTCATGATTTCTTTGGTACCTATAATGTGCCAGGCACAATGCTAGGTCTTTATATATGTAATTGTTTTTATTTAATCCCACCCCAAACCCAGTGGCATGAATTCTATTATTACCCCTCAGTTTAGGGATGAAGAAATGGAGCTTCAGGGAAGTTTCTTGCCCAGAGTCACACAGCTAGTAAAAGGGAGAACCAGAACTCAAACCCAGGGGTCACAGGAGAATGTGGAAAAAATATGCTGTATTTATGTTTCAGGCTCACTCTCCTCAACAAAGTACAGTAATAACAACTCTCCCCAGGATCTGTATATGGTTTATGTCCATGGTGCATGTGCATAACTACATCAGTGCTTGACTTTCTTAGGAAGATTGGTTGATGTAGACGATTATGTGTATTTCCCAGCTTATTCAAAGAGATGAACAGAGTTAGGTCTGAGGGATATGACCATTACATCACTGCTTGTAGCCATTGTGGACCCTGAATAACAAGGCTGGATTAAAATTTCCAAGGATCCCTACTTTCTGGCATTCAAGCCCTGTGGATTCCCTTCCCCTTGAGTGTGGGATGAACTTAGTGATTTTTTTCCAATAAATAGAATAGAGCAAAATTGATGGGCTGTCACTACTGAGATTAGGTCACAAAAGACTCGTTCCCTCACTGGTTGGCTGTGAAGGAAGCCTGCTGCCATGCTGTGAGCTGCCCTATGGAGAGACCCACTTGGCCAGGAAGTGATGTTTCTGGCCAACAGCCAGGAAAGCCAGCTTGGAAGTGGATCCTCCCCAAGTTGAGCATTGAGACGCCTGCAGCCCCAGCTGACACCTTGACTACAGCCTTGTGAGAGAACTTAAGTCGGAGGTACCCAGCTAAGCTGCTCCTGGATTCCTGACAATTAGAAACTCAGATGATAACTGTTTGTAGCTTTAGATCACTAAGTTTTAGAGTAGTTTTTTTTTACACAGCACAGATAACTAATACAATTCCTAAGGGTAAAGGGAGGAGAGTAAAGTCTGCCCTCTGTGAGTAACCTCTGGGAGAGCTGACAGAGAACACTGGTCCAAGGAGTGGGGCACAAAATGTTTTCTTCAGGCCATTTCCTGTCACTGGAACACCAGCCCAGCTGGAGCCAGGATGCAGCTTCAGGAGCAGTCCACTCTATCTTTGCTAATGGGTGAATGGCTCAGCTTTCTCCCAGCCTGCTTATTATATCAGGATTTGATTATGCTGATTGGCCCAGGGGAAAGTGAAAGTGAGTTTGAACTAAATTTGTACCTCTTGAAAAAAGAACCGGGTCTAAGGCCTGGAGAGGAGTTCACTCAGCAAACTGTGAGAAGCTTAACAGACCCTCATCCTGCCCTCAGGTGGCTCACAGTGTGATGGCGGTCACAGCCCCAAATATGCAGGTGTGAGTTATCCTTAGGGAAGGCCTACAGCCATGTGACCCTGCATGATGTAGAGTCAGCTCAACACAACACAGTCTGCCAACCAAAGAATAACCTCAAAGCATTAAAATCTTTATTCAGTCTCTCGAGGTAACATCCAAGTGGGGAGTCCATTCTTTTTTTTTTTTTTAAGGATTCAAATAATTTTATCATATTTGAAATTCACAACTCCAAGGTATTTAAAGCAGATATTATTAGGAGTCCCATTTTATAGGCAACTTACACTCATCTAGATGACTAGCCCAAGGTTTCAGTTTTATTTTAAATTTACTTTACTGAAGTATAGTTGATTTACAATGTGTCTTGGTTTCTGGCATACAGCGAAGTGATTCCGTTATACATATATATAATAGTTTGCATCTGCTAATCCCAAACTCCCAATCCATCCCTCTCCCTTGACAACCACAAGTCTGTTCTCTATATCCGTGAGTCTGTTTCTGTTTCGTAGATAAGTTCATTTGTGCCATATTTTAAATTCCACATATAAGTGATATCATATGGTATTTGTCTTTCTCTTTCTGGCTTACTTAGTATGATAATCGCTAGGTCCATCCATATTGCTGCAAATGTCATTATTTCATTCTTTTCATGGCTGAGTAATATTCCATCGTATTTATGTACCACATCTTCTTTATCCATCCGTCAATGGACATGACATGGTTGTTTCCATGTCTTAGCTATTGTAAATAGTCCTTCTGTGAACATAGGGGTGCATGTATCTTTTCGAGTTATAGTTTTTTCCAGATATATGCCCAGTAGTGGGACTGCTGGATCATATGTCAATTCAGTTTTTAGTTTTTTTGAGGAACCTCCATACTGTTTTCCATAGTGGCTGCGGGAGTCCATTCTTAATGCCTAGCAAAACATCTTTGAAATCACCTCTCTCAATTTCAGCCACTCTCAAATTCCTCCTCACTACTGGCAGTGGTGCCTCCTCATTCCCTCTCAACTCCTGATTTAGGACCCTTTAAAACCAGCTTTTTACCCCACCCCCTCCCCCTCATTCCTGCTCCTTTCTGATGGACATCTTCTTGTCCAGGAGTCACACACTGGCAGGCATGTAGGGCCACACCGCCTGTGGGTTGTCTTGCTTGGCTTCTACAACAATCAAGAAATTTTATACAAAAATCCAAATTTAGTTTGACTTGAGAAAGGGTTAGATCTGACCACAAGGGGGCTCCCTTCCGGCCTGGCAGCAGCTGGCCAGCACCTGGCAGCGCCTCACCTGCTTTTGTTTCACAGGCCCCAATTCTGCTGCTTCTACACCGCCCCTCTCACCCACTGCATCCCTGCCCTGCCAGCGTTTCACTCTGTGTCTCCTGTTCTAGCTTCATGCCCAGCTCCCTGCACTAATCCCAAGATGGAAGAGAAAGGAGTATGCCAAGTGGACAAGGTCATGATTTTCTTTAGGAGGCAGAGTGGAGGGAGGGAAAGAGGCAGAGAATACACACAGGATAAAAATGTTTGTCACCGTTATATGTAAAATTACAAACTTTGATAAATGCCGTGAAGGAAGAGTCTAGGTTCTTGCTCAGTTCCTGCCAACACCATGACAGTGATCGCAAAGCCTGTGTCCTTCACCACCAGGCAGCACGGCCTTCGTGGAAGGTGTCCTGTGGGTCTGGGCTGAGGCCAGAGGCTGAAGGACACTTGGGGTCGGCTGCACCCATGTCAACACTGTCAACACGGTGAAGGGGCCCTGGAAGCTGCTCCGGTGACACGGGGAGCCTGGAGAGAGCAGTCCAAGAGCATTTGCTCTGTGGAGTGTCATGGCTCTGCTCTGTTTTAAGAAGGAAACCAGGAATGAGCTTATGGGTTTGCTCTGGCAGCAAGATGCAGAGCTTGCTTAGGAAAGGAAGACCAAGGTTTATTATGATTGGGTAAAGCCTTTAATTGCCACTTTGGATGAAGCGTAGTTTTAAAATTCATATTCTGTAGCCAAAGGGCCTCTCCTCATACAGAAGTACTGCGGCTAATTAGTGGCTGGGCATCTTGTAAGAAACGGCTATTTACTTTATTTTCAGTAAAAGCTTCTTGGAATTTTCCTGACTTCTGCCTCCTTTCAGTACCCCTGGCTGCCAGAGGATTTTAACAGGAATGAGTTGCGTTGAACTTTGCTCACAGCCAGTTAGCCTTTTCCGGGGGCCTGATTCTTCTCTTTGGGGGAGGGAGTGAGCACGGCTCTCGTTCCTTCCAGTCTGCCCCACCTGGTGGCCCAGCAGCAAGAGCCAGATCCCAGGGCTAGGCCCCTGGTTCCACTCCAAAGACGGTGAAGCTTTTCCTCCCAGGGCTGAGACGTCAAGTAGGGCGTGGAGAAGTACCTTGGCCCCGTGATGAGGGGCTGAGAATACAGGAAAGGCTCTGAGGTACACAGATACTCCCTGGGTGTCTCTTCAGTGCTCATTTGGATTCACTCTTTACCCTCCTCCTCCCTGCTCTGGACCCGACGAGGCTCATCTGTGTGGACCACAGCAACCTGCTCCCTGGTTCTCTGCTTTCCCTTGGGGTTTGGCCGGTGCACAACAGCAGTAGGAGACTGAGGTGAGGGTATCATTCCCTGGCCTGCATCCCCTGGGGTTGCAGCTCTTGTCAGGAGACCCTCTTCATACAGCTTGCTCCATTCAGATTCTGGAAACCAGGTCCTTCTCTCTTCCCTTCAGACATGGAGCAATAATGGAGCCCTGCCATTACTAGTCCATTACTGCCCACACCTTCGCAAAGAGTGTGCTGATTAAACTCTCAGTTATCCTCATTTGAGGGTGCCAGCTGTTTCCCGCAAGAACCTTGACTGATACAGCTATCCTTCCTTAACCAGAGCTCCAAGAACAGGGCGGCCTTTTCTGGGGAGCAGTGAGGAAATTGGCCAGGATTGGGACCTAGACTGCTGTGTGCAGAGGGGAGCCACACTCACCATGCCAGAGGGAAGGGATGGGCCCAGACCCTCCAGGAGTCCCCTCTCCACCAGGAGAGAAGGGCTGGAAGATGAAAGAGGGTAAAATCACAGGCTTGCACAAGGCCCTTTCTTCTTCTGTCCTCTTCGATGGCTTTCTGTCACTTGTCTAGCTTCTGGCAGATTATGAGACATTAGCAAAAACATATGGATTCTCAAAGAACTGGCCTGTGTGTTTAACCCATGTTCAAATGTAGGTTTCTTCTAGGCTTGAAGGGTTTGGGCTCACTGGAAGGTTTTGGATTTCAAGGCAGAAGGCTCTGGAGGGTAATATGAGTGGAGGGAACCACACTTGAGAGAAGGTTTTTGCTTTGGCATTGTTCACCCTCGCTTGCTTGAAGGAGTGGATTTTGATATAATGTCCTTCCCCTCTGATTAGTAGCCATTGTCCATGTGAGGCTGTGACACATGGGCCTTATGTTAGTTTCCTCGAGGTTTAAAACACTCTTCCCTATTTTTCTCTCACGTTGTACAATAATTCTTGGGAAGAAGCATAGGAACACATACACACTTGGCCTTTTCAGGGCCTTTGAACCTCTCCTGTGTGTAGAAAATCCTTGCCTTCTTAGTTCAATAAAGACAGCTTTAAAGTACTTCAAATAATCATGTACAAAGACCCTGAGGTGAAGATAGAGGGTCGGGGGTAAAATGAATAGAAACAGACGAGTTTAAAAATGCAGGTTTCACAGACTCTTCCAGAAAATAGAAGAGGAACAAATATAGAAACTTTCTATAAACTAGCAATAGAAGGAAAGATCCAAACCTGAAAAAGGGAATCAACAAAAGCCTGCAGTTAATGTGATACTTAATGGTCAAAGACTGAATGCTTTACCCTGAAGGCTGGGCACACAATGGGGATGTCTACTCTCACCACTTCTAGTCAAGGTCATCCTGGTGGTCCTAGCCAGTAATAAGGCAAGAAAAGTAAATGAGTCATACATCTTGGAAAGGAAAAAGTAAAACTATCTTTATTAGCAAGTAATATGATTGTCTACATAAAAAATCTCAAGGAATCATAACAATTACTGAACTGCTATGTGAGTTTAGTGAGTTGAGACAACACAAAGTCAACATAAAAGATGAATTATATTTCTCTGTATTATCAATGAGTTATTGGAAGCTGAAGTAAAAAATACAGTTTATGATAGCATGAAAATGAAATGTTCAGAGATAAATTTTAAAACTATGTACAATACCTGTACCTTGCTGAGAAGAATCAGAGAAGATCTATATAAATAGACCTATACACTGTGCTTTTGGATTGGAATTCTCAATATTGTTGAGATATCAGTTCTTCCCCAAATTGATCAACAGATTGAACAAATCCCAGTGAATATCCCAGGAAGCTCTTTTTTAGAAATTGAAAAGCAGATTCTAAAATTTGTATGGAAATGCAAAAGATCTAGAATAGTCAGAATAATTTTGAAAAAGAGGAACAAAGAGGTGGGGTTCATAATATTTGAGTTCAAGACTTAAGATAAAGTTATGGTAATAAAGACAGGATGGTATTGGTGTAAGAAGGGATACACATATCAATAGAGAGTTAGAAATAGATCCACACATATGTAGTGAGTTGAATTTTGACAAAGGTGCTAAGGTAATTGAATGAAAAAAGGACTGACATTTTAGAAAATGATGCTGGTCAACTGGAACAATTGGGCATCCACATGCAAAAAACACAAATGAATCTCAACCCTTACCTTGTAGCATCTACAAAAACCAACTTGAAATGGATGATAGCCCTAAATTTAAGTGCAAAAATTATGACTTCATGAAAATTAGAAACCCCCTTTTAAAAGGCACCACTAAAGAAAAGGAAAACTACAAACCAGGAGGAAGTATTTTCAAAAACTTATCTTTTGAAGGACTTGTATCCCAAAAATATAGAGCACTTACAAGTCAATAATTAAAAGATGAACTACCCATAAAAAATACAAAAGATTTTAACATACACTTTACCAAAGGAAGAGATATGAATAACAAATAAGTACATGAAGAGGTGCTCAACATCACTAGTGTTTAGGGAAACAAATTAAAATCACAATAAGATACTACTTCACACCCACTAGAATGCCTAAAATTTATTTTTATTTATTTATTTATTTGCGGTACGCGGGCCTCTCACTGTTGTGGCCTCTCCCGTTGCGGAGCACAGGCTCCGGACATGCAGGCCCAGCGGCCATGGCTCACGGGCCCAGCCGCTCCGCGGCATGTGGGATCTTCCCGGACCGGGGCACGAACCCGTGTCTCCTGCATCGGCAGGCGGACTCTCAACCACTGCACCGCCAGGGAAGCCCTAGAATGCCTAAAATTTAAAAGATTGACAGTAGCAAGTGTACACAGAATGTGGTACAATTAAAAATCTCATCCATTGCTGGTGTAAATGAAAAATGGTATAACCACTTTGAAAAACAGTTTGGTAGTTTCTTATACAGTCAAACTTCTACTTACCATACAATCCAACAATCCCATTCCTGGGTATTTTCCCACAAACACTTGCAGGCAAATGTTCATAGCGGCTTTATTCATAAAAGCCACAAACCAAATGTTCATAAACTGATGAGTGGGTAAATGAGTTTTGGTACCTCATCCACTTACGTGACTTCCATTCACAATGGAATACTACTCAACAAAAAGAAGGAATGAGCTATTGATACATGCAACACCATAGATGAATTCCAAAAGCATTGTGCTAAGTAAAAGAAGACGATACAAAAGACTACATACTGAAAAATTCCATTTATATGATATTCTAGAAAAGGCAATACTATGTAGTTGCCAGCAGTTAAGGGGTCAGAAGGAAGAGACTGCAAAAGAGCAGGAGGAAAATTTTTTGGGATGATGGAAATATTCTGCATCTTGATCATGATAGTGGCTGCATGACTGTACACATTTATGAAAACTCATCTAACTATACACTTAAAAGCATACGTTTTATTGTATATAAACTATTCCTCAATAAACCTAACTTTATAAAAATAATAAAATACAGGTTTCTGCTTGTTACTCAACTAAAATCTAGCCAAATTGGCTAGTCTTACAAGCTAATGAAAACACAACCCCCAGTTCCTTTCTCCTTCTTTAGTCCCATGTTGGAAATCCAGTAAAACATTTCTCTTTAGCGCTTGTCTCTTCTTTCTTCCACTTCCATCTCCACCTCTGGTCCTCCACTTCCTTCAAAGGGTAGAGAAAATGATGGTGGAGCTCTGCTTACTGACTTAGCTAGGCAGGACAATAATGTTAAATGGCTAAGAGATCACACCCACCCTCACTTTCCCATCCCCATTGGAGAAATGAACCATTGGTTTTTTTGTTTGTTTGTTTGTTTGGTACCTGTCATTGTATCAGCTCAAACCCAAAGAATGATGACTCATGAAAAGTAAAGCATCATCCCACAGAGTGGGCAGACTAGCACAGAGAAAAGAATAGGGGCTTCCGAGTATTCCAGTCCTGGATCTGTCACTTACTGATCTTAGCTTTGAGCAAATACTTTAAACCTCCTGAGTCTTGGTTTCCTTTTCTGTAAAACAGGGACATAATACCCGCCTTGGGAGGTGGCTGTAAACATTAAATGAGACCTTTATTAACATGTCAAGAATCTAGCATATAGAATTTCTCAACCAACAGTTGTTATCATCATGATTAATTATTTAATTAGGCTTGATAAAGAGTGCTGTAAAAAAATCAAATGAAATATGTGGTTGGGGGGCTTCCCTGGTGGCGCAGTGGTTGAGAGTCCGCCTGCCGATGCAGGGGACACGGGTTCGTGCCCGATCCCATGTGTCGTGGACGGGCTGGGCCCGTGAGCCATGGCCAATGAGCCTGCGCGTCCGGAGCCTGTGCTCCGCAATGGGAGAGGCCACAGCAGTGAGAGAACCGCGTACCGCAAAAAAAAAAAAAAAAAAAAAAAAAAAAAAAAAAAAAAAAAATGTGGTTCGGCAAGGAAGAGGTCAAACTGAAGTTGAGATGGCTAGTTCATTTTATTTATAACCAAGCCTTGTTCTATGAAGGATTTAAGGCAAATTATATACAAATAAAAGGATAAAAATAAATAATTGAAGGAGCGTATGACAAGGAAATGGCAGAAAAAATAGTAATATCAATACCGAGAAATGCATATCTGAAGGTCTTGATAGTTGCTATGGGTGAGTCACACAATTTGGCTTTGAAATTTTATGATAATTCAATATAAAGAGGAAGATATGCTGAGTTTCAAGATTCATACTTTCCACCAGCTACAAACAAGCTAGGTTGTGAGGAAAATGCATATCCTAAGGTGCTGGTAGTTGCTAGGGATGAGTCACAAATTTGGCTTTGAAATTTTTGATAATTCAACATAAAAAGGAAGATATGCTTAGCTTCAAGATTCAGACTTTCCACTAGCTACCAACGAGCTAGGTCATGAGGAGAAATACATATTTTTCTTACACCCAAGAGACCTCATACAGAGGAAGCACAGTCATGAAGTGGATGGTTTCTCAACCACAGCCCCCATAAATTCAGAAGTGAGTTTCTTATAAAATCCCTCAGTGTAGGCCAAAGCACAGATCTACACCTCTACAAAAAGCATGAGACTCACATGGTTTGTTATAATCCTAAGGTAAAAATTTTAACTATCTAAAGGAATGTTTGCGTGTCTTTTCAAGCCAGCCCCCATAAATAGTTCTTGAAATTTTTGATAAGTGTTGGAGAAAAGAGAGTTCAACATTGTAATTTCTGGCAAGAATTTGAAGGGTGAATATTTTGAATTGTTAATTAAAGGAAAAGACAGTCACTGGCTAAGAGTAGAGTTAAGATCCTTTGAAAATTAAAGAGTCTAACCGAAATCCACCTCTGCATGGTAGCGGGATGAGGGACAAACTATGGGCAGGGTAAAAAATACTCCTAAGAAACAGTCCCGGAGCGTGCTCTGACGCACTGAGGAACAGGCAACCGAGATCCAAAGTTCTAAGCTATAGTGTAAGGCCATAACGATTTTAGTCTGGAAAAATTTCAAAGCAGATGTTAGCAATCACCCACCACAGGCACTGAAAAAAATCTCAATAAAATACACGTAGCATTTCTAATTTTAAGCAGTGTAGGTTCTGGTCAAACACTTCAGGATGAATTAGTTGCAAATCATACTCTTAGATAGTGAAATGATTTGACCAGTTGTAGGGAACTGTTGGATACAAGCCACATGAAACACAGAGCACATCTGCCAAGGATAATGAATTTGGTTTGGAAAAGTTGATCTTTCCTTCTGGTAACATTTAGATAGCAAGATCAAAAAAATTTTTTTGAGACCACTTCTAGAATATGCTAGGAAAGTCTCTGCAAGGGAGCTGGAGTGGGTCACTTGAGAGGGGCTCAGCCCAAGAAGGCTACCTGGAGGGGTGAGGAGACCCCAACAGAGACACGCACCTGAAACTGGGAGCTGAAAGGAAAGATGTCAGGCAACTTTAGCTGGAGGAAGTATCACCCAAGTCAAGATTCCCAGTGATGATCAAGAATCAAGAAGCCCCAGGCAAGAGAAGCAAATAGCATTTGGAATCTCCCACACCCAGATGGTGCTAATGTCCTATTGCAACTGTAACAATTGTTGTGGATGTGGGTTTTTGTGTGCGCTCTCAGATCCCTCTTTCAGGACCAAGGCACTCATTCCCCAGCTCACATTTGAGTCCTTCCCCGAAATTGCTCTTGGCAGAAGATTTTGTCCTCTCCCTGGAAGCAGCCTGGGTCCAACTTCCTTTATAAGCACTGCTGGACCCTGTGGTATACCTGAAGACCATCCCAGCTTCACAACTCCCAGTGGGACTGGCTGAGACCTCTGTGACAACTGCATTGCCGTTCACCTTCAACCTTCACACATGGACACCAAATTTCATATAGAGTTTTGAGGTGTCCTTTGACCCCCTGAAGGTGAACTAAAGGTTAAGAACCGCTGCCCTACAAGGTAGAAGGATGACTGAGATAAAATGACCCTAACTAATTCTACCAGCAAGTGGGAATCACCAGCAGAGCAGAAGTTACAGAAACCTTGGCATAAGACCATGCTTTTAAATATATGTATACACATATACATATATGTATGTAATTGAGACATATAAGATAAAATTCATGTAACATAAAATTAACCGTAAGCCATTTCAAAGTGTACAATTCAGTGGCAATTAATACGCTCATGATATAGTATAACCATCTATCTAGTTACAAGAAATTTTTATTACCCCAGAAGTAAACCCTGTATCCATAAAGCAGTCACTCCCTAGTCCTTCTTCCTTAGCCCCTGGCAACCACTGGACTGCTTTGTGTCTTTACAGATATAGCTATTCTGGATATTTCCTATAAATGGAATCATACAATATGTGACCTTTTGTGTCTGGCTTATTTCATATAACATGACGTTTTCAAGATTCATATACATCGTATCATGTATCAGTACTTCATTCCTTTCTACGTCTGAATAATATGCCAGTGTATGGATATACCACATTTGTTTATCCATTCATCAGCTGATGGACATTTGCATTGTTTATGGCTTTTGTGAATATTATGTGAATAGTACTACTATGAATATTTGTGTACAAGTATTTGTTTGAAAACTTGTTTTCTTTTGGATATATATCTAGGAGTAAAATTATTGGATCACTTGGTAACTCTGTTTAACTTGTTGAGGGACTGCTTAACTGTTTCCCACCATGGCTGCATATTTTAAATGCCTACCAGCAATGAACAAGGGTTCCAATTTCTCCACATCTTTGTCAAAACTTGTTATTTTATGTTTTTCATTATGGCCAACCTGTGGGTGTGAAGTGGTATTTCACTGGGTTTTGATTTGAATTTTCCTAATAACTAATGATATTGAGCATCTTTTCATGTGCTTGTGGGCTACTTGTATATTTTGGGGAAAATGTCTACTTAAGTCCTCTGACCATTTTTAAATTGGGTTGTTTGTCTTTTTGTTGCTGAGTAGTAGGAACTCTTTATATATTCTGGATACCAGACCCTTATCAGACATATGGTTTGCAAATATTCTCTCTCATTCTGTGGGTTGCCTTTTCACTATCTTGACAGTGTCCTTTAATGCACAAAATTTTGACGAAGTCCAACTTATCTTTTTTTTTTTTTTTGCTTGTGCTTTTGGTGTCATATCTAACAAACCATTCCTAAATCTAAGGTCATGAAGATTTACCATTACATTTTCTTCAGAGAGTTTTATAGTTTTAGCTCTTAATTTTAGGTCTTTGATCCATTTTGAGTTAATGTTTGTGAGGTAATGGTCCAGCATCATTCTTTTTCATGTGAGTATCCAGTTATCCCAGCACCATTTGTTGAAGAAAATGGACCATGTCTTTTCGAGGCTGTAACAAAATGTTGAGTATGGTTGTGTGTGTTCCTAGGCCAGAGGTTCCCACATTCTCTCAGTTCATGATGGCCTCGATGTCTCAGTAATTTTTTCATGGTGCTCTTAGGCCAAAAGAAATATGTAACAGTTTAATGTATTAGAAATGGTTAGGGCCAAAACCTTCAGAAGTATTTCTGTTCTAACAACTTAGTAGCTGTTTGCAAACATATTACACATTAATTGAAAGAAAAGACAATATTTTTATTTCATTCTTAAATAACCGACAAATACTAAATGCATATACCTGTTTGGCACTGCACAACTTTTCAAACTCTGTAATCAGATAGGACACTGCCACCTTCCTTTCCTATTCTATAGTGATTAGTTTTTTTTCATGGTACTTGCTTTTTATTACAGTATCCACTGAAAATCCAACTTTGCAAAAATATGATGTCCACAAAGGAATGTGATACAATATAATGGTGAAATTATAAACAATCTTGAGCTAGTAGTTCATACGATGTCTGATAGATGTTGGGTATCCTTATGTTTTCCTCAGAAGTTGAAAATATTTTGCAGCAAGCCTGTGAGTTTGCTGTAGTGTCCAGGGCACCCCAGCACACAGTTGGGGAACCATGGTCTTAGACTTGTGGAAAACTGATTTTAAAGCACAAGGCAAAAGAGACACAGTTCCATCACAAGAAGCTCTAGAGGGGAAGGCCACTTAAGACTGCTGAGAACTCTCAAAAATGCAATTTTACATGATCCTGGTGTGGAAGGATAAAGGGAAGTTCACAAAGAAACCCAACTAAGTCCAGACTGAAAAATAACATGCACCAATGATGGAAAGTATGTGTGTGGGCAGGGTAAGGGGGGAGACATAATATTAAGTACAAACAACTTAGGAGAGTGGCACAGATGTGCAATGACAGGGCTAGAAAAGTTGATGTCCCAAGTGAGGCACGTCTTGCAAAAAGTACTAAAGATAGCTAAAAGGGAAATTCATGTTTAGAGTAAGGAAATTAGTTTTAGAGCAAGAAAGAGTAAGGTGGGGTAGGCCAAATATATAGCTTGTTGTTGTCATGTTTATGGGGATCAGAGAGAAATATGAACTTCTGATTGCATCTGTCTCCCTCGTTAAGGAGAATGACATGCAGGCTGAAAAGACTGAATTTACAGTAGCACAGAGGCATGTACCAGCAGGAGAGCATGGATATGCTGCAGTAACAAACAGCGCCAAAAAAATCAGTGGCTGAAACAACAAAGGTTTAATTCTCACTCACGTAAAGTCCTTTGTAGGTTCAGTCAATTCCCTAGGCAGCTGCTCTCTGTGTGTTGGTTCAACATGCCAGGTGACTTTGGTCTTGTGGCATTGTGACGTTGAGATGTGCTTCCATGCAGGGGATGGGGGCGCATATGGGGATTTTCACATGACTCAAATGTTTCCGCATGGAAGTGATGCTAGGCTTCACTTCCTCTCACATTTCACTGGCCAAAGCAAGTCACAGGGTCCCTTACTTTGAGGGAGTCAGAAGGGGCAGTCCTCTTGAGCATGCGGAAGAAGAGGGGCTTAGAAAAATGAGGGAGCAGCATTAATGTCCATCATAAGGTATCTCTACCTCCTTTCTCAATTCTGGTACAAACCTACATTTCCTGACACTTGGGACAAGTTTTTAGGTCATGTACAATGAGAAGATATAGTAAACAGAGGGTTCTCATTTGACCCTTTATTTCTGAGTGTATGAAAACTCTTCTGGAGCCTCTGTGGTTTCATTACTTCTCCACTCGGTCCTCCCCAGTCATCATGGTCTATGTGGCTAGAATGAAGGATGCCCCATGGACCATGCCAGGGCAAAGGGGGCAGGTCTTTGGTGGGGGCGGGGCGGGACTCCAGGAGCTTAAAAGCGGAACACATGGCCAGCAACAGAGAGCAGGTTCTTTTGAACAGACTAGGTTATTTACTATTCTCTGCTCCCTGGGGATTTAAGAATGCTGTGCCTTGGCTAAACAGTGGAAACTGCTATGTTGCTAGGTTGTCCCAGTAGCTGCTTTACGGGTAACTAGAAGAGCCAAATTTATGGGCAGTCCCTTTAGAGTTATAACAAATACTAATAATCCCTTAAGATTAACCACTGGGAATTCCTTTACGACTATGAACAGTGAAGAACATTTGCAGCTCTGCAAATCTCTCTCCAATGCTTCATCCACTTCCTGATACAGTAGTGCCTAAAAAGCTTTGTGGAGTCCCTACTGTGCCTCACTTCACACCCTGCAGAGGTCTGGACTCGGGAGTGGATTAGACTTTGAACAAGGCTGTAGATCAAGAGAGGAGGGGTCTTGGGTCTCCTCTGCAGCAGTAACCCTGAAAGGGCCATTGAATAACCTCTAGGTTCCTAGAACTGGCTTCATGGAGTATTTGAGTTTATAATAGGTCACTATCAACACTTCAACTTCTGGCATAAATTTTGAAATATATCTTTCCTGTTCTATCAACAGCGGGAGTCCCACTCAGGGTAAAAATCTCAACTGAACTGGAATGTTCTTGCCTTTAATGGAGATTTTGCCGGTGTTAAGATACAGCTGGTAAGAGGCATTGTTTCCACTTTTCTCTAAGCTGTCCTTTATGCACAGCCCACCAACTAGCAGATTGCAAGGATCAAAGATTGGCTGGAAAGTTCTGGAAAGATTCAGAACTGAACTGTAATTCCAAACAAGACTGAAAATGGGGGTCCTCTGTTGATTTGGCTGCAGACTGTCCACTCAGCGGCCCTGTGTTTCCTTGGCAGTTTGGTAGCAGGATTCTCATGTTGTCAGCTCAGTGGAGGTCTTGGTGCACAGGTTTCTTGGAAGTGACACAAGAAAAGAGCCCGAGATTATTTTTAGAAGCATTGACTCCAGAAATTAGAACAGATAATCCTCCCTGGTGCCACCGTACAACCTACTTGAGGAGACACACTTAATGGAGCGGAGAATCCTTTCGAAAAATTGTCCCCTTCTTCCAAATAAATAATGTGGGTTTCACTTCCAACAGCCAAAAGCCATAAATAGGAAGAGTTGGGAAAGAATTCTGAAATAAACGGTTGGATGGAACTGAATTGTGTCAGAAGATGTATGAAACAAGAATGGAAAGAATGAATAATATGTTGCAAAAAAGAGAAAATAAAGTGCTTGGGATGGTAGGGATCTGCCAGATTCTAAATCTCAAGCAGGCCCCGCACCCATTTGGTGGGATTTTTGCATTAAATTCATGGAGATTTCAGGCAGAGCTGTAGAGGACAGTAGAGGTATGGTTTCCTTGATGAACAAGGTCACATTCAAAAATGGAAGGTACCGAGATTTTTTGCATATGATGCCAATTTTTTTTTAACATCTTTATTGGAGTATAATTGCTTTACCTTGCTGTGTTAGTTTCTGCTGTATAACAAAGTGAATCAGCTATACGTATACATATATCCCCATATCCCCTCCCTCTTGCGTCTCCCGCCCACCCTCCCTATCCCACCCCTCTAGGTGGTCACAAAGCACCGAGCTGATCTCCCTGTGCTATGAGGCTGCTTCCCACTAGCTATCTGTTTTACATTTGGTAGT
>NC_041224.1:119757607-119757852 GCF_002837175.3 Physeter macrocephalus | reverse complement strand
CCGTGTCCTAGCTATTGTAAATAGTGCTGCAGTGAACATTGGGGTACATGACTCTTTGAATTATGGTTTTCTCAGGGTATATGGCCAGTAGTGGGACTGCTGGGTCGTATGGTAGTTCTATTTTTAGTTTTTTAAGGAACCTCCATACTGTCCTCCATAGTGAGTGGCTGTATCAATTTACATTCCCACCAAGAGGGCAAGAGGGTACCCTTTTCTCCACACCCTCTCCAGCATTTATTGTTTGT
>NC_041224.1:119756788-119757423 GCF_002837175.3 Physeter macrocephalus | reverse complement strand
TGAGGCTGCTTCCCACTAGCTATCTGTTTTACATTTGGTAGTGTATATATGTCAATGCCACTCTCTCGCTTCTTGCCAGCTTATCCTTCCCTCTCCCCGTGTCCTCAAGTCCATTCTCTACGTCTGTGTCTATTCCTGTCCTGTCCCGAGGTTTTCAGAACCATTTTCTTTGTTTAGATTCCATGTATATGTGTTAGCATACAGTATTCGTTTTTCTCTTTCTGACTTACTTCACTCTGTATGACAGGCTATAGGTCCATCCACCTCACTACAAATAACTCAATTTTCGTTTCTTTTTATGGCTGAGTAATATTCCATTGTATATACGTGCCACATCTTCTTTATCCATTCATCTGTCGAGGGACACTTATGTTGCTTCCGTGTCCTAGCTATTGTAAATAGTGCTGCAGTGAACATTGGGGTACATGACTCTTTGAATTATGGTTTTCTCAGGGTATACCCCCCAGTAATGGGATTGCTGGGTCGTATGGTAGTTTTATTTTTAGTTTTTTAAGGAACTTTTAAGGAACCTCCATACTGTCCTCCATAGTGAGTGGCTGTATCAATTTACATTCCCACCAAGAGGGCAAGAGGGTACCCTTTTCTCCACACCCTCTCCAGCATTTATTGTTTGT
>NC_041224.1:119747395-119748021 GCF_002837175.3 Physeter macrocephalus | reverse complement strand
CATTTAGGTCTTTAATCCATTTTGAGTTTATTTTTGTGTATGGTGTTAGGGAGTGATCTAATTTCATTCTTTTACATGTAGCTGTCCAATTTTCCCAGCACCACTTATTGAAGAGGCTTTCTTTTCTCCATTGTATATTCTTGCCTCTTTTATCAAAGATAAGGTAACCATTTGTGCGTGTGTTTATCTCTGGGCTTTCTATCCTGTTCCATTGATCTATATTTCTGTTTTTGTGCCAGTACCATACTGTCTTGATCACTGTAGCTTTGCAGTATAGTCTGAAGTCAGGGAGCCTGATTCCTCTGGCTTGGTTTTTCTTCTCAAGATTGCTTTGGCTATTCAGGGTCTTTTGTGTTTCCATACAAATTGTGAAATTTTTGTTCTAGTTCTGTGAAAAATGCCACTGGTAGTTTGATAGGGGTTGCATTGAATCTGTAGATTGCTTTGGGTAGTATAGTCATTTTCACAATATTGATTCTTCCAATCCAAGAACATGCTATATCTCTCCATCTGTTTGTATCATCTTTAATTTCTTTCATCAGTGTCTTATAATTTTCTGCATACAGGTCTTTTGTCTCCTCAGGTAGGTTTATTCCTAGATATTTTATTCTTTGTGTTGCAGTGGT
>NC_041224.1:119746475-119747093 GCF_002837175.3 Physeter macrocephalus | reverse complement strand
TTATAGAATTCGCCTGTGAATCCATCTGGTCCTGGGCTTTTGTTTGTTGGAAGATTTTTAAATCACAGTCTCAATTTCAGTGCTTGTGATTGGTCTGTTTATTTTCTATTTTTCCTGCTTCAGTCTCAGAAGGTTGTTCTTTTCTGAGAATTTGTCCATTTCTTCCAGATTGTCCATTTTATTGGCATATAGTTGCTTGTAGTAATCTCTCATGATCCTTTGTATTTCTGCAGTGTCAGTTGTTACTTCTCCTTTTTCATTTCTAATTCTGTTGATTTGAGTCTTCTCTCTTTTTTTCTTGATGAATCTGGCTAATAGTTTATCAATTTTGTTTATCTTCTCAAAAAACCAGCTTGTAGTTTTATTGATCTTTGCTATTGTTTCCTTCATTTTTTTTCCCTTTATTTCTAATCTGATCTTTATGATTTCTTTCCTTCTGCTAACTTTGGGGTATTTTTGTTCTTCTTTCTCTAATTGCTTTAGGTGTAAGGTTAGGTTGTTTATTTGAGATTTTTCTTATTTCTTGAGGTAGGATTGTATTGCTATAAACTTCCCTCTTAGAACTGCTTTTGCTGCATCCCATAGGTTTTGGGCCATCGTGTTTTCATTGTCATTTGT
>NC_041224.1:119696223-119746080 GCF_002837175.3 Physeter macrocephalus | reverse complement strand
TTTTTACAGTTTTTTTCCTGTAATTGATATCTAGTCTCATAGCATTGTGGTCGGAAAAGATACTTGATATGATTTCAATTTTCTTAAATTTACCAAGGCTTGATTTGTGACCCGAGATATGATCTATCCTGGAGAATGTCCCATGAGCACTTGAGAAGAAAGTGTATTCGTTGTTTTGGGATGGAATGTCCTATAAATATCAATTAAATCCATCTTGTTTAATCTGTCATTTAAAGCTTGTGTTTCCTTATTTATTTTCATTTTGGTTGATCTGTCCATTGGGGAGAGTGGGGTGTTAAAGTCCCCTACTATTAATGTGTTCTGTCGATTTCCCCTTTTATGGCTGTTAGCATTTGCCTTATATATTGATGTGCTCCTATGTTGGGTGTATACATATTTACAATTGTTATATCTTCTTCTTGGATTGATCCCTTGATCATTATGTAGTGTCCTTCTTTGTCTCTTGTAATAGTCTTTATTTTAAAGTCTATTTTGCCTGATATAGAATTGCTAGCTTTTAATATTTTTTCTTTGTATTTAATTTTTGATAGTTTGATTAATATATGTCTTGGTGTGTTTCTGTCCTTGGATTTATCCTTTATGGGACTCTCTGCGCTTCCTGGACTTGATTAACTTTTTCCTCTCCCATATTAGGGAAGTTTTCAACTATAATCTCTTCAAATATTTTCTCAGTCCCTTTCTTTTTCTCTTCTTCTTCTGGGACCCCTATAATTCGAATGTTGGTGCATTTATTGTTGTCCCAGAGGTTTCTGAGACTGTCCTCAATTCTTTTCATTCTTTTTTCTTTATTCTGCTCTGTGGTAAGTATTTCCACTATTTTATCTTCCTGGTCACTTATCCGTTCTTCTGCCTTCATCATTCTGCTATTGTTTCCTTCTAGAGAATTTTTAATTTCATTTATTGTGTTGTTCATCATTGTTTACTCTTTAGTTCTTCTAGGTCCTTGTTAAATGTTTCTTGTATTTTCTCCATTCTTTTTCCAAGATTTTCGATCATCTTTAGTATCATTACTCTGAATTCTTTTTCAGGTAGACTGCCTATTTCCTCTTCATTTGTTTGGTCTGGTGGGTTTTTACCTGCTCCTTCATCTGCTGTTATTTCTCTGTCTTCTCATTTTGCTTAACTTTACTGTGTTTGAGGTCTCCTTTTCGCAGCCTGCAGGTTCGTAGTTTCCGTTGTTTTTGGTGTCTGCCCCTATTGGGTAAAGTTGTTTCAGTTGGTTGTGTAGGCTTCCTGGTGGAGGGGACTGGTGCCTGTGTTCTGGTGGATGAGGTTGTATCTTGTCTTTCTGGTGGGCAGGACTGTGTCCAGTGGTGTGTTTTGGGGTATCTGTGAACTTAGTATGATTTTAGGCAGCCTCTCTGCTAATGGGTGGGGTTGTGTTCCTTTCTTGCTAGTTGTTTGGCATGGAGTGTCCAGCACTGAAACTTGCTGGCTGTTGAGTGGAGCTCGGTCTTAGCGTTGAGATGGAGATCTCTGGGAGAGCTCTCGCCGATTGATATTATGTGGAGCCGGGAGGTCTCTGGTGGTCCAGTGTCCTGAACTCAGCTCTGCCACCTCCGAGGCTCAGGCCTGACACCTGGCCGGAGCACCAAGACCCTGCCAGCCCCACGGCTCTTTATCCACAACACAACAACCCAGCTCAGGGATGGCTGGCTGGATGAAGTCTAGGATGGGTAGAAGGGTGGACTCCTCCTGAGAGAATGAGTCTGGCAGGTAGAACAATGGACGCTTCCAATGCAGGACACTAAGAGACACCTCCAAGCTCTCTTTGATCTCTAGAACAGAATGCTGGCTAAATCCAGGAGATCAAAATGAGCAAAGCTCTGCCTGTCCAGATTCCTGGAGTCTTTGTCTCTGAAGCGTTCGGAAGTGCTACTAAAGAAGATGGGGGTGGCAGGATCTAATTTTTGGTTTGACTGAAGTCTGGGTTTAAATAGAGTCTAGACTATTAAAGAAATATGGAAATTCAGGCCTTAAAAGGCTTGCAGTATTGTGAAGTGTGTTCAGTCCTCTTATTTTTACCTAAGAGGAACTTGGCCCCGAGGGGTAAAGTGATTTTCCCCAGGCCATCTAGTTAGACAGTGGCAGTTAAGCCTGTTTCCCCACCCTCGCACACTCACAGGCATGCTCTCTCTAACATTTAATCAAGGTTCTAGAAATCCATTCTGAAATTTTTTGGTCATTTGGAGGCTTGAGTTCAAACACATATTCAAGTCCTGTTAAAAAAAGGACTGATGGGCATTCCTAAGTCTGAAGCTGGTGGTAATTAAACATGGACATAGAGATTTCTCCGAAGAACCAGATCAATTCAAATTTCCTCAGCCCATACTTCTAGGCTTTGGACTCTAGGTGGCAACATAGGACTTTTGTTTTGCTTTCCAGGAGCGGCAGCAATCTGGACAAATCTTTGAGGAAGAAACCTTATTATTGCGGCCCTTCTTGACCCTGGTGGACTAATGACATTTTCTCTTGGCTAAGCTGATGATCAGGCCTCGGATGCTCACTTCTTAGATGCTATAATTATTTTCGTTATAATCCTCTGACAATGAGTTATTTAACAGGTCATACTCTATTATGTCATCTGTTTGGCGGGGTCATATCTAGAGATTAGAGCATTTTATTGATTTGTAAACTTCATAGCATTCATGTGGCTGCTGCCCTTCCTCTTCACTGAGCAACCACTGCCCCCTCCCCATTCTCCTCAGCCCAGCCACACCTGCCCCCTCCCCTCACCCTGGTGCCCTACCCAATATTTTAACTCAGTGGAATCAGCTTTAAATGGGCATAAGGGACTGTTCTGAAAGAAAAAAGGATTCAGAGGATGGTCTAAGTTGGGAATGGAGAGAGTGGCACTTCATGCATTTGTTTTCTGGATCTATAACATCTCTAGAGTAGGGTTTCTCAAGAAATGGTCTAAGAACCACGTGGGATACTTGGGAAAATGCAGAATTCCTGGGCCACACTTGGGACCTGCTAGGTCACAATCTCTGGGGATGGATCCTGGAACTTGTCTGTTAGCTCCTAAGTAGACTGTGCTGTGAACCACAGCTGCAAGGAAGCTGTAGTTTTTTTGGTTTTTGTGGGGTTTGTTGAGCAGCTGGTGGCGCCATTTCCATCTCTTTTGCTGCCTCTGGTTTACTGGCCTGGTGCTGATTTTCACTGCTGAACTTGGAGCCTTAAAGTTCAAGAATAAAGGTAGCCCCCCATTTCCCAGTGCCTGCTCGTCCCTTCTTTTCCCCTAACAGTAACCTGACTCAGTAGCACCTAAGGACACATAACTGGAAAGGTGAGGTGGAATGAAAAGAACATGAACTTTGGAGTCACAAGATTGAATCTTGGATCAGTTGTTGAGTGATTTATTCTGCAAGGGCTTCAGTTTCATCAATTAGCTACAATCACACCATTTGGAGATAGCCAACTATTAATATTTAAGGAATATTTTCTTCCAGTGCTTTTTCACATTTTCTTCCCCCACTTTAAATTTCAAAAATATGATTTTAAATTTCATAATAAATAAATGTACTCTCATTACAGATATTCAAACGATACGGATGAGATTAAAGGCCCCTTTAACCTTCCTAATCCAAAATCCCTCCCAAGTAGGATTGTGCCCTACATTGTTTTGAAATGTGCTTTCATGATGTGATGTCAGATTTTGGGAATCTTTCCATATTAGTACATTTAGATCCATTTTGTCCTTTTGAACTGCTGCAGGGCAGTCTTTTCTCTAGGACTAGGGATTCTCAAAAAATTGTACATACAATTTTGCATGCTGCTTTTTCCATCTCACACAGGTGGTAAATATTTTTCCGTCTCATTATACGTTCTTCAGAAAACATGATTTTAATCATTTCATAGCATTGCAGCATTAAATATACTAAAATTAATAATTCTTCAATTGTTGGCTATTTAGGTTGTTTTCAATTTTTGATAAGTGTTCCTTTTTAATGATCATCTCAATGGCTGCTTATACTCATCATTCCCACTGCTCCCTTACTTAGGGATTTTTGTTCTTGTTGTCAAAACCAAATAATTGAGGTCCTTGAAAAGTGCCTGATGGGATCAAGGTCATTTTGTAGTTTCTGCACTCACCTTAGGCACAAATTACTCGGTGAGTGAAGATGGGTGTTGAATTTTAACTTCTTAAATTTCTGTTGAAACTCCACTCTCCTCAGCCCACTAACTGAAGCAAAATGAAGGTATCTTTCCAGAACTGTTTACTTGGAGCAGGTGAGGATTTTCACAGTTAGAAGGGAAGTTTGCAATCAGTTTCTTTAATGGAAAAGGTGCTCTTGTAGCATTAATCCATGCAGGGCTCAGAGGAAGTAAGGCTCTCTGAATGTGATTGGATTAGAGGGCTCCTTAAAATCAGAAACACTTGGGCACTCATCTCTGCTGGGTGACTGACAGAGGTCTTCCTTCATGGGAGGTACTTGGCACAGCATCGATGTGATTTCAGAGCTTCTGGATTAGAATCAATCAAATACATAAATAGAAATGAGCTGCCATTATTAATCTTAAAATGATACACCAACACCTTCACCTGGCCCACTCCTGGGTCATGCAGGAGAGACAGACAGGCTTGCTGCACTGGAAGGGGCACAGCTAAATGCAGATGCTGGGAGTAACGGTCATGGGAAGGGAAGCACTGGGTTTCAGGTGAAACATGAACCTGAATATCTGTTTTGCCCTTCTAAAAATACAAGGGGAGCAGACGACGTAGCCTCTGCCCTTGAGGCCGTGTTAATCAAATATGACTGCGCTACAACAACGTTTAAAGCACTAAACTAGAAGGCTTTATAGGCAAAACAAAATGCAACAGTGACTAATAGCAGTTGCAGATAAAAATAACATTAGAAGGAAATAAATAGCATTACTATTTGCCACACGTACAAGTCATGTGAATATTCCAAGTATTTAGTGTTTCTCCTAGAATTTCAATGCTCTTTGACTCAGAAGAACTTAGATAATTTGGGGCACAATTTAGGTTGTAGGATTTCCATTATATAACATCTGCTGTTTTTTAAGCAGCAATTAGAGGGATGCTCCCTTAGGCTGAGAGGAGACTGATCCTCTCTTCTCTGTTTCTTTGTCTCTGTCTCTTCCCCTCTACTCCCTGACAGATTCACTTGGTCCAAGGAGAAAGAAAAACAGGACTTTGGACACTGTATTTACACAGCACCATCACTCTTGGCATCTGTGATTCTCCTAACACCCTCCATGATGCTGGGAACAGGGCTTGCCGGCTCCGTTTTCTGAGAGAAAGTGAGGCAGGAAAGGGTGAATGGCTCACTGGCCACCCAGCAAGACCACAGCAAAGCCAGGATTAGGACACAGGCCTTTTGAATTCCACAGTAGTCCTCCTTTCTCTTTACCCCTCTTTTACATTTTGGGCCAATGCTTGCTTTCTTTCTGGTTAAAAGCATGTCTTTCACTAGTTTTTAACCACAAGTCAAAAACCTACCCTCTGTCCATCTCCTGGGTGGAACTTTGTTTTCAGTCATTCACTTCTAACTCCACAGGGTGATAAGACACTGGGTCTCCCGGGGAATTTGTGCTGGGAAACTGAGGGTGAAAGGTCATCCCCTTCTCCAGCCCCTGTTCTTCCTTTGGTAAGTTGTCAGGCAGCCTCTCAACCATTGATCAATCAACCCAGACGGCAGACTGCCTACCATGCAGCCCTTGCTGACTCTGTCAAAACAGGAATCTTCCTCCTCAACCCATCTGGCCTCTCCCAGCACCTCCATGCCTTTCCCACCATTCTTTCTCTATCACGTTCTCCTCCTTTTTACTCCCTGGTCCTTACAGCCACACTGACTCTAATCTCAGGAATTAGTCACAAACTTTCTGCTGACAAGGGGAGGTTTCCATGGATTTGCACTCAGCACCTCATCTAGTGCAGTCAAATCACCCATAAATGTGGATTTTTGTACATATGAGATAAACAGTGGATCAATCAATGGATAAAGGCCATAGGCTTTTTAGAGCCAGGAGGGAACGTGGAAATCATCGGATTCAAACAATTCATTTTTACAAATGAAGAAACTTAAGAGGTTAAATGACTCTCCTGGGTTATACAATTTCTGACACAAATACTATTACCCAGATCTTCTGACATCCAAAGTGCTTTTTCTCCCCATGAAACCATTCAGCTTCTACTTATTACAACTCCATTTTAATGATATTTGTCTAGTTCCAAACATGTTTTAAATTTTAGAGATAAAGGCATATTTGTCATTTAATTAAGAAATTACATATTATCTCTCAACTTTATTTATAAAACATGTTATGTCTCACACAGTGTTTTAAAAAAAACCCTAATTTTCCCCACTAAACAGTAAAGTAATACATGCTCAAAGTGTAAAACTTGGGAAGTAAAGGAACCTATAAAGAAAAAAAAAAATTACCCAATTTCACCAATTGGAGATAAATCATTGCTAATGTTTTAGTATAGTTCCTTCTAGTTTTCATATACTTCTTACATTGTTGAAATCATGCTGTTTACAGAGTTTTGTATTCTAAGATTTCTTGTTTGCTTGTTTAACATATCATAAGCCTTTACCTTGTCATTACAAATTCTTTGTACACGATATGAGCAGCTCCTTGTTCTCCACCTTTGATGGTAACACAGTGCTCTTAACCATGCCCCTAACCCTGGGCATCTAGGTTCCATCCCAACTTTCCACTTTTTAAGGCAGTGTTGCAATAATACCTATGTGTACATATTTCTATATACATTTCTGATCTTTCCTTGAAAAAAATTCCTAGAAGTGGATCAAAACCTATTTACGTTTTTAAGGCCCTTGATACATTTTATCCAATTGCTTTTCAGGTAGGTTATGCCAACTGACACACCTACCAACCGACTTCACAGTACTTTTTAGAGTATTTTTTCCAAAAATGTATCTCATTTTTTTTCATCAATGCAGTCTTGACTAGTCCATGGTCTAAAGTAGCTGCTGCCGAACACCAGTTTTAAATTAAAATGGCACACTGGACTCCCAGCCCCCTCTGTGACTATGTTTCTTTAGATTGTTGGTGCTCCATATGGGTCAGCCGCATGCCCACCCTGGCACCGCAAAGGGAAGTCAGCCGCTTCCTGACTATGTGTATTTTACTGTGTTAAATGTATTTGAAAGCCTACTAAGTGACAGACAGTGGGCCATGTGCTGGAGAGCAGAGGTAAAAGACTGAGTTTCTAGCCTCAATTTGTTCTCCCTGTAGAGGGGGAGACAGTCACGGAAGCCAGCAGAGGGGACAGAGTGATGGATGCTGCTGCAGTAGATGTCTGCACGGGCTGTGTGCAGCCCAGCCCAGGCACATGGAACTCAGCCTCTGCAGACACAGGCAGCTTTTAAGAAGACATGGCACTTAAACTGTATCTTCAAGGGCGAAGAGGGTGCCAGACGGAAGACCTGAGATGTCAACAGTCTACACAGAGGGAACGTCCTGAAGCGAACTGCACACGGTAGAGTCACCTTTGGAGACTTGTGACCTTGGGACAGTTACTTAACTTCTCTGTACCTCAGATTTCTCATCTATAAAAATACTACTAATATAAACTGCTTCAAAGGGCTGCGAAGAACAACTGAGATAACACAGGTAAAGTGCTAAGAAAACTGCTCAGTGCATTGTTAGAGCTCCAGAGATGTCAGATATCATCACTACCATCATCATCACAGCAGAAGCACCGAGTCCAGATGAGGAAGTGGTGGGAAATGTCGGACTGGCAGAAAGGTCAGTGCACGAAAGCCCTTTATAACGTTCTGAATAGGACATACTTTACCCTGACAGCCATAATTCCCTTGGAGGTGTTCACAGTTAACTGTCCGGAAGCAGGAGGCTGAATGGATGATCTATCTTCTCGGGTTCCTTCCAGCTCTGAGATATGATTCCCACCTGAGAACCAAGAAATTCAGTCTCAATCCTAGGCACACAGTCTCAAATAACACAACCCCTTCCACTTAGCTTCATGTCAATAACCAAAGGAAGGTATCTTTCCTGCTTTTGGGGCTTTTAATGATTAACATCCACCCAGTGGGAACAATTCTTTTAATAACATCGAACTATTTAGTTAGAGAATAAATTCCTGGGAGTGGGAGTGTATTTAAAAAAAAAAAACCAATTTTTTTTTTTTTTTTTCTGAAAAAGAGCTTGCAAATTTTCACCCACTAGGTGGCTTGGTTTTACCGGAAGGGAATGTGAAACAAGATGGATTATGGGCTTCCCTGGTGGCTCAGTGGTTGAGAGTCCGCCTGCCGATGTAGGGGACACGAGTTCGTGCCCCGGTCCGGGCAGATCCCACATGCCGCGGAGCGGCTGGGCCCATGAGCCATGGCCACTGAGCCTGCACGTCCGGAGCCTGTGCTCCACAACGGGAGAGGCCACAACAGTGAGAGGCCTGCGTACCACAAAAAAAATAAAAAATAAAAGATGGACTAATTTTGTCCAGAGAATAGAGACTCTCTGCTCACTTTCCCTCTTTTCTCTTGCAGCTTAAAATAAAGCAGCAGTAAGATAGCCACGGTCCAGCTGCCTGCCCCATCGGCAGCCCTGCCTCCCAAGTTGAGCTCATCTCTGACTACCTGGTTAGAACATGAAGTCAGCCTAGATACTGTTCCTTACCTACCTCCTGTCTGTCCCTCCTTCACACTCCTCAGCTATGCCAGCTTCTGTGAGGGCAAATATGTCTCCAGAGATGCACTGTTTTCTCCTTGGACAGATAGGTTGGGAGAAAGGGAATACCATTGCTCCCAGTTTGCACCAGTTGTCCTGGCATAATTATCACAGTGCCTCTTTTTCCTCTCAAAAATGTCCTGTTTGGATAATAAATTCTATGCAAATTCTATGGTCACATGTATATTAAACATTTAGCTTCTCAAAGCCAGGGACTGGGTCATTTTTTATTATGAAATCTCCAGCACAGGGCCAAGGAGAGGCATCTGATAGTCTTCTGTACTCTCCATAGTTTTTACCTTGGATGACTGTCCTGCCCTTGTAAAGGCCCTAGAATCTGAACCTCAGTTTTTTAATGATCTGTAAAGTGGAGATAACACTTCTTAACTTCTAGAACTGCAAACAAATAAAAGGAAATAGTGATTTTACATTCTGGAAATTGTAAAACATTATGCAAATGTCATTTTCTAGAAATTAACACAGCTTTTGTCACACAGTAAGCATTTCTAAGTGCTTGTTAGTTGAAGGAACAGAATGAATAAACCTGTGGTAATACGTTAGCAAGCCTTAGTGGGGAAAGGATCGAGTCTCCTTAAATTGGAATGCTACACCAACTAGAGGGGTGGGAGGGAGACACAAGAGGGAGGAGATATGGGGATATATGTTTATGTATAGCTGATTCACTTTGTTATAAAGCAGACACTAACACACCATTGTAAAGCAATTATCCTCCAATAAAGATGTTAAAAAAATTGGAATGCTACACTTAGCAATCAAAACTGATTTACAATCCTACTTTGAAGGTGATCTATAGATAAGATAGCAAAACGAACGTCTCCCATAGGCTTGGTATAAGAACTAGCAAGGAAATAAATAATTGAAACATATTAGGGCGAGTGGTAAATGAGACTGAAGCATGGCTGAAGGCGACACAAGGAAGCAGGTCCATACAAGCTGGCCCTTTCTGTAACTTCAGGACTGACTGGTGATTAGAGAGAGGCAGGACCTACTATACCTGGTTTTCTGGTAAAGGTCATAACTTTTACACAGTACTGAGCTAGGCTGGTGATTCAAACTGGATTTCTTGATTCTTGTTTAACTTAGGAGCAGTTTAGGACCCAAGGAAGTTGATTGTTTATGCCAGTGTGGAAATTCCTCTGCCTGGGTGCACTTTTATGACCTAACTTTTTCACCACTAACAGGCACCATGAAATGTGAATTGATCACTTTTTCTGACTGGAAATAGAAAGTACAATTAGAAGACAAAGCACTGAAGTGACTTTGTCTTCAGCCTGTGTGTGTATGTATGATTTTGGAAGCAGAGGGGTCCGACTTCCGTTATCAGGTTTGATTTTCAGTAACCGGAACTAAAAAGAAAAAAAAAAAGTAGATCCTGACAAAAAGGCAGGAATCTCAAATAAATAGCACTAAATAATGATTCTGCATATTTCTCCTAACACTGGAATTGGTCCTGAACAAGTCACCTAGCATTTTGTGGCAGCGGAGCCACCACATAAATTATAAAGGCTATGGGATCTTTCATTGAGTGATGGGATATTCGGCGTGAGCAAAAGCATGCCTTTCCTTTTAGAAGCAAAATTTTTAACTTGGAAGAAGTAAAACTCAGCCAGCTTGTCAATGACTGGATTCCCCATTTAGTTATGTTTATCAGACATGTTCCTCTCTGAATGTCAAGAACTGGAGATTGGATGAGGTTACTGTTGGTAACACAAGGATGGCAAGAGAGGAAGACTCTTTCCTCAGTAAGCTTGCTGTCTAATTGGGCTGACAGGACACAGACGTAAGAAGAGAGGTGGTGACATAAGGTGGAGATGACAACCATTCCATTGCTCTTACCCAAACAAGCGAGAGAAGATGTAATGCTTTGGGGCCATGTGAGTTGCAAATTTAAGCATGAGATATTTTCAGTCATCCTTTCCTACCGGATGAGTATCATTAGACACCCCCTGGGCTGGAACAGGCCCCTTGCCTGCCACTTCATCTCAGTTCTGATGATCTCATTCAAATTTTTGGTCTTGTTCAAGGAAGTCTATAACCAACTTCTGTGCCTGTGCCTGGATTCTAGGGCTTGTTTTCTCACACCTGAACTGCTGTGGTGCCCTGATTTCTCTTGCTTTGATTTTCTCAGGGGGCCCATTGATAAGGGTCTTTTAAGAAATGATCTATTCTTCCCTCTCCTGATCAATGTAAGTTTCCAAGTTCTTTTTTTAAAAAAATAAAAAACCTTATTGTCCCCTTTATGCATTTATTTATTTATTTTTGGCTGCGTTGGGTCTTCGTTGCTGCGCATGGGCTTTCTCTAATTGCAGCGAGCTGGGGCTACTCTTCGTTGCAGTGCATGGGCTTCTCATTGCAGTGGCTTCTCTTGTTGCAGAGCATGGGCTCTAGGGTGCACGGGCTTCAGTAGTTGTGGTGCGCGGGCTCAGCAGTTGTGGCTCGTGGGCTCTAGAGTGCAGGCTCAGTAGTTGTGGCTTATGGGCTCTAGAGTGCAGGCTCAGTAGTTGTGGCTTATGGGCTCTAGAGTGCAGGCTCAGTAGTTGTGGCTTATGGGCTCTAGAGTGCAGGCTCAGTAGTTGTGGCTTATGGGCTCTAGAGTGCAGGCTCAGTAGTTGTGGCTTATGGGCTCTAGAGTGCAGGCTCAGTAGTTGTGGCTTATGGGCTCTAGAGTGCAGGCTCAGTAGTTGTGGCTTATGGGCTCTAGAGTGCAGGCTCAGTAGTTGTGGCTTATGGGCTCTAGAGTGCAGGCTCAGTAGTTGTGGCTTATGGGCTCTTGAGTGCAGGCTCAGTAGTTGTGGCGCACAGGCTTAGTTGCCTCACGGCATGTGGGATCTTCCCGGACCAGGGATCGAACCTGTGTCCCCTGCATTGGCAGGCGGATTCTTAACCACTGCACTACTAGGGAAGTCCCCAGTTTCCAAGTTCTTAACCCAGCTACTTGGGCAATGTATCCTCCTAGGAATGAGAAGTCACTTATTAGAGTTGTAGAAACATGGCAACACCAGCAGAGCTGAAGCAGCACAAAAAGCATTCCTGGACAGGTCTGGGAGTATGAGAGAGCCAAGAAAGTGACAGCATGCAGCCAGGCACACTGTGACATCCTCCAAAGATATACGGCAAAGGTACAAGCATTAGAGACAGTAACGTTCAGATTTGTATCCTGGTTCTGTCACTTAACGGCTGTTTGATCTTGGACCCCTATCAGTATTGATATCTGTAATATGAGAATGTCATGAAACATAACTCCCAGGACTATGAGATCTGAATGAGCTGCCTTTTATAAAATGTTTAGCACTATGCTTGGCACACTTCCTTCCTGGAAGCATGAAAAGAATTGCATAAAGGAGGCAGGTATTGACCCCTCAACTTGAAGGAGAGTTGCAGAGAGAGACTTAACCCATCTGGAGAGATTTGTCCACAATTAGTGGTACAATAACAGCAATAAGGTCCTTGAAAAGAAGCTTAATATCAAGGAAAGATCATGAGCTTTTCCTTGTCAAAAATAGTGGAAGAATGTGATGTTCTGGTTAACTGAGTAATCTGGTTAAGAAAGAGTTCTCATCACATTGTTCTTCACATAATGGAAACTCAATAAATATTCCTTGAATACACTATATAATAATATAGTATATGTCACATATGAATTCCCAGTTTTTCAAATAATATACCGTCTATAATGTCAAAACCATGCAACATACAAATCACTCTTAAAGAAAGGATAATTCAGAGAATATTAGGATCCTTTAGTGCTGAGAGACATTACTTTGCATAATAGTTTTCTCTGAGTGTAGTGGGGAGACAAAAAATTTTGTTGTTATAAACCGCTGAGTTTGTGGTAATTGGTTATGGCAGCCCTAGAAAACTAATATATCAGGCAATACCTGAGCAGAAGTTTTGTGTTTTTATTTAATTTATTTTTTTAACATCTTTATTGGAGTATAATTGCTTTACAATGTGAGCAGAAGTTTTGATGTCCACATTTTATTACTTGTACTCATAAAAGTAGAAGTTATATTTTAAGGAGAAATGAACTTTAGTCCACTTGGAAGCATACTCATTAAATAATCCTACACTTAAAAAAATAATGATATATTACTGAAAAATTATGTGTATATCAAATTGTAGTACATAAAATAATATGCTAAATACCATGAAAGAATTCACCATTAAATATTCATGTTCAGTGAAAACAGTTGTAAGGCAATTCATCATCCCTACATAGTAAATTTTCAGGAGTAAAAATAGCAGAGTAGCATGACTTCTCTCATTATTTCTCAGCCACTCACCTTTACTTTAAAACTCTTGCTCTTTTCTTATTAAATTAGCTATTATCTGGACCTGCTAGAATTAACAAACTTAAGTACCATTTTGAACAAAATGCTTTTGTCTCCTGTAAGGTAAAAACTTAGCATAAAACTCTAAGCATGAGAAAGTTCAGGTTGCCTTTTATTTACAGTCTTTATGGAGCAAATAATATTCATATTTTGAATTATGCAAATAAGCATTTACATGATAAATCGTAATTGCTCTCAGACAGCTGTTTATAACTGGGTAAATGAGAACACACTTTTAAATTGTCTAAATACATACTTACCCATGTTTACATATTTATACACTAGAGTATAACTGTTTTGAATCAGCTGTTATCTATTGTGTCTTATACAGACCAAGGAAAGAGAACTTTTCATACAAACAGTAAAATCCCTTTTAATCTGTTCTGAGATCAGAAGCATTACCAGTTCTCTCAAATAAGGGTGACCTCTCTCGACATACCCCTGGCCTGTGGCATTCCACAATACCTCAAGCAGGCAATGATTTTATATCACTTTGGTTGGGGGGGAAGTTAATCCTGACTCAGATTATTATCTGATTAGATACACCTTTGGCAAAGAAGAAACACGTTCCTTTTAATGAAATGTTTTTAAACCTAAAAAGTCCAGTTGTCTCATAGTTAGCAATGTATTCTTATGTCGATCAAAAAAATCAAGTATTTCTTTTGAAAATACAGAAGAACTACAGAGTACAGTGCCTGTCCTGAAGAGGCTGACAATCAAGAGGATGAAATGAGCAGATTTGAAATGTTCAGAAAGCAATTAAGAGGAAAAGCAGATGGTGTTGACTGTAAGAGCTAAAGGAGCTTAGAAAAGAAAAGAAGGCAGGAGGACATACAGCTTGGAGTGGGGTGGCCTGGGTTTTGAGGACGCTGGGGGCTAGCTCACTCCTCTCTGCAGAGTGAGGACTGTCCCACCTCTGTAAGGCAGCCAGAGATGAGGAAGGCAGGACCTGCAGAGTCCAACGCACAACTTTCTTCCCACCATGTTCACTCGCAGACCCACAGGGAAACCCAAGGGCCTGTTGTGAGAGACATAGCCTTGTTGTGAAGCACCATTCTCTCCTCTGTTTTTCCCAGTAGGAGAAGAATTCTATGCCCACCCCCTTTTTAAAAATCTTAATGCATTTCCCTTTGCTTTCTTAAAGCAGTCAACATTTGCCCTGTTTCTGCTCCTCTCCCGGCAAATGCATTTGTTTCTGATTCATCTGATTCTCTTACATGGTGTTTCACATGTGCTGAAGAGAGTGAATTTTTACTACAAGATGCTCTGGCTGAATTGAGAGGACTCAAATGCTACTTCAGGGATTCACACACTGGGAAGAATGAAGCATAGAGTCTGGGGGAAAAACACCTGAGGCAGCTATAGAAGCACCCAGCAATGAAAACATTAGGACTTGGGAGGCTGAGCCTCTATCCTTCCATTAAGTGCAATGAGAGCCTTTGCATCTCCAGCGGAGATGTGAAAGCCATAGCAGCAAGTAGGCCTGAGGCCAAAAATCTGAAACTGGAGGGTCTGGGTAATGCTGCTGAGTTTAAGGAAATCTCTTCTATAGGCAGTTTTTTCTTAACTGTTAGGAGAAGAAAAGCTACTTCAGGGACTAGTAATGCAGGATGTGCTGAAGTAGAAAGAATGCTAGATGAGGAAAATCTGGGCTCCAAGCCAGACTCTGTGAGACACTGGGCAAGTCACCCAGTCTCTCTCTGTGCCTCAGTTTCTTCTTCTGTGAGCTAGATAAAGTTCACTTCAGTTCTGTGACTGATGATCCTGAACTTATAGGACTGCTCCCTTTGGCTGTATGAGGTTAAAACCCAGCCGCTCCACGTGTATCCCACCTCCCCAAGATATATTATCATCACAGCAACAACTGCCACGATTAAATGAGCACCTACAAACTGTGGGTAAGTACTGTGCCGGGCGCTTCACACAAAGTATCTGTCATCGCAACACACAAAGAAATTGTCACTTCCATTTTACTGATGAGGAAACGGAAGCTCCAAGAAATTATACTTGACCTGGGTCACTCAGGTCTTACTGGGAGAGCCAGACTTCAAACCCAGGTCTGGTTCTGTCTCTCTTACCCCCAAATCTGGTGCATGTTGGAAAGAAAAATCAGGTTGCTTCTCCTGCACTAGGCCTTCTGCTTGACCAGATCAGCCTCAGCACTAGCTCAGTGCCTGGTGCTCAGGACATAGACCACTGTATATTTGTGGATTACAACTTTCACAGAATTTCTGCCTCCTGAGGGCCTTGCATGATAATAAAGCTGACTGGGTGGGCAGCCTTTCGGTGGGGACCGGGAGGGGTTATATATTTGTGTGATTCAACTGACTCTAGTTAGTGCTCACAACAGCCTCTGGATCACCAGGAGCGTGGCTGCTGACCACAGCTGCCTGAGTGCCTACCTCCTGCCTTTGGGTTGTATTTGGAGGAAGAAAACTGGCCGTGGGTAAACGTGGGGCATGGAACAGGAATAAGACAATTCCGGCCACCTCAGCTCCCTCCTGAGCAGGACTCTGGGTGGCTGGCCTGGCCTCTGGCTCCAGGCCTCTGTCTGTCTCCGGAAGCGACTCGGATCCCCTTGGGTGGTCGCTCCCATAGCCATTATGCACGTGCGGCTTTCTCCCTGTTGACATTAGGGGATGTGTCCCCACCTTCCCTTTGTTCCATCCTCGATTTAAGACTCATTTGTTCTCACTGGCTTTTAACTGGTTTTCAATCTATGTTCATTGCTAGGGTGAGTTATCTTTTTCAAAAAATGCAACTTGCAAAGAGGGTCCGTGCCCCCAGTTAGCATGGTGAAGCGGTTTGGAAACAAATACAACTTAGACAAGATGAAATCACACTCTGCTAGTCACTGAGATGCTGCTAAAAGACAAATCACAGAGGATTCGTAGAAATGAGCCTCTGTTCCCTACAAGGACTCTTGAAATACTGCAGGCCTTTGGGTCCCTTAATTGGCATCTGAACAAAACCACCCTTTCTCCTCTACAGGGCCCCGTGTGCTGCTCCAGAGGTGATAAAACCCACTCCCTGCCACTGGCCTGCCCTTTACCAACCTCCAGCTGGTAGAAGCCAGGGCTGGTTGGAGATGGGTGATCACCAAGCTGACACAGGCACTCACTCTCACTTTCTCCTCCCTTTGCCCAGCTGCTTCCACCTCCATTCACAGCAAACGTCTCGATTCACTTTTTTTTTTTTAACATCTTTATTGGAGTATAACTGCTTTACAATGGTGTGTTAGTTTCTGCTTTACAACAAAGTGAATCAGTTATACAAATACATATGTTCCCATATCTCTTCCCTCTTGCGTCTCCCTCCCTCCCACCCTCCCTATCCCACCCCTCTGTGACGAGGTGAGAGAGTGGCACGGACATATATACACTACCAAACGTAGGGTGGATAGCTAGTGGGAAGCAGCCAGCCGCATAGCACAGGGAGATCAGCTAGGTCGATTCACTTTTAGACGCTAGCTAGCAGTTTCTCCTCTATGCTGCCTGCCCTTGGGGAATGTTCTTGTGACCAATCAGCTGATGGGGGAATCAGGAACCTACTAGGACTGGAATAATAGAAAATCTCTAGGATTTGGCTTCTCTAGAATTTGCATAATAGAAAATGTCAATAATGGAAAAATGAGTGTACATGATAAAAAGAGATATTCATGTACTTTTCCTAGTGGTTCTATAAAAGAAATGATTAAGATGATAATTCGTGAAACCTGGGTGGCTTTTATTTTTACTATAGAAGAAACCAGAGGACTAAATTCAGCAGAGGTGACCTGCCAATTGTATAACCCCCTGCATTCTGGCATCTGAGGTTTCACAAAGTTCATCGCTTTTAATAGTCATTTTAATAATATGTAAGAAATAGAATGTCTAACTTTAGGCATACATATTCTTTGATTTCCCCCCTCTAAATTTGTTTTACAGCCCAATCCTTTTGCTTAAGGAAAAAAGGTGTTGTTTTTTTTCCTTCTTTCTTTTTTTAAAAGTAGCCAAAGCCAAAGAAGCAACTAAAATCCAATGTGTAGCCATCCATTTGTTTTTTTTTCCCTCCGGTGGTCCTATCCAGTCTTTTTTTTCTCGAAGTTAACTTTATTTTTTTTAACTATTTATTTTATTTTGGAGTATAGTTGATTAACAGTGTTGTGTTAGTTTCAGTTGTACAACAAAGTGATTCAGTTATTTCAGTTATACATATACATGTATCTATTCTTTTTCAAATTCTTTTCCCAATTTGGTTGTTACAGAGTATTGAGCAGAGTTCCCCCCCCCCCCCCCCCCCCCCCCCCCCCCCCCCCCGGCCTTAGTTTCAGTTGTACAACAAAGTGATTCAGTTATTTCAGTTATACATATACATGTATCTATTCTTTTTCAAATTCTTTTCCCAATTTGGTTGTTACAGAGTATTGAGCAGAGTTCCCCGCCCCGCCGCCCCCGCCCCCCGCCCCGCCGTGCTCTACATCCATTTCTTTCTCACACCACAAACCACCCAAACACACACCTGCTCCATTGCCTAAGGCAAGAACTGAGTTCCAATTACATATCCAAAAAAATGTGCAGCTCCTGATGCCATAGCCATCCAGGAATATATATCAAGCTAGTTTTTGTGAACTGCCTTGATTTGATGTGAAGAGCTGGTAAAGAAAACAAGCAATGGAAACACACCATCAGCCATGGATGGTCTTTACAGTTGGTTCACGTGGACCATGGACTGAGGGAAGCTGGAAACAGACTTGATGGAAACTGTAAGGGAATGACCTGGGATTGGTTTTAATTAAATGAGAACTTCGTTGCAGATGGAATTTTAAAAAATACAATATAATTTTTGTGAAGCACTGTTTTAAAAAATTTCTTCAGGTCCACGTTACAAAGCAAAATTTTATATTTTAGGGATAAATCAACAACAGTTCAGGATAGATCTTGTTAAACAACCAAACAAAAAAACTTGTTCAGTAGAAGAAATTTTTTCCTTTTAGTTAATTAAAGGTCATAAGCAATTAAAAAATATAAACATATATTAAAGATGAAGTTCCTATCTTGGCGATACTCAAGCTGTCATTAAATAATCATCTAAAAAAGTGCAGCTTTACTATACATAGTTATGTTAAATATACAGCATACATATTTTAGTATCAGAATCCCTTAAAGTCATTTCTTAGTTGTTTCCTAACTTGAATAAGTCCAATTTATGGGTTTTAAGATTCAGAGAAAGACAAACAGAACAATAAATTTCTCAAGAAATTCTAAGCACCCTTCCTCATATCCTGTTGTTGAGATAAAGCCAAACCTAAAATGCCCAGTGTTGAGCTTTGTCATTTGTATATTTGTCTGATGGCTCCAGAGGTAGTTTCCATGGTAAGCTCCCTGTGTACAAGAAGCAGGGTGAGTGGAATGTCTCCTTCCAGTGAAGAACTTTTCACTGACAGTGATAAAGGCCAAGAACCTCCTTCACACAAATGATTGAAAAACAGAACACGAAGGACATTTTTATTTTGTTTTGTTTCCTTTGTGTGGTATGTGACTTCAGTGCAAATACCCATTTAATCAAGAATACAAAGACAGCCACCTTTGCTAGCTAAGGGATTTCCAGAGACTGCAGTAAACATATATAGCTCTTTTCCTTTTTTCATGAGGAAATTCCTGTGAGGTTGTCATTTCATGCTCCTGTTGTGCACTTTTGCCTCCTCTTAGAAGAGGGAAAAAGATTTTTTCCAAAGGAACATTTCAGAGTAATCTAAATCAAATCTGGAAAAACTTGAAATGCTTTAAAAGCTGACATTTACCTATTGTCATTTTAAAAAATATATAATTGACATATAACATTGTATTAGTTTTAGGTGTATAACATAATGATTTGATATATGTATATATTGCAAAATGACTACAAGAATAAATTTAGTTAACAACCATCACCACACTTACAGATTTTTTTTCTTGAGGTAAGAACTTTTAAGAGCTATTCTCTTAGCAACTCTCAAATATACAAAACAGTACCGTTAACTATAGTCTCCACGTTGTACATTACATTCTCAGGATTCATTCATCTTAAACTGGAAGCTATTGTCATTAATTTTTAGAAATATAAAGACTTTTGGGAAGAATATATAAGCCACTATTGATTGGAACTTTCTGGTTCAGGCATTTTTTTTTCTCTTTGAGCTGATGAGATCAAATTGAACCCGTAGCTCTAAGCTAGCACAGGCTCTCTTTCTCTTTCACTTTTTAATCATCCATTTCTAACACCTTCTATTACAATAGACTCTCTTTCTCCTCTTTAGGCCCTCTTCATTCTCCTCTCTAATTTCTTCAATTCTAGGGATATCACAGTCTGTCTGCCTTCAAGTTTCTCCTTAAGCTTTGCTTCTTCTAGGTAATCTGTCCTGACTCAGGATGTGATAACAAGGGTGAGTGCACACTGTAAACATTCTCAAATGTAGAAAATGTAAAGTGATATTTTATTACTAATGTATCATTATCACTGATAAGAAAATGGAGTATTTGATTCTTTTGCCCTCTGAGAAACTGTGGTCCTTGTTTTCAGCAAATATTAACAGATACTCCTCCAGAATAATAACTGGTTTAGTGTTCAAATTGCTGTCAAATAAGACAAATAGTATCTCATCTTAATAATGCAACCCTTTTAAAATCCCAAAGCTAATCTCAGACAAAGTAAAGGTATATTAAAAAAGAGACCTCATTATAATGCTTGGATAATTTAAGGAAAAATAATAACAACTGGCTTGAACTGAAGTGCTGCTGGTTATAAGCATGCCCTGCAGGCAGGCCTCTGTGAGGTACTGGGGCAAGTATCAGAAAATATGATCCTGGGGTTAGTCTACTTTGTCAGTGTCTGCGTGTGACATTGAATGTGACTTAGGGCCTGGACCCTTAAACAGAGTAAGGGTTCTGTATTATATAAATTATACCAGTCAAGCAAAGGAGTAGAAGTTGTTACCTTTTTAAAAAGAAAAGACTAGATAAAAATGAGAAGTTCAGCTCTGGACAAATAAGACTTGGCACCCTCCCCAAAGTGTATTATTATTTTTATTCTGACAATTTACACTCCATGCTATCACAGCTACTCTTATACCCTGGAAAGGCATGGGAAAGACCAGACTTATTTAATAACCTAATAAACTAGCCGAAAAATAAAAAAGTTATTTGCTAGCTCTTTAAGAAATGGAGACTATAGATATTTAATTAAATACATTTATTTTTTAATTCATTGAACCATTTTACCCCCTACATTTTTTTAATGTATATAACTAAACAACTAGATAAACATTTGGACAGAAAAACTTTTCTCCTAGAGATCAAGCACAACAACAAAAAAGTCCATGTAAAGTCAATATTTTAAGGAATTTAAGGTGGGATCTTTCAAATCTTGTCATTTGACATTAAACAATAAAATCTAAAGCCCATTTCAAAGATGTACTAAATTCCCAGTCTGAAAGTAATTGCTGTTCCCTGTCCCATGTATATATATCATCAGTACAACTAAGAAAGAATTGCAGCCAGGCCTGGACCACCGCCAAGCAATTGATTATTAACCATTAAAAGGGAAATGTTTACTTATTCATGGCAAGTAGTTTTCAGAAGGAAAGGCAAAGAGGTCTGATTTTAAATGCTGCCTTTTCTTTCCATCCTAAGGCCAATGAAGATCATTCACTTCTTCTTGGAAATGTCAAAAGCACATTTTTATTTTCCTTTTGCTATTTTAACCAGAATACTGATAAAAAGGGGAGAGCAGTTGCTGTGAGGCAAAGAAAAATGTCCTGGCAGTTGAGGGCCCTCCATCTATCAAGGGGAATTTGCAATGTTGCCTCTCTTCAAGACTGTATAGATTTGCAGGATTTTGTGAAACACTTAACCAAAATGGAAGGATTTAAAAGCAGAATGCAAGATATAGATGCAATCATTTTTTAAAAATCAAGATACTTTAGTTTTATTTCAGCATTTTCTAGTCTTAAATTCTCAAGCACGCAGCAGTGATGATCATCTTGGATAATACTTTTGAAAGGGTGATTAGTGCAGACTGCTTAAATATATTCACTATGGCACAGATGCCGTAAGATGAAAAACTCTTACTGGGATTGAGATGCACTACATCCAATTACAGGGAAACAAATACTTATCTAATTAAAGAATAATATTCACAAGCTATGTTTCAAAATAAGTTCAAGTGTCCAGAGCACCAAACGATATTTTAAAACCTGGAAAGAATATCCAGTCAGATGTTTACCTGTGATTTGGAGGCAATTCATAGACATATTTCTAATGTGTATAAAACTTAATATCTTGACTACCTTTTTTCTATTGACTCAATATCAAAATAATTTTCTCCTCCTATGTCTCTGAGCTTATTCAATGTGAGGAAGCAATTTTTTAAAAAGCACCTTTGTCTAATAATTCTGGCTCTCCCCCTTCTTTCCTGCATTTCTTCAGAAGGCATGGTTTAAATGGAACTAGCTCCTGGAGTCCCCAGGCTCTGGCTCTTGGAGATAATTTAGGTACAGTCCCAGAGCAGAGTTGAGAGGAAGACTGGACGAGTGCAGAGTCCACGATGAAGCAGGGAAGTTGCAGTGCTTTCCAGACCAGCAGGTACAGCGTTTCCCTGGGACATTCAAAACACAGACTGGGGCCCAGGAACACTGTTCCCAGATTGGGGAAAGTGAGGCCAGAAGTAATATTTGGAGCTAATCCCAGACACAGGTCCTTCCTAGAGCACAACTGCTAGATGGGGGATGTATCTCCTCTTTGGTAGCTAAATACTGAGAGTAAAAGCAAATATTTGATGCTGAAGAGCTCTGCAAATATTTGATGCTGAAGAACTGAAGAGTGCCATTTACTTATTTCTACACATCACTGTGGGCTTAGGATGTTAAATAGATTAAAAGGCTAAGAGAGGTCAGTCATTCCAGGAAAGACGCTTCTTTTGCTTCTCCTGACTTGGTTCTCTTTCCAAAATTATCTACCCCTCACCACTCTTGTGGAGGGTCCTTCGGAAACTCAAAGGATGTCAGTCACATCCTCTTCTAGAACATTCTGGAGCGTATGGAGCCAGAGTCCTGGGGATGAGAGGTCTAGAAGGCGAGGGAAGAGGAAGACCAAACTCTGCTGGTTAATACAATGAAGATGGTTTTAGAAAAATTCCATAGAGATGTAATGATAAAACTGGTAGGGTCCTTAGAAGTTAGTAAATCTATTCTCTTCTGTTTCAGATGAAAAAAAGAGCCTCAGAGTGATGAGGTTATTAGAGCTAGTTAGGGACCGAGCGGGGATGCCAAGTGACTCCCAGGCCAGAGCTCCTTCTAACCTGAGACAGCCTCGAAGTTCAGTCTCGAATTTGGGAGTCTGTCCTAATACTTGCCTAGGACAGTCTCTGTCGGTGCCTTCCTTCCACCTCTCTCAGGAGACGGGCTGGCAGAGGTTGCCAGGCATCGGGCACCATCCAGAGAGAAGTCCACGAGGCCCCGCGCCGGTCTGGGACCTGCCCAACCTCTAGGACGCTGGAGCTTGGGTGCTGGGCACTGTGGACACCGGGTTTCTGGCTTCTGCCGTCCCGCATCTATACCCCCTGCTGCTCCCTCCTTTGCCCCATCTCAGAGAGGACAACCAAGTCATTTCAATTTAATCTTCTTTAAAAAGACATAACTAATAAATCTATTCCCGAGACCGCGGAGAGACGGCCAGCAGAGTCGATCGTGCTCCCAGTCCCATTGAACCCCATTGAAAACCATGACAACACAGGACAAGCTCCGATTTATTCCGGAGCGCTAAAGCGCATTGTGAGCAGGCGTCAATCACGCATTATTTCGCACTGAACAAATGCAAAATCTTGACTGGAACAAATGCTTCCAACAGGTCCGGGACGTCGAGCTCCATTTCCCCTTTGTCCTCGGCCTAGCAGTTGGCCTGTATTGGGGTTGCCTCCGACCGACCACCCAGCGCGCAGCACAGCCCCGGGCGCCTCGGGCACGCTTGACAGGGAGGCTGCTGGGGAGGGTGCGCCGGGGTCGGGCGGGGCAGCAGCAACTGCAAGGAAGCCAGGTCCGAGTTCAGCTCAGGTGGAGCCAGGATTTCAGGGGCGGCCACCCAAGTGCCGCGGCCCTCACCGAAATTCAACAACCTACTACCCGAACCACTGGCTGCAGGAGGAGAGGCCTCTGGAAGCGCGCGCTCTCAGCCCTAGTCTGAGGCGTGGCCACCACGAAGCCACGGGCCCACAAAACGTATCCATGCCCTGACCGGCTCCTTGCATCTTCTACCCGGATCATTTCTTCGGGTGGGGAACCAGAAGATGTCGGGAAACCCCGGGCAGGCCGTCTTTTCTGCCCGGCGGGCGCAGTCCTAATTCCCGCAATCGGTCCCTTACCAGACCAGGCCGGGCAGCTTTGGCGGAGCAGAGAGCCCAAGTCACCCGAGGCCTGCATCTCCAGCCCCCAGCCTAACGCTGAGGCTACGGAACCAAGGCGCACAAGGGGCGCCAGGGGACCTGGGGAGGCCAAGGAGGCAGCGACGCCCTCGTAGCCTGCCCTTGGAAACGCCGCCGCCCATGGGGCCTAGAGGGGGGCCTGGCCCCGCAAAGGCCAGCCACCTGGCCGGAGGAGGAAAACGAGGCTAGCACTTGGGAGAACAGTCTGGCCTAATTCCGCCTCCATTTTGCTGGTCTGGAGCAACCGGCGCCGAGCTGGGGTCCCCCGGATGCTGCCAGCCCTTCCCCAGCACCCCTGAAGTTGTGGGAGACGTTTGGGGTGTGGGAGGTTCCTAGCGGCCTTCAAAACCCTCGGCACAGACGCCGGCGAGGCCAAGCCACTCCTCTGTGCCCGCCTGAAACTTCTCGCCTCTGAATCCTCAGAGAAGCCCAACCAAAAAGAAAAAGAGAGCCCGCCAGAGTTTAACGCCGTCTTGTAAATCACTTTCCGGATAATTGCGGGAAACGAACGCTCCAGCAAACAAGCTCGAGGAATAAAGCAAACAGGGAATAAATTCCTGGGTGCTCATAAACCCACCCATGCCGCCCCCACCCTTCCCAGCGCTCCCGCGGGGCCAGGCCCGATGTCAGCCCTGGAGGAGGAGGAAGCTGGGACCGGCGGTCGGTGGCCACCGCTCGCCACCCAAGATGTTATTCTTTGGCAACAATCCCCATTATCTGTCCCCACTTTGGGCTAATCAGACAGAATCGCTAATGCGGAGGGCTGCTTCCTGCCGCCTCTGGGAGGTAACGGGGCGCCCGAGGGGCGGGGGACGGGGCGGGGCGGGGGGCGGAGGTGGCACCTTCCGGGCTCGCCGGGGCTTTGGTCCCGCACGCATTCAGGTACTTGACACTCGGGAGTCCCGGACCTGGCCCGGGTGGGAAGAGCTGTTTATATAAACACGGATTCCACGGTAGATGCCCTAATATCTCGGCAGCCAGTGCATGGCGTGTGCCTCTCACGCCCACCCATAGGAGCGGCGTCCCCGTCCGCCCCTCGGTTCCCAGCCTGCCCTGCCCCCGCCTCCTTCCCCTGCTCGGCCATGGCTACCTCTGGACGCCTCGGCTTCACCGTGCGCAGGCTCCTGGACTTACCGGAGCAGGACGCGCAGCACCTGCGGAGGCGGGAGCCCGAGCTACGCGCCCCCGGCCCCTACGCCACCTGGCTGGAATCGGAGCGCGGCCACTACCCCTGTGAGTGAGCGGTGGACGGCGGCAGGGGTGGAGGCGAGGGAAGTGGGGAGCGCAGAGCCAAGCCCCCGGCCCTCGCGGGGCGGGGAAGCGGAAACTCCAGCCCACGGTCTGGGTTTCCTCAGTGTCGGTCGGTCCCAGAGGCTCTGACCTCCTCAAACCCCTATGCCAGTTGGCACATCTTGAGATCAGATCCCTGCGTCTGGCACTAACGCCCGGGATTTGGGTTTCTGTTTCTAGGGTTCAGAATATTTAAATATTTAAGACACCGCCCTTAAGTGCCTGAAACAGTGGCCACGTTCTCCCGGCCTCGGTTTGGGATGGGCAGTACTGGCGAGCCTGGATTCATGGCTTTGCAAACCGCAGTGCAGTCGACCTGAAAGTGGCCCGTTTTGGTGAGGCAGCTTGCAGTGAATTCGTCTGCCAGCGCAGCGACCAGGGCCGACTTGTTTTAACCCGCGGTGGGTTTCTTTGGGGGCGCGGTCCCAGGTTGTGGTGTAAAAGGTTATCGAATTCGGAGAGGTGGGTGTTCAGATATGGGCCCAGGGAAGGAAACGGCCTCATCCCAAAAGCCGCGGGCGAGTGGGTCGGCGCCCGCACGCGAGAGGCGGCCGGCCCCTCCGGCGTCTCACCAGGCCGTGTCTCCTTTGCGTCCCTAGCCTCGGACGAGAGCAGCCCAGAGGCCAGCCCGCGGGACTCGTCGCAGCGGCCGTCCGCTCGGCCTGCGTCTCCGGGCTCGGACGCCGAGAAGAGGAAGAAGCGGCGGGTGCTGTTCTCCAAGGCGCAGACGCTGGAGTTGGAGCGGCGCTTCCGGCAGCAGCGCTACCTGTCAGCGCCAGAGCGCGAGCAGCTGGCGCGCCTGCTGCGCCTCACGCCCACGCAGGTCAAAATCTGGTTCCAGAACCATCGCTACAAGCTGAAGCGCGCGCGCGCGCCGGGAGCCGCGGAGGCGCCCGACTTGGCAGCGGCGGCCGAGGTGCGCGCCGCGCCCGGCCTGCTGCGCCGCGTGGTGGTGCCCGTGCTGGTGCGCGACGGGCAACCGTGCGGCGGCAGCGGCGAGGTGGGCACGGCCGCCGCCCGGGACAAGAGCGGCGCGCCCCCGGCAGCCGCCTGCCCTCTGCCAGGCTACACCGCGTTCGGTCCCGGCTCGGCGTTCGGCCTCTTCCCCGCCTACCAGCACTTAGCGTCCCCCGCCCTGGTCTCCTGGAACTGGTGAGGCAGCCGCGGGGCGCGGGCACCTGGGGCTACGCCGGACTTGGGGTGCGCTCTGCGGCCGGAGCAGGGCTAGAGCCGGAGAGCTGGAGCGCGTCCCGGGCCCCTCCTCCTTCGACGCGGGGGTCCCCTGCCCCGCCCTCATCGGCCAGCGCACCCGGAACTCTCGCCAAGATACCACTTCTCCTCTTCCCTCGACCGCCAGACCCAGAGCTAGATTTTATTGCTTGAACCTTATTTGTACATTTTAAAATAGCTATTTGTATGGGGAGCGACGTATTTTAAAAGAAATAGAGTATTTTTCCTCTTTGTGGTGCGAGAATAAAATGTGTAGGGTTGGGTCCCCCTGCGTGCCTGCCGGGAACGTAGGTGGGAGCTGTGCTTTCCCGACCGGAGTTCGGGGCGCCGGCCCACTCCTTGACCAGCCAAGGCCCACCCCGAGCTGGGCCGAAGGGCAGATCGCAGTCCCCGCACGGCTTTAGGAAGATACTGGGGGAAGCGGGGAAGGGAAAGCAGAGGCACCTCTGGGGTACCTATTAGCGGGAGGTGGCTCTGCCCCCGAAGCGAGACGGAGGCCCCTCTGGGCTCCCGGAGCTGCTGGAGCTTCTAACACCAAAGGTCAACCGAGTCGGCCACGACAGGGCATAACGAGAGGGCGTAATGAGCTTCTCCCTTAGGATTCTCCGGAGAAGTGCCAGCGGGGCCCGGGCTGAGCGTGCTGCGCCGGAGAGCAGCCCAGGGCTGACTGCTAGCCACTCATTTCCGGAGTGCCGAAGTGAGGTCTCAGGGATCCGAGGAGTATGCGGGGATCTTGTAACCCCCAGCTGAGCCTGCGCGTGCCTCACATGGCAGCTGTGATTTTCTGCCTCTTCTTGGTGTAACACCCGGCCAGGGTGGGATGGGGAGTGGATGACGTGGTGAAGAAATTAAAAGGTGGCGGGGAATGACCCAGTTCAGGTCTGCCAGCCGAGGGAGGACAGCCCTGGGGGCCTGACATAGGTGTGGGATCCGCTGGTCGGTCTCATTTCACCCAGGGTCCCAGTGTACAGCCGGGTGGAGTACCTAGTGTTCTACTCTTCGGGTTTGTAACTGCTCTTGGCTTGGGTATCCCTCGGTATCAGTAGCCGCAGGGCCTCCCATGCAGTGCAGTGGTCACTCTCTCAGAGAAGTGAGGACTTTCCTCTCTGCCAGCCACTGAAGGGAGGGTCGAGTGAAAAGAGCAGTCTTGGGTATCAGATCCAGGGGAGGGAGTAAGGGCTCGATGAGGTCTATGAGGAGTAGGCATTGGGTCTTTTTTTGGGCTTTAGCTTTCTGGTCCCAAGAGGAAATGGAGGAGGAGGTAGGGGTTGGGTAGCTGAGGCAGTGTTATCACCTGGGATTTTGGGGGGTGGAGAGAGAAAGGAGGGCAGAGGGGGAAGGGAGAGGGGTGTTTGGGTCTCAGCTGCTGGCCACCTTGCCTTCCATATGGATGCGGTTATCTTAGAAGAATCTCGATCCTTAAACCTCTTTTTGTCTTGGGAACTGAAAAGGGCATTGTCAGGCCTGAAAAGGACCTAGACAAAATCCGCACTGTTCCGATTCAGGACTCTGTTTAATCAGTCCCTGGTGACAATGTAGTGGGTGTTAGGGTGGACAATAGTATCTTTTTAAACCTTGTGGCCTTCAGGAAGACAAAGGGCTTGAATTTCATGGGCTTACAACTTCAATTAGAACAGTGCCAGTGTGCCTGGGAGATTATCAAATTTGTATCATAAAACCTCTTTCTAATAAATGATTGCTGGTGTGGGAGCCTGGATGTTGTAAGACATATATTGGAAACTGCCCTGGGGACTTCCCAGTTAGCCCTGGCAGAGCAGATGGGAAAGAAAAGGAGGGAAAGATTTCTGAAGAAGGCCGGGCTCAGAATGTGTCCCTGCTGTTAGCTGGCTGGGTGCTTGGCTGTTCCTTGCTCTTCCACCTGAAGGGGTGTTTCTCCAAGAATGAAGGTAAAGATTTGTAGCTCGTTCTCTGCTATTGGTGGTGACAAAGACCTGAATATTATTGGAGAGAAAGTGCAAAATCACCACCTGTTCAGTTTCTGGCCTTTTCTTTCCTGGAGCTCCAGAGAAAGTAGAACTTGGGGTATGCAAAGCAGGGAGAGTCTATTAAATATGAGGCCCATAGGACTAAGGGATCTGGACTATGGAGAGACTCTTCCCAGGAGGCTCTTTGGGAGAGCATGTCCTCAACTAAATTCACCCAGAGGTCTAACCAATATGAAAGACCATTTTTTTGCTTCCCAGAGAGGTGGTCACAGCCATAGCAATCCAGCCTGTGTCCTGGGCAGGAGAAGGGCAGACATTTCTTATGGCATTAGCATCACTGCTACCCACTTCCTTTTGCTCCTTTTCCTTTAGGCCCCTTCCTTTAGAGAGGAAAAGCCATAGGGGAGAGTTATTAATGTACTGCCATCACCACCCACCCATTTTAGAGACTCAGGCTGTCATTTATCTTCTGTTCGCACCTGTGATAAGCTGGAAATAATAAATGTCAATTTCCTTTCTGATATAAAAGATCAGTTCCTCCAGGGCTCTGACGAGAGAAGCTAAACCCAAGGCCTCTCCCAGAAGCTGTGAGAACTGTTAGAATCTCCCTCCCCAGATGAGACTATTTCATACCTGTCACCCATCACCAATATCACAAGGCAGATTCACACTCAGCAAACTTTTATTGAAACTTACTGTGTTCCAGGTATTGTCCTAGGCACTTTCACAGCTGATCTAACAGAAACCTTATGCATGGCATATATAATACACCCATTTTGCAGATAAGAAACTGAGGCTCAATGTGTAGGAGTGACTTGTGCAAAGCAGTTGTAAACCTCACAGAATGTTATCATTGTCCTCGGCTGCCCACATTTAAGCCACCCTGTAAACTGCCATTAAAGCGAACAATTGGAATCTTGATGTGGCAACAGCACGTATACTACCCAGCCATCATAAACTTGTCTTATGGATGGTCTGGAAGGATGGGAAAGCACGCTAAAAGTACCGTACATGGCTTAAGGACACTCACAGAAACTGATAACGGGATATCATAGTAGTTGCTAACATTATTGATGTTCCTGTGTATGAGGCAATATTCTAAATTTTTAAATTATATTAACTCATTCGATCTTCACAACAACCCCATAAGATGGTACTACTGTTACCACTTTACAGATGAGAAAACTGAAGGCCAGAGAGGTTATAAGTAACTTGTCCAGGATCACACAGCTAGTAAGTGACAGAGAAGATCTGAACACAAGCAGTCTAGCTCTAGATCTCATGCCTTTAACCACATGGTGGGAATTATTTCCCATTCTTTGTTTTATTTCTCCCAGTTGACAGTCTTGGTTACCTTATAGACACTTCTGTAAGAGACATGTTTTTTCTTTTTTTGGAGCAATGTTATTAAAGGATTATATAAATTTAGATTTTTAAAAATATCATCTGGGGACGTCCCTGGCGGTCCAGACTTCACCTTCCAATGCAGGGGGTGCAGGTTCAATCCCTGGCTGGGGAGCTAAGATCCCACATGCCTCAGGGCCAAAAAACCAAAACAGAAGCAATATTGTAACAAATTCAATAAAAGCTTTAAAAATGGTCCACATCAAGAAAACATCTTAAAAAAATATCTTCTGGATAAATTGACCCTTTATTCTTATGAAATATTTCCCTTTATTTCTAGGAAGCCTTCCTAACTTTACGTTCATAGTGGTATAGATAGATACTCCAGCTTTCTTTTTTGTATATATATCTTTATTGGAGTATAATTGCTTTACAATGTTGTGTTAGTTTCTGCTGTACAACAAACAAAGTGAATCAGCTATATGTATACATATATCCCCATATCTCCTCCCTCTTGAGCCTCCCTCCTACCCTCCCTATCCCACCCCTCTAGGTGGTCAAAAAGCACTGAGCTGATCTCCCTGTGCTATGCAACAGCTTTCCACTAGCCATCCATTTCACATTTGGTAGTGTATATATGTCAATGCTCTTCTCTCACTTCCCAGCTTCCCCTTCCCCCGCTGTGTCCTCAAGTCCGTTGTCTACGTCTGTATCTTTATTCCTGCCCTGCCACTAGGTTCATCAGTATTGTTTTTTTAGATTCCATATATGTGTGTTAGCATACGGTATTTGTTTTTCTCTTTCTGACTTACTTCACTCTGTATGGCAGAGTCTAGGTCCATCCACTTCATTACAAATAACTCAATTTCATTCACTTTTATGGCTAATATTCCATTGTATATATGTGCCACATCTTTATCCATTCACCTGTTGATGGACATTTAGGTTGCTTCCATGTCCTGGCTATTGTAAATAGAGCTGCAATGAACATTTTGGTACATGACTCTTTTTGAATTATGGTTTTCTCAGGGTATATGCCCAGTAGTGGGATTGCGGGGTCGTATGGTAGTTCTATTTGTAGATTTTTACGGAACCTCCACCTCATTGTAGTTTTGATTTGCGTTTCTCTAATGATTAGTGATGTTGAGCATCTTTTCATGTGTTTGTTGGCAGAGAGACATGTTTTTAGCATCTTTGTGTCTCTCGGTCTCTCTCTGCCCTTCTCTCCTCCCACCCTCCTTCTCCATCTACCAAACCTCCAGCTTTTGGACACAGCCTCTGTGTTTCGCCTATGTCTGTGTGCATTCTTGTTCAGCTCTCAATGAAACACAGCTCTTGTCTGCAGGTCACAATATTTTCCTGTGACTATCATTCCACCATTCTTCTTCCAGAAAAGCATCTGCTGCCGCTTCGTTGACACCAATTGTCCACTCAGCATTTGGTTGCTGCTGACTCTGATAAGCTCCTCTAAGCTTTCCCAACCCCCAGGCCCAGATCCCTGGGGAAAGGCCCAGATCCCTGGGGAATTTTATGACTTTGGCTTCCCTAGCCATTTCCCCAGTCATCTTTTTCCTTCCTATGTCTCTAGTGTTATCTTTATTATTAACTATCATCCTCTTCATATTTTCTCTCTCTTCTTCTATTGTAAACATTTTTATTTCATCTCACTTAAGTCTCTTGTGGGTGGAGATAGCAATTTTCACTTCAATTTTCTTTCCTCATTGTTCAGAGGATCTTACATCTTAACACATCTCTTATCTGACCAATTTAGCACTTTAGAATCTTAGATAATGTGCTACTGATGGGTTAGAAGGAAGTTATTTGAACTCAGCTTAACCTATACCTTCCCTTCTAACAATGGTGTTTAGTTGTTTATTATTCTCTTGCATTAACACAATTAATTGTTGCCTCTTCAACCCACACGCACTTCACTACCTTTAAAACGTTTTAGACTTAGGAATAGAATGCCCAGGCAGGATTACTATGGACTCGGCATGGTTAAATTTTTTGTTAACCATGTTTACCTGTTCTGGGTGTTTCAGTTAACCAGTCTAGGCAGGTTATCTGTACAATGAATAACAGACAGTCAAAAGAGCTTTTGGAAGGCTGAGGAAGTACTGTCCCTACCACAGGGCATGATCATTTCTATGGATATGATTGTATCACTTAGTACTCAAAATTTGCATGAGAAATTGTATCCCTCCAGGTCACTCATTATCATTTCTCCAGGCCATCGTGTGGGAGTGGATTTATTTTCAGAAGTCCAGTTCTGCCCCTAACTCCCCTCCAATGCCCCTGCCCAGACTAATAACCAAAGGTATGTGACATTCCCCTTTCTCCTGCATTCCCACCATTCGTGTTACTCAGTCTATAAGCTCACTGAAGATGCGAACAGTATTCCCTTCAATGCTGATCCATAGAGCGGTGTTTTAACCAGGAAGAATCAGTTAGGCTCTTAAACAGTCACACATCCTCCCCCAAATTTTAAGCATAGGGGTTCTCATTTTTCCCAAGTATGTCCAGCAGAGAGTTCCTGTTGTTTATTCAGAAAAGTAACATCAGATTTTAGAGGCAGAAGATCATATTCTCTTCAATACCCTGCCCTATGGACCAATAAAAATCCCTAGGTCTTTATTTAGGTCATGTAATTTCAAAAGCTGCCATAGTTTCAGTATAGTTTCTGTGAATAGGGTGTTATGGAAAGAACATGTTAAGGGGACCTTGGTCATGCTTAATTTCCCCTTGCATTCTGACTGGGTGGTCCTTTATGAGTCAGCAGGTTTTCAAATGCATTTCCCCACCTACAAGCTCTGAATTGGACTGTCCCTTTTCTCTTCTTGCAGTACCATCTACCCCCTCCTTCTCCTTTCCTAGGGTCTGGACAGGACACTTGGCAGAATTCACTAGGAAGAGGAGTGGAGGCTGCTTGCAAATTAAACCAGAGACTAAAGTGCCCAACAATCCATTAAAAGGGCCCTTGAATCTCTCACCTGAGATGTCTGTTACACCCTTCTTCTCCAGCTTTGCTCAAGGCTACTGTTTTAAGCAGTGCTTCCTCCTAAAGAAGTTATCTGTTTAGGTTTAAATTACCTCTTGGGAGGTAAATTCTCAACCAGAGGCAACCCTGAGGCATTGTAACATATCAGGGTCTGACAGTCAAACAAGTTATCAGTGAAATGACAGGAAACATTGGTTTTTTTACAACAAAATTGAAATTCAGAGCAAGAGACACAAAACACCAGGAAAAGACAAAAGAAACCTGGCTTAGTTTCTGCTTTTCTGAGAAAGTGACTGCTTTTCTGAGAAACTGTTTTTCCTGCCTAATCACACTGATGGATTCAGTCATCTATCTGGCCAAGTGTTCAATGGTGCTCCTGATTCACTGTGGGGAACGTTTTGTATTTAACTCAAGTCAAAACGTAGAGATAGAGTAGGATTTTCTTATTTTCCATATTTGGGGATGAAATATTATCTTAGATAAGGTTAATCATTTTATCAGTTTGGGGGTGTGTGGGAGCAGAGGCAACTAACAGAATGAAGTGGAGCTCCCAGAATTTTGTTTTCCAGAAAACATTACAAGAATCTTCTTCACCTAACTTGTCACTGATTGAGAGGAAAGTGAACATGTGCTCAGATTTCTTGAGGTATGCCTAACAGTTGAGCAACCTGATTCCACAACAGTCCCTTTAACTTTAAATATGTAAATATTCTATAGATGCATATAATACACATATAAGTGGGATAGAAGCAGATTTTGGAAATGTTCAGTTCTTTTAATGAGAAAGAAAACCTCTAATTTATAGTCTTACTTGTCAGACCCAGGTAGGATGGATAGTTCGTTATTCTCAATCTAAAAATATTTTCTTTGTAAAATAATATGGAAAATACAGGAATGTATAAATAAGCTATGGTCTTAAGGATACTTATTTTCATATGATATTTGGTTTCTCATGATTATAATAGTGATATGATGAATAGGAGATTGAGGTGAGCTATTGAAAGTGCAGGGATACATCTCATTTGTATCACTGTAAATTACAACCACAAAGAGAACCCAGATCATATTGGCTTGGAAAGAACAATTGTCCTCTATCCTTTAGTTTCCTCTTCTTTGCAGCCTCAGATTGTTTCCTGTACCAAGAGTCATGCACTGGGAATCATACCATTTCTGCCTTTAACAAGGTAAAAACCAGACTGTGAAGTGGTTCAAAAGGACATAGACAGGAGGAGCTGGCTGTTTCTTACTTGATATGAGTTCAAACAGGGCAATAGGGTTTCCAGGGGAGATGTAATTCACCAGCTTCTGGTAAATCATGGACTTCTGAAAACTCCACTACCCAAAACCCATGTCTGTGAAGCCTTAGAAGGTAGAGGAATTATCAATTGATTTTAGAATTTTTAGTTGCCTCTAATCCCTCTGAAAAGGCACTTTTGCAGTTTAACATTAACTTTCTTCCTTCATTGCCACTATATGATGCCTCAGCCAGCTAATTTTCAGACAACAGAGGGAGGCTGCGAAACTTGTCCAATCTTAGGCATCTAGGTGTGGGGATTCCCAGGATGGTGAGAACTCTAACTTCTTACCAACTAAGGACTCCATGGGGACTCTGGGGCCCAATTCTGCACAGATGTGATAACAGCACATAATTGCATATAAAGAAGACAAAAGCCAAAACATCTACCAAAAATCCAAATTAATTCTCTTTAAATTGACCCTTACCCCTATGAACATAGCTATCTACGGCTGCTTTAACAAGGCTCTTCTTTCCCATAACCTCATGACTTATTGAAGACTTTCCTTCATCCTCTTTCTAGGAGGTCTTCACCAAGACCTCCTCGCTTCCCACGTCTCTTTGCACACTAAGGCTTTGAGCCCTCTTATTGTCTCAGGGAAGTCCACTGTGCTTCATCATCCAGCCGTCGTCCTCCTGCCTTAGAACTTTTTTTAGACTAATGTTTTGCTCAGAAATGCCCTAGTCTACAACTCACTACCTCTTTTTCTTTCCGCACATGGTTACCGTTGCAGAACTCCTTCCTTCTGTAAAGCTTTCCCTAACTGATTGGAATGTAAGTCACCTGGGTCCATCCTATGTACAGCTGCAACAAACTCAGGACTCCTTCATTCTGAGTGCAGTAGGATAGAGTGGAAAGAACATGGACTTGAGAATTGAGCAATCCTTGATGTGGAAAGAGAGAACTGAATGTTGGTTGTCACATTAATTGTGTAAAATTATTTTTCACCTCAGTCCCTTAGACCATCACCTAGAGCTAATACCACCTACCACACTGGATTAATATGAGTGTTAAAGGCATGAATAACATCTGCTAGTTGGCAGTGCATAAATGTAGTCCCTACTCCATTCTACAGACATACATCCAATGTTATGTTCAATTTGTTTTAGTTTATCATAGCAGTCAGCTAGGACTAAGTTTTGTTTACAAAACACACAAGCCCAACATCTCAGTGTCTAAGCTACAAAGGTTTGTTTCTTATTTATGCGCCATGGCCCTGCAGCCTGCACCATTACATTTTCATCCTGAGACCTAGGCAGAAGGAACAATCCCCCATATGGGACATTTCAGAGGAGAAGGAGAACATACCATGGCTGTTAAAGCTTCTGATTGAAAAGGATCTGTATCACTTCTTGCATTTAATTGGCTAAAGCAAAGTCACATGATCAAGCTTAATACCAGCTGGGCAGGAGGGAAGGTGGATATTTTGAATAATAATACAATCTACTACATTTGTGTTCTTCTTAAAGGTTTAATTTATGACCACATATTATACATGCTTACAATGTTAATTATTCCTTTAAACTTTCAGAAGAAATATCACAATGTGATATTTGATACCATAAAGTCTATTTTATACCATAGTCTTCAGAAGAGTAGGAACTATGCCTGTTCCCATTACTTTGAACAGTACCTGTGCCACATGCTCTTGGTGACATTTGGGAGAATGGTCAACATCCAAATTCACAGGCAGGTAGGAGGGCATCTGAAGACACCATGAGCAATGATCATCAGGACACAGTGTTTAACTGCTTAGTGTGAGGTTATTCCTATGGAGACTCTTCTGCCATGACTCGTCTGTAGGTGATAAAAAACCTCTGCAAGGACCAATTGCATTTTCATTTACTTTATTACTGATTATTCCAGGAAGTCCACTTATATGGATATCAGAATAATGAAAGGCCAAACAACAGTTATTTGAAGTGTCAGATTGTAAGTTTCTCAGTCCAACTTCCAGATAAATCCACAGCATAGCCTCACATATTACCTGACAGGTAAACACACAATCACACAAAACCTGTTTTTAACTTAGGACCATAATTTATTTAACCAATTCTCAATATTTATATAATTGTATTATACATAGTGTAATTTTTACTGTTATGTAAAATACTGAATGAACATTCTTTCAGGCATTGTGCATCTACTTCAGTATTTCTCAAGGGTAAATTCCTAATATGGATCATTTACCGAAGTGGTATGCACATCTTTAAGGCTTTTTATTCCAAGCCATTGGTTCTGCCACCCTTCACTATCGCCCAGTTCCTTGATGCCCTCACTCCCCTCCTTACCCTACCATGAACAATCATTATAATCATTCCTTTGAACATACCCTCAACCCCTTGACCTTCTCTCATTTCATTGTACACGAGGCAAAACTATAACTCTTGTTAAATCTAACTCTCCTTCTGGTCTGCACCTGTACCCAGGCAGCACAGTATGGCTGTAGAAAAACACACAACCACATTGACTGGTCTGACTTTAAATTTATGACCATTAACCTCAAATGAGCCCTTAATGTTGCCAGGCCATCATGCTAGATGTCTCTAGACCATTCATCCTCCCATTATCCTCCTTGACTGTTTCATACCATTTTGTTTCTCTTCAACTTCCCACCTCCTCCCTCGTCCTTACGCTCAGGTTCCTGCTTCACTGTGAAAGCTGAAGTAACCAGAAGAGAGATCATCCATAGACGTCTGCCACGACGTCATTGCCTTGAAAGCAAGTGCTCTCTTACGCTTTGTCTTCCCTACTGTTACCATAGATGAGCGGCCCCTGCTTTGATCTTCTCAAGAATATCACGCCAGTGATTTTGCTCTCTTGCTTCTACATTATCCATTTTTTTCTCTCTCCTGCATCATTCCCATCAGCATACAAACATGCTGCTATCTCCCCCATGTTAACAATGAAAGTATTTTCTCTTGACCCTCCTTCTCTTGCCAACTATTATCCGTTTTAGCAAAACTCTTAGGATACTTGCCTAGACTCACAATCTTCAGTTCCTCTCCTTCCAGTCTCTCTTGTTATAATCATCATTGAGATAGAATTTGCATACAATAACATTTATCTATTTGACATCAAGTTTTGACAAATGTAAACAGTCATGTAACAAGCACCACAATTAAGATAGAGAACATTTCCATCACTCCAAAAGTGTTCTCACTGCCTTTTTGTAGTCAGTTCCGTACCCTCACCTCCAACCTCTGGGAACCACTGATCAGCTTTCTGTAATGATTATTTTGCTTTTCCATAATTTTATATAAATGTAATCCTAAAGTATACAGCCTTTTTGTAAGACTTCATTCAAATAGCATAATACTTTGTGATTGATCTATGTATTTTTTTTCTTTTAATTGCTGAGTATTATTCCACTATACTGATATAGCACACTGTTTGTTTACCAATTTACCAGTTGATGGGCATATGATTTGCTACCAATTTTTTACGATTACAAATAAAACTGTATGACCATTCATGAACAAGTCCTTTTAAGGCTCTATTTATTTAAAAAATGGCTTTTTAAAAATATATTTTATTGAAGTATAGTTGATTTACAATGTTATGTTAATTTCTGCTGTACAGCGAAGTGACTCAGTTATACATATATGTATTCTCTTTCATATTCTTTTCCATTATGGTTTATCACAGGATATTGAATATAGTTCCCTGTGCTACACAGTAGGACCTTGTTGTTCAGGAACAAGTCTTTGATTTTACATTTACAAGTCTTCATTTCCCTTGGGAAAATACTTACAAGTTCAATTGTGGAGTCATATAAAAGTGTATGTTGAACCGTAAAAGAAACTGCCAAACTATTTTCCAAATGGGCTGTAGCACTTTGCATTCTCAGTAACAACTAGAATGAGGGTTCTAATTGCTCCACATGTTCAACAGCACCGGGTGTGTCAGTCGTTTTACATTTTAGTCATTCTAGTGAGTTGTGGAGGTATCTCATGATGCTTTTATTTGCATTCACTTAATGACTCGTGGTGTTGAACATCTTTTCATGTGCTTATTTGCCATCATAAATATCTTCTTTGGTGAAGTGCCTCTTCAAATCCTTTGCCCACTTAAAAAAATAAACCAGGTTGTTTGTCTTCTTGTGTTATAAGAGTTCTTTATGTATTCTGGACAGAAGTCTCTATTCTATCAGATGTGGGTTTTGCAAATGTTTTCTTTCAGTCAGTGACTTGCACTTTTATTTTTTAATGATATTTTTTGAAGAATGAAAGTTTAGACTTGATGAAGTCCAACCTATTGATTCTTTTTTTTGATTCAAGCTTATTTGCTCTAAGAAATCTTTATTAACCCAAGGTCATGAAGATTTTTTTTCTAGAAGCTTTTCTTCTAGAAGCTTCATACTTTTAGCTCTTAAGTTCAAGTCTGTGATTCATTTAAAGTTAATTTTTGTTGAGAGGTAAGGGTCGAGGTTCATTTTTTTCCATCTAGATGTTTAGTTGCTTTATCAGTATAAGTGTTTCCTTATACTCTGTATTCCCAAATGTTACCATAGATGAATGGTCCCAGCACCATTGTTAAAGACTATCCTTTCCTTTTGAATTACTTTGCTACCTTTGTTAAACATCAATTGATTTATATCTATACTTAGATCAATACCACACTATTTTGATTACTGTAGTTTTATAGTAAGTCATGAAGTCTGGTAGTGTGAATCCTAAAACTTTGCTTTTGTTTTTGTTTGCTCAAAATTCTTTTGGCTATTCTAGGTAATTTGCATTTTCAAGTACATTTTAGAATCAGCTTATCAACTTGTATTTTTTTTTAAAAGCCTTCTAGGATTTTGGTTGGGATTACTTTGAACTTATAGATCATCTTTTTGTTTGGAAGATATTTTCACTGGATATAGCGTTCTGGGTTGAAGGTTTTTTTCTTTCAGCACTTTAAAGATGTTGTTATGTTGTCTTCTGGCCTGTGTGGTTTCTGATATTAAATCTGCTGTCATTCTTTATCATTATTCCTCTTTATGTAAGGTCTCTTTCCCTTGGCTGCTTTAAAGATTTTTCTCCTTATCACTGGATTTCAACAATTTGATTATGATGTGCCTACAGTGGTTTAAATATGTTTATTCTTTTGGGGTTTCTTGATCTTTTTTTGGTTATATGGGTTTATAATTTTCAACAAATTTGGATTTTTTTGGTTCTTATTTCTTCAATTATATTTTATGTCCCCTTCTCTTACCTAAGTCTCCTCTCCTGGGACTCCAGTTACAGATATATTAGATACTTTGATTAGTCCCACAGCTCATTAAGACTGTGTTTCTCTTTTTTTCAATGTTCTTTTTTTTTTCTCTCTGTGCTTCATGTTGGTTTGTTTCTTTTGCAGTGTCTTCAAATTCACTTATCTTTCTTAGTATTATATTTTTTCATCTCTAGAAGTTTTATTTGGGTCTTTAAAACATATATATATCTTCTTTCTTTCCTCATCAAGTTTATATTTCTCTTGAAATCCTTGATCATATTTGTAAGATTTATAATACTTGTTTTAAGGTCCTTGTTTATGAATTCCATGATCTCTGTCATTTTTGGTTCCATCTCTATTAATTACTTTTTATTCTGCTTATGGGTCATATTTATTTGCTTCTTTGAAGTCCTGGTAATTTTTAATTGGATTCAGAATTGTGAATTTGTTTTATTTGCTACTGGATTTTGTTGTATTCCTTTAAAGATTATTGATTTTTTTCCTGCCACCCAGTTAAGGTACTTGTGGATCATTCTGATCCTTTTGAGGCTTGATTTTAAGCTTTGTTAGGTTGAGTCCAGAACAGCCTTTTTTTGGTGGAGGAAACTAATTTAGTTCCATCACTAAGGCATGATCCTTCTGAGAACTCTAACCAATGTGTTATGGGACCTCTCCATTTTGGTTCAGGACAAGAACTCCTTCTAGCATTGTGTGATCTCTGGGAATTGTTCTGGCTACTCTTCCCAGCCTTGGGGAATTTTCTCTCATTTATGTGCAAATCAGTACTCAGCCAAAGACTCAAGAGGACTCCTCTAATGATCTTCAGAGCTTTTTCTCTGTGAAGCACTCTTCTTTTCAATACTTTGCCTTATAAATTCTAGCCATCTTGGTATCCTCAAACTTTGATTCTATTATCTTCAACTTAGTAGGAGTGTTAGGTTCTTTGGGCTCCCCTCCCATGCAGTGTGGCCTGACACTGGCTCTAAATGGTAAGCTAGGAAATCCTAAAGCTCATCTCATTTGTTTCCCTTCTCTCAGTGAACACAGTCCTACGCTGCCTACTGTCCAATGTCTGAAAACTATTGTTTCATCTGTTTTATCAAGTTTATAGTTGTTTACAGTTAAAAGGTAATTCCTATTGCCGCTAATTCTTCATGGCCAAAGGAGAAATCCCCCAGTTTCCTGTAAACTTAATGTAATAAGCTTTTGCTGCACCATTCTGCTGAAACTCATTGCATTAAGGCCTCCAATGATTTCCAGGTTGCTACATCTAATATTACTTGTATTTAAGATTCACCAAAGACTGTTAACTCTCCTCCAGAACTTACGAAACTACTGTAGATGACAGAAGTAGGGTGACATGTAAGAACACTAAGTAAAACTAAGTATAGCACCTTAGGTCTAAAGAAAATTAGTCAAGATTCTTAAGACTTTCTTAGCAATGGGCTCACCTAGGTGAAATGCAACTTGTTTTAAAATGTACCTGGGATTTTGTTTTTATTCAGGTTTGGTGAGGACAAAAGAACAGGAGACAATTGCTATTGAAAATATAGTTTTTAATTACTGTTTCCAAGGAGGCGGGGCATGCCACACCACACAGGGCCGCATGGGGAAGCACCAGGGTCAGTCAGGAGGCAGAAGGAGTGAGGGGAAAGCATGAGCAAAGGCCTTTATTTTTTACTTTTATTTTTTAAAAATAAACTTATTTATTTATTTATTGGCTGTGTTGGGTCTTCCTTGCTGCGCGGGGGCTACTCCTCATTGCGGTGCACGGACTTCTCATTGCGGTGGCTTCTCTTGTTGCATAGCACGGGCTCTAGGCGCACGGGCTTCAGTAGTTGTGGCTCGCAGGCTCAGTAGTTGTGGTGCACAGGCTTCGTTGCTGCGTGGCACGTGGGATCTTCCCGGACCAGGGATGGAACCCGTGTCCCCTGCATTGGCAGGTGGATTCTTAACCACTGCGCCACCAGGGAAGCCCTTTACTTTTATTTTTTGTGGGAAGAAATGAGCAAGGCAGGGTAGGCAGCTGATCATAGGGCTGCATAGTTTGAATAAGTTCAGTGGGCTCTGGGCTATAGGGGTGGTCCCTAGTCATCCAGTACCTGGCTGTGGGGTGATTAGAGCAGAGGAATATTGCCTCCTAGAGTGTAAAAGTCAGATAGGAAAGGTGGCTTGGAGTATGGGCACTGGATTGGTTAGTTTGCATATGGAAGGCCTGCTCATAGGCAAGTTGCTTGGTATCTCTAGGAATTCGCTAACCCTGGGAGGGACTGTCCTTCCTCTGTCCACAAGGCCCCAAGATATCAAAGCATCATAAAATACAAATCATAAAAGATGTTATTAATACACAACAATAACAAACCAACCCGCCTCACAGTGATTTTTCTTCATCAGGGAATGAGAAAGGGGAGATATAGTGATTCATGGAGACTCTGGTCCAGTCCTGGGTCCAGGGGCCAGGCAGCAGAGCCATTGGAATGTATGGACCACCATCTTCCCTCACTTGAGTTCCTGCAGTCTCCTCCTTGCATCTTGCTTTACTTTTTTTTCTCCACACTGTATTCACAGTGATGTTTATGTGATGCATGTGTGATCATGTTTGCTCATCTGCTTAACACCCTGCAGTGGCTACCCGCTACTTGTGGAATCAAGCCTGAACTTCTTAACATGGGATATAGCTATTATTAAGTCTCATTTCTTGCTGTCAACCACTCCTGCCTTCTAATGCCCTATACTCACTCACCAAATCCTTCCACCTCAACTCGCCCCACACACAGTATAGGCAATTATACTTAATTCATCCAGTTCTTTAAAGACATCAAGCTCTTCTTTCTTGTTCTTCACACTTATTCCTCTTGTTCTGTCATCAGAGGACCCTTCCGACTTTGATTCAAGTGTACCCTCCTCAGAGAGGTTTTTCCTATCTGTCCTCCAATATAGGTCAGCTTCAGGGACCTGCTCCGTCTTCACATGGCATACTTCACACTCTCTGCTTCTCCATCACAGACCTATCCACATTTCTATAACTGCATACTTACTTCTTCACTTGGCATGAAGACGGGGACCATATAAATTGTGTTCACCTCTGTAGTACCAACACTTAGTATGGTGCTTGGTACATGATAGTCTTTCAGGAAATCCATGTAAATGTATATGGATGAATGAATCAGCAGCGCTCTAGGACCAGGCCTGGGTGGGGCAAGGAGGAGCTCTAAGTATTGAGCTCCTCCTCAATTGACGGGTCTGAGCTGAGACATTAGTTTGAGAAGTGCCCCAGGCTTCTAACACTTTTCTGCTGAGACGACTGTTGGGGAGATCGGAAACCTTCATTCCTGACCCTGAATTGGAACCAAACTGGTCTCCAGGGGAAGAGGGAAGAGGAAGTACAGCATTTTCTTGGGAAATTTCTTCTCAGTAAGTTCACTCTGGGTCACTTAGTTCTTTTTGCCCAAACGAGTTAATCCATCCATCAGTAACAGTGAGTGCTGTGATCTTAAGCTGGTTTAAAATGAGGACAGGGATGACTATACTTGACAGAAGAAGGTGAGTCATGAACAACCCATTATTGTTAAGAAACAATAAAAACTTTAAACTTTGTGATAGTCCTCTTTAATTTAAGCATTAGAGAGAGGTGATGAATATTACATCTCTATTTTTCTGAACCTATAACTTAAGCCACGTTTTCCAGAGAAAGATAATTAAGCTCATAAAAGATTGAGAAAGAAATCCCCAAAGGCTAAAGAAACCTTTCTATAGAAAAAGAAGTTACTCGAATGCCTACCAAGGAAAAAGAGATGAGGAGGAGGGTGGGGAGGTGTTGAGTAGCTGTGGTCCATTTGATTGAGGTCTGGACTAGAGGAACTGGCTGCAATTGTAGCAGGATGCATTAAGTTAGAAAGCAGGGAAAGTGAGCAATTGAGTCTCTCTCTCTCTTTCTCTACACACACACACACACACACACACACACACACACACACACACACTAGCAGATCAATTTATACCTAGTTTGTTTAAAGAAGCTCCTTTTAAAAAAGAAAAAGTTATGCCAGACTGCTTTTTAAGGCAACTTCAAGCATTAAACAACAGATTCTTTCCCCTCCCTCTGTAGTAGTTCCTTTTGTGAAAGAAGAGGACCATACACAGTTTGATTTCTTTTGTTTAGAGCCTTGTCAGCGTTGTCTTTTTCCACTTCAAGGAGTCATTTTCAGAAGTTATGAAAAAAGAGTGAAAATCACTGATAACATCAACACCATCATTAGAAAAGCAACCACGCTGGTATGTATGCACTCTGTACAATATATTAGGAATAGATAGTGGGAATGGGGCAGGGTGTGGTCACCAAGAGTGGGAGTGGGGTGGGGTTCTTCCTTGCTATTATGTATATTGAGCCAGAATTTTGGAAAGATGTAACTGACTGTAAATATTTGCTATCAAATTCACCAGCACCACCAGAGCTAGAACTAGTGGATTTCAAGATGAAGGCAGATTTAAATGAATGTAATTTAAAAGGACCTGCTAAAACTTAGAGGATTAGTAGGGAAGCTCAGATGAGGATTTGTGCATTTTAGGTAATTGGGTTAGAAAACCAATTGGTAAAGTCCTTTTCAAATTTATGATGTGATGCTATTACTTATTCGTGTGTGTGTGTGTGTGTGTGTGTGTGTGTGTGTGTGTGTATACAGGGCATACTGTGTGTAAAGTGCCATCTGCAGCTGTTTATAACTCTGAGAATTACCCTTCTTTGTGCTGTGGCTTTCCACTCCACAAACTCCCCCTTGCTGTAGCAGCAAGAAAGCTTTTACAGCCTGCCCTGAACTTTTTGTTGTTGGTGGTGTTTAGTGTGGGAGGGGTGGTGAGGCAGGGGAAAGGGAGAGAAGTGTCCAGTTGGGAGCAACCCCCAGAGAGGGAGCGCATATCCCACCTGGAAAGGCCTGTGATTCTCTGAGTGGTCCTCCTGTGATGTATGAAGCACCCCAGCGATAGGAGGTCAGAATTCTACTGTTTAACTATTTTATGCCATTTTTCTTATCATTAACCCTGTGCCTCTAGTTTTGTTTTCTATTGTTATTTTAAGTTTTTCTGGCCCACTCCCTAAGTCTTTAGGACCTGCCTTTCTCTCTGGCCCCTGGCCTACACCACAATACGAATTTTCATATTTGGTTTTCTTTCTAGGCTCTGTTAGCATCACTGAGGTTTTGGATGAATGTATTGCCAAATGATAAAATGTATGGTTGTCACATATTTACTCACCTATATGTAAATCCTTTCATTTAAAACGAAAGCCATGATTATTGTACAAGATCAGAGAAGCATAAAAAGAAAAGTGTCAAATTACAAGTTGTTTAAAAGTTAAGCAATAGCCAGTTGTATTTTTTCTGGTGGCAAAATGAGAAATGCACTGATTTTGGAATAAGAAAACTTGGGTTCAAATAGAGGTTCTGCTGTTTCTTGACTTCTGGCCATTAACAACTCAGTAAAATTGAAGTCTGAGTTTAATGTGGCTGCACGTGGAAGGCCCTACTGAGAGGAGCCACCTATAAAAGCTATGAGACTTTTGTACTGAATAATCAGGAATTGGAGTATTATGGTTTTAAAATGCCCATACATTTTCTCTTTGTCCCCACGTACCCCACATCATGGCAAATACCGACTCTTGAAAAAAGAGAAAGTACTATATTGAGTCTAATACTGCTTTATTTAGAATGGCCTTTAGAATAGGTGATACTTTCTGTGAAATAAAATATTTCTAGAGGTTAAATACAATTGGATGAAAAGGGTGAATCATTTTTATCAAAATTCTAGGAAAGCACTTCATTCCCTCAAACAAATAAGGCTCTTAAAACTCTGAAATCCTCCTCTATGCCAAGTGCTTCAACCCCTAGAGGGCAGCATGCACTCAAAGAAACTCACCCAGGGCCCAATTAGAAGCCCTGGAAATGGCCAATTGCCTTCTTGGATTGTTTCTTATCAATCTTAAAAGAGACCCTTGAAAATCTCATTAGAAACTCTATCAAGAACTTAGGAGAGTATTATCAATTTCCAGTAACTACCAGAGAAATATGTTCCATTGACACCATCACAATACAGACCCTGGGAAATTAAGAAATGTGGTTGAACCCCCGCCACATGTACTGAAGGAACTCTGCTCCGGAGGAAGCACCTCCGGTTTCTCAGATGGGGTGGCTTCTTAGGAAGTGATTTCCTGTAATAACCTCTCCGCTGCATTCTCTCTTCAAAGTGTCTCAGAGGGACAAGGGGAGAGTAAGGGGTCTCTGCCCTTCCTCATCCCACCCACCTACCCTCTTTGCTTTCCTTCATTCTTGGCCCACGCAGCGCTAAGGGCGCTTCAAGCACTTGAGACGCGGTTATTAGCCGCCCTTCCGAGGATTCTAGGATTAACTTTCGCCTTCCCTCACTGATAGCTTCATCACTGCCTCAGACACGGTGGTTAGACGCAGGCCCCGCCCACACCCAGACCACAACCCCCCCCAGCGATACAACCAGGCCCACGGCCCACACCCTTCAGACACTCCCGTTGGCTCCGCCCCGGCTAATTGAACTGGGGCTGTGCATCTTGGGCTCCACGAGGCCTCCTCGGGCGCGCCCTCTTCGGAGGCCCTGGCTTGTAATCCAGGCCCAACCTCTAATCAGGGTCCTCAGGCTTCCAACGTGCAGAGTGGAGACTGATGCCAAGTACCTTCACCTGCATTCTGGAGAGGCCGATGGGGATTAGCCGCCACTTTGATGCCAAAATCATCTTGGATAACAGGTAACGCAATTTCTCCTATTCATTAAAGACACATCAGTGAGGTTTCTATACTGATTCTGGTTTGACTTTGGATTTTGGGTGACTCCGTTTTTTTCTCAATGTCTGGTTTTGGGTGGATAAAACAGTTTTCATCTATGTATGGGATGTTGTCAAAACAGGACACTAGAATTGTTTTTTTTTTTTAATTAAAAATAACCCTTCCAGGGCTTCCCTGGTGGCGCAGTGGTTGAGAGTCCGCCTGCCGATGCAGGGGACACGGGTTCGTGCGCCGGTCCGGGAGGATCCCACATGCCATGGAGCGGCTGGGCCCGTGAGCCGTGGCCGCTGAGCCTGCGCGTCCGGAGCCTGTGCTCCGTAACGGGAGAGGCCACAACAGTGAGAGGCCCGCGTACCACACACACACAAAAAAAATAAAATAACCCTTCCAGTATTAAAAGGCAGTATCCATTAATTCAATCGACCATTATTTTCATAAGCAAATATGTTTGAAAAAATTAGCAAGTAAATGCATAAATAAATTGCCTACATTGAAAGCTGTTACTGGCAGGTATGATAACATGTTTCTTGTTAACTAGTTTACATTTCTTTTGAAGTGAATTTCTGGCTGACAGTGTTTATGTCACAGATGGTATCCTCACCTGCTTCATTAAGGCCTGTTTAGAATACAGTTCTAATGTAGGTTTTATTCCATGTAAAGCCACCTAGAGATAATTTTAAATGATCATATCGACTAACAAACACGTAATCAAGAAGCTCTTAAAATTTTATTAAAATTCAGGTCTTTCACCATTAGCAAACCTGCCTCATTAACATATTAATAGATAATGTTCCTGCTCATAATTAGCGTGTATTTTCTTTGCATCATTGTAGTTGAAAGAATTCAGGTGGAGTTTGATAGAAAAGTTGTGGTTGGTTGTTTTTTTTTTAAATTTCTGGCAACAAAGCACCTGGAGAAAACAACTGAAGCTCCTGACCGCCATTTCCATTTTAATCACTGCTTCCTCCTGCCCACAATTTTCTCTCCTTAAACTCCATTTTATCACTGATTTTCCCCATATTCAACCCACTATGAATTATAGACATGATAAGCAATGAACTACATACAAATGGGTGAGGGTTTGGCCCACACACTGAAGGCTGAATGCTACCCGCAAGAGAAACTCCAGGTACAAACATATTTTCATCTCGAGTTTGAGAGAAGTGGCAACATTAAACCCGAAAAGAAGCTCATGTTTTTCTTTAAAATAAAAAAATTTTTAAACCACTTGTTCAAAATGTGAGTGTATAGAACAAAGAAAAGAGCCCATGTATATGTTTCTATTAAAAGAGTGATATCTCTTTATCTATTAAAAGAGTGGCATCTTACAGAGAGGAATAATTCAGGGAGCCACCTAAGGAAGGATTATTTCTTTAATGACCACAACATTAGATTAAGTCTATCATGAGATCCTTGGAATAAAGTACATGATTATTTTGAAATACTGTATTCTCACTGACTAGCGATGTACTCGTGATACATTCACAATAAAGAATGGAATAAGCATTATCTCTTGAGGTCACAGTTATATTAAAGTCACAATCTCATCTTAAATAAAAGGAAAAATGATATTTGTACTAAAAGTAATAGTTACCCTTCTATGGTCTAAACATTTAGCTAATGCTATTTACCAAAACGGTTCTGAAGCCACACCATTCTGTGACTTTAAAACTCATCTGTGACATGTGGCAGAAGCTGCTCACACAGTCTAAGCATATTGGAATCTCTTGTATGGGCCAGAGATTAGTTTTACACATTATAATCCTGCTGCACTTGAGTGTCTTAGGTCTTAGAGAACATCTGGTCGCCCCACTCATTTTATGCAGGAGCATATGCAGGCCCAGAGAAGTTCAGCAACTCTGTTTAGCTGTTAAGGGCAGAGGTGGGGACTCTTCTTTTTTTTAACCACAACCGTTTCTTACAATTTGCTGGCCCTGATATTCTTGTAAGAGAAAAAAATGGAGTTATATCTATGAATTATTAAAGAGATAGAATATGCTGGCTGTGCAGGGAGAGTAAGTTGAATGTGATCATGAAGAATGTTTTCATCATCCACCCAGGACCCCACTTGGATAAAGGGACGATTCAAACACCATACTGAAGACTGAGCTGGGGTGGAGTCAGGAGAGGTGCTGCCTCTTTGACCTTTTAACAGTGTGATCCTGAACTTGTATTTCTACATTGATGAATTATACGTACAGGATTTCGTACAGTACTGTCCACTAGAACTTTGTGCAGTGTTAGCTATCTGTATTGTCCCATATGGAAATCACTAGCCACGTGTGGATATTGAGCACTAAAAATGTCGTTAGTGCAACTGAGGAGCTGAATTTTAAATTTTATATTTTATTTATTCATTACTTATTCTTGGCTATAGTATTGGACAGCACGGGTTTAGTATTGTAGTATTGTACATCCCAGGGAAGAGTTAGATTCAGATAATGTCAGTGAGCTAGAGACCCCTGGTGGAGGGGGCTGTCATCTGCAGGACACACAGAGCACAACTTATTAGTAAGGTGGGTGCTTTTTTTTTTTCCCCTATGGTGTAGCTATTTCAGGATTCTACACATATTTTGATGCTAACACGACCACTTAAAGTAACATGAAAATTCTCTAGGTGTTACAGGATGGAATAATGTAGAATTCAGGGACTAATTATTATATTGATTGATGTTCACAGTTCACCGATATCAAGTGTTTTATGTTATTTAGCAGGACGCTGACAGGACGGTGAAAGTGGTTTAAAACACTACACTTTGGTTGTCTGACATGAGTAATGGAATATCCTAGGTCCCTGGGCAGGCCAGGAAGCATTCTTCAGGAAGGATGATGGTCTCAAGTTGTATTATATCAATTACAGCTTGGCCAAAATCTGCACTAAAGCAAAGACAAGTCTTTTCTTGACTAGAAGAGAAATGCTGATTCTCCCTCCACCCCTTTGCTAACACACAACCACACACAGCTGCCTCCATAAAGTTTAGGTAACCTGGCATCCTTATATTAGATTAAAAAGGAGAGATGTTGGCCTTTTTAACCTCTCTTCAATCGTGCTCGCTAAAATGAAGTTTACTGATATATCCCACAGCCCTGATACTGCTTGTTTTCCTCTTTAGCCATCGAAAGCCATAATTACCCAAACCACAGTCCTTATCTGTTCACTCTGCAGGGAATTGAGGGCTCCCTTTCCTTTTTCTGGCCATTCTTACCTCTTCCCACATTCCATCTTTGCTTGGCTTCAATCCTAAGACTCCTGCTTTCTTGAATGAAAACAGTATGATAATGATGCATAGGTAGAATAGGCAAAGAACTCATTAGAAAGTTAACCATGGATCTAAGTTCATATGATAAATGTGTCATTTCAATTCAGTGAGAAAAGAGTAGTTTAATATATGGTCCCAGCGAAAATCATCTCCCATGTAGAAGAAAATGAAGTCAGGTCTTTATCACACACCCTGCAAAATTTTTCAGATTTGTCTAGGGTTATTTTTATTAATTCTCAGTAATCACTGGGAATCCCCAATTTCAGTGTTTCACTTTTTAATATATAGATTGTATCAAGAGAGGTCAGGGCTAGGAGAATCCTCTGTATAAGGTTGCTAGTTGAGACCTCTCTTTCCCTTAAAATATATATATTTATATCTTATAAAAAATATAAAAGACATTAATATTCTCACTTTTTAGGTGAACTGTTAAATTGTCTTATTTTTATTTATTTATTTACTTATTTATATATTTTAACATCTTTATTGGAGTATAATTGCTTTACAATGGTGTGTTAGTTTCTGCTTTATAACAAAGTGAATCAGTTAGACATATACACATGTTCCCATATCTCTTCCCTCTTGCGTCTCCCTCCCTCCCACCCTCCCTATCCCACCCCTCTAGGTGGTCACAAAGCACGGAGCTGATCTCCCTGTGCTACGTGGCTGCTTCCCACTAGCTATCTATTTTACATTTGGTAGTGTATATATGTCAACGCCACTATCTCACTTTGTCACAGCCTACCCTTCCGCCTCCCCATATCCTCAAGTCCATTCTCTAGTAGGCCTGCATCTCCATTCCCGTCTTACCCCTAGGTTCTTCATGACCTTTTTTTTTTTTTTCTTAGATTCCATATATATGTGTTAGCATATGGTATTTGTTTTTCTCTTTCTGACTTACTTCACTCTGTATGACAGACTCTAGGTCCATCCACCTCACTACAAATAACTCAATTTCGTTTCTTTTTATGGCTGAGTAATATTCCATTGTATATATGTGCCA
>NC_041224.1:119674709-119696149 GCF_002837175.3 Physeter macrocephalus | reverse complement strand
TTTACATTCCCACCAGCAGTGCAAGAGTGTTCCCTTTTCTCCACACCCTCTCCAGCATTTATTGTTTGTAGATTTTTTGATGATGGCCATTCTGACCGGTGTGAGATGATATCTCATGGTAGTTTTGATTTGCATTTCTCTAATGATTAGTGATGTTGAGCATTCTTTCATGTGTTTGTAAATTATCTTATTCTAAATAACATGGATAATTGGGGACAAAAATGAGTTTAGAGCCCCAGATTTTAAAAATTCAATACTCAATTATGCAACACTTTATTGGTTTAAAATTTCCTCCTGTCTGGTTTTAGCACTGAAAGTCCTGAATGTCAGGGAAACCCTTAGTCCTGGGCAACTGGACAGTTGGTCATCCTACAAAAGATCTTCTCTTTTATAAGCTATGACAAACTATAGCAGTAATAGTAAAAAAAAAAAAGGTGAAATTATTGAGCCATAACTTTGAAGAGGCCTTTAATGTGAAGAAGCATTATCATCTTGAGGAATTTCTAATACTTTTAATTATAGGCAGCACTGTGTGAAATATTGAGTCTGGGTCCCTGTAGAGAAAAATCAGTAAAATATATGCATGAAATTGCCATCTTAACTGACAGGGATATGTGACAGGCGAAGATATAAAACAAATGATAATTATCTGATCAATAACCAAGTTTAGTATATTTGTTCATTGATTTTCCCATCTCTGTGCACATTAGCTGTCAACTAGCTAGAAGCTAACTAGCTAACTAGCTAGTTGAGTGATAGATCAGTCTATGCCAAATCTTTACCTTGAGTTTAAAAAAAAATTCCATTTTCTGTCTCTACTGTTTTTATCTACTTAATTTTTGATAACATATTAAATAGTATTCATGTAAGTAAAAAATTATGAGGTTTGTTCTTAAAAATCTGAAAAATTCATATACATTACCATAGACTTTATAACAGATTCCTTCTCCCTTTGAATCATCAAATTTTAAGCCAGCTCAGTATGAAGCCCAGCTGTGGTGGAGTAAAAAGAGTTTGCACTTTGGAGTCAGACAGATTCACTGGTTGTGTGATCTTGGGTAAATTACTTAGCTTTTCTGATTCTAGTTTCTTCCTTTATAAAATGTGTATAAAACCAACCATCTGAACGAATTGCCTGAGAATCAAATGACATCATAGACAAACCACCTGGCAAGTGGAAGATTATCAGGAACTAATAATGTTACACGTCATGATTAACAGTGGCAAACAAAATGGATGGTGCTAAGAGGCAGTTAGAAATACCACTGAATCAGGCATCAATATTTGGATTAAGCCCAAACTTGTCACTTTCTAACCTTGACCTTGAAATACATACTTAATAACTGTGACTTTCAGTTTCCTCATCTGTAAAATGGGAATAATTTATCCTTGTGTATCTTTGTTAACTGTTTTATCTTTTAGTTGCAAAAAGTAAAGTGAAATAAAATACACCATCAAAGTAAAGAAAGGACTCCCCACCCATGTGATGCTGTGTTCCCAGGAATATTAAACCTCCTGTAAGTTCATGTCCACACATCAGCTCACCTCCCACAAGTTTTGCTTCCTACATCCATCATTTAGGCATCATGACCTCCAAGCTTGGCCTTTATTTAGCTTTTTGTTCCCTTCCAACCAAGATATGGCTCCTAGCCACCAGCCCAGTTCCTTGCCCCTTAAGTGAGTTCCTGGCAGGGCAGCTACGTAATTTGCCGGGCCCAGTGCAAAAATGCTGGACACTTCATTCCAAAAGCAGGAAAACAGTGCCACTAAGGGTACTAAATGTAAAACATGACAAAGTTAAATCATTTTACCATATGATTCAGCAATCAAGCTTCTTGGTGTTTACCCAAAGGAGTTGAAAGCTTATGTTCACACAAAACCTGCATGTAGATGTTGATAGCAGCTTTATTCATAATTGCCAAAACTTGGAAGCAATCAAGATGTCTGTCCTTTTAGTAGGTCAGTGGATAAACTGTGGTACGCCCAGACAATGGAATAAAATTCAGTGTTAAAAAGAAATGAGCGGGGCTTCCCTGGTGGCGCAGTGGTTGGGAGTCCGCCTGCCGGTGCGGGGGACACGGGTTCGTGCCCCGGTCCGCGAAGATCCCACATGCCGCGGAGCCGCCGGGCCCGTGGGCCGTGGCCGCTGGGCCTGCGCGTTCGGAGCCTGTGCTCCGCGGCGGGAGAGGCCACAGCGGTGAGAGGCCCGCATACCACAAAAAAAAAAAAAAAAAAAGAAATGAACTATCAAGCCATGGAAAGATATAGAGAAAACTTAAATGCATATTACAAAGTGAAAGAAGCCGATCTGAAAAGGCTACCTACTGTATGGTTCCAACTCTATGACCTTCTGAAAAAGGTAAAACTATGGAGATACTAAAAAGATTAGTGGTTGCCAGATGTTGGGGGGAGGTAACGATGAATAGGCAGAGTACAGATGAATTTGGGCACAATGAAACTACTGTGTATGATAGAATAATGGTAGATATATGTCATAATAAATTTGTTCAGACACGTAGAATGGGTGGGCACCAACTGTGAACCCTAATATAAGCTATGGACTCTGGGTGCTAATGATGTGTCAGTGTAGGTTTATCAGTTGTAACAAATGTACCACTCATATGGGGGATGTTGATAATGGGGAAGGCTGAGCACTAAGTGTAGAGGCAGGGTATGTATGGGAAATCTCTGGATCTTCCCTTCAATTTTGCTGTGAATCTAAAACTGCTCTAAAAGGTAAAGTTTATTTTTTTTAAAGGAACATGGGGTTGTCCCCTTGACAAATTTGCCCATCATTCTTCCTTGGGTAGATTGTAGCTACATCTTATATTAGTTGTTGATTCATCATATTTCTTTCAAGAGTCCTTAGAAACTCTCAGCATTGATTTCACTATGTAGCACCCACAAGGAGGATTTCGTTTCCCTAAGCTCTGTTTTAACTGTCCAATGAAAGATTCTCTGTCCTCTACCTTTTCTGATTCCTCTCTCCAGGGTATTTTTTCTCAACTAATGTTAGTGCCAAACAGCCCTATTTACCCTTTAATGGTCAATTCTACTGTCTGTTTGAAACTATTTCTCCTTTTTACACAAATCACTAGGGCTTGATTGAAATGCACTAGTGTGCAGATTTTATGTTATTCTTTTATAAGTAACAGTATCTTATGTCTTACATTTCTCAGCAGAGACTAAAATCAGAAGTTTCACCTGAAAATAAAATAAAATTATAAACTGTTCTTTTAAAAAATCAATGATACATGTTCCAACATGGACAAAGGTCAAAAACATTATGACAAGTGAAAGAAGCTAGAAACAAAAGATCACATATTGTATGATTCAATTCATATGAAATGTCCAGAACAGACAAATCTATAGAGACAGAAAGTAGATTAATGATTGATGAGGATGAGGAGTGGGGTGTTACTACTAATGGACAGGAGGTTTCTTTCTGAGCTGATGAAAATGTTCTAAATTGCATTGTTGTGATGGCTGTACAACTCTGTAAATATTCTAAAATTATTGAGTTATAATTTACAATGAGAAATTTACGGTATGAAAATTATATCTCAAGTGGTTTTACAAAATAAAATCAACGGATATGATCCTCTATTGAACATATACATCTAATTCCAGTTTCCTGTCTTTTTCACATCTCTTTTTGTCACTTTCTATTTTTTTTAAATTTTAATTTTTTATTACTCACTTTCTATTTTTATTCATTCTAGAGTAACCTTCTGAAACATATCCTGTTACTTTAGAACCAAGAACATCTCAAATTTTCTTTTAAAAGAAATGCATTAAATACATAAAAAATCTGAGCAGAGACAATTATTAAAGTATAAAATTTTGATTTGTTTTATGAAATCTTCCCTAGTTTCTTTAAATTGGCAAATTTGCCTAATAAATTTTAAATATGCCTATATGTATGAAATGTTTATTTAAGCTCTTATGAAAGTTTACTTGTTTTATGGAAAATACCTAGGCAGGGTTAGAGAAGGAGCTGTCCCAAAATAGGGCTGCTGTTGTGGACTGAATGTGTCCTCCCTAAATTCATATGTTGAACCCTAATCCCTAACGTGATAGTTTTAGGAGGTGGGGACTTTGGGAGGTAATTAGGTCATGAGGGTGGAGCATTCGTGAATGGGATTAGTGCCCTTATAAGATGAGTCACAAGAGAGCTTCCTTCCTCTCTCTCTCTGCCATGTGAGGATATGATGCTAAGATGGCTATCTGCAGACCAGGAAGCAGACCTCACTGGACGCCAGATCTGTCAGCACTTTGATGTTGGATACTGCAGCCTCCAGAACTGAGGCTGAGAAACGAATACTTGTTGTTTAAGCCACCCAGCCTATGGTGTATTGGTTATAGCAGCCTGAACTCAGACAGCTGCTGAGTGGGAGTCCTAGGGTCAGTAGAGCCAGAGTTCCCCAGGGTTCACAGCCACTGGGACAAAGTTGCTGCCAATATCAAAATTTTGGCTACATAAGCAGTCCCTAAACATATATTATTTGTCTGCCTGCAGGATCTGAAGTGAAACAGAAGCAGTAGAGGAAAGCCAAATGTAAATTAATAATAACAACTGCCATTATTGGCCATCACTATGCACCAGGCACTGTGCTAAGTGCTTTACACACATTCAATTAATCCACACAACAATCCTATTTCTAAAATACAAATAGAGAAACTGAGACTCAGAGAAGTTAAATAACCTGCCCAAGGTCTCAGAGCTATAAACTAATCTCCATATACGTAATGTAAGAAGATATCAGACCTTTCATGGAGTAAAGAACCCCAGAAAATTACTTGTCCATTTTGGAAGCCACTAGTTATATGGTATAGAATTGAGACTGGTTTTATCATCAATGAGGTAGTTGTTTTCTTCATATTTGCCTATTTTGTTCCAAATTGCTGAGTCTCTTCCCCAAAGTATAAAAATGTACGTTAGAGGTTTAACCCATAACAAAGGGAAGTGTGTCATATTACAACTTAGTTTAAACTAACCCCTGGAGTGCTGTGATGTGTCCATGTTGGATCAAAGGTTCTTCCCAAGCAGTCTGATTTTATGAATTTTCCTGAGCTGTGTTAAATAGCATCCCATTAGCATCATCATGAATGAGGAGTGAGGGGTGGGCTCAGCACAAAAGCATGACCTCTTATTAGTTGCTATTCTGATACTTTATTTGTCAGCACTGATTCAATGGCAGGGAGAAAAGCCTCATAGGAGATTATGTAGAAAGACTATGCTACACTTTTCAGCCTTTCTCAAGCCATCAGGGTAAAGAATTGACTGCTACTTATATCCATAATTATATGTGGCAGTTTGGCTCTGTAATTAAATTCAAAATAAATCACATGCAGCAATTTGTTAAATTTAAATAATGTTACAAAAAAATAAAAAGATCAGTGAATGAAATGAGCTTCTGAACTTAGGGATATGATTTGAGGAAAGACTGTCATTCAAACTAACAGGGTTTTTGGCTGCAAAAATAAACTCAGTAACACTTAACTCTGCTGAATCTAGGATGTGATGAGGCCATTAAAATCTGTGCCATTGGACTGGATTATAAAGGAAACAACTGCAATAAACCTTCATGTACAGGAAATTCAAAACAAGTAATGTTCATAGACTGGTTTCAATTTATTTTCCAAATGATTAAGAATTACACATAATATTAAAATCTAGTCGGATTTTCCCAGTCCTTCAGAAGAGGCTGAGGTACAAAGAAGAGATTTATCCAAATCAATGTCAGAACTAGGATAAATTAAAATAACTATATATAACAACAACAACAGCACTATGTGCTTGCTGAATTTTTTTTTTTAAATTAAAAAGCACTCTCATATACATTAAATAGGTAGAAGTATCCCAAGAGAGTCCAGAAAAAGACTTGATCTGTGGTCACTTTAAGATGCTTACTGTCAGCTGGGGGAGACAGAGAGGGTGGGACAGGGCGAATGGGGTAGCCTAGGGCTAGATTTGCCCAACAGACTTGATGGACAGAAGAACAAGGATTAATAAGGGGATTTCCCCCAGTGTCCTCTTAAAAAGAACTTCAAGGCCTGGAACCTAGACATTAGGCATGGAGGATGTAGCTGAGCTATCACTCTGTGTGGTGGAAAACGGTGTGCTGGTGTGGCTGGAGGTGTAAAGGTCCTCGCTTCTCCAGCGGGGGTGTGGTGGGTGGAATACCTGACTCTGGGCAGGCTGACAAGATGCATTATGCTTTAGCGTCCCCCCACCGAGATGTGAGGGGGATAGTGGGAAGCCACATCTATCTACTCGCATCTCTATCACGTGCGTAAACTTCGTATGCTTATCGACTGCTTTAGGAGTAAATTAAAGTAGAAGCAAACCTGAACCAAGTCTAAGTTACTGTTCTTGCCCATCCTTGAACCTGAACCAAACTTTGTAGTCTAAAGAATACAGTGTAGTCAGGCTTCCATGGCTAAAACCAGGCCTCCAATAATTTGAATTATGAGTTAGTCTATTTTAAATTTTTACTTAGAACACAAGCAAATAATTCTCCAGCTTGTCAAGGGAGCAATCCACCAAAGGTAGGCAGCTTCTGCAGTCAGTCTTTTAAAAAAACACACAGTTTTATCTAAGAAAATTTGGTAAAAATTTTAATTTATATATTTTTTGTTATAAAAGGGCTGATTCTAATTTTCCTGAACTGAAGGAAGCCTGTTCTATGGTAGATATCTACTGCATCATATCTGCCATATTCTCTCATTAGACTAAGTAAGTCAGTAAGTCCAGCCAACACTCATGAGGAGGAGCTTATACAAGGGAATGATTACTATCAGAAGGTGGAGATCATTGGAGACCACCTTACAGGCTGCCTGCCACGATATCCAACCTCACTAATAATCAAAGAAACACAAATTAAAATAACAAAGTATCATTTAAATTGTTTATATTATTAAAGTTTTAAAATTATAACATCCAGCAATTGCCAAGGTGTGATGAAACATGCTTTATTGGGAGCAAACGTAAATTGATACGTTTTGGAAAGCAATCTATAAATATGCATTAGAATCCACTAAAATATTAAAAATCCTTTAAAGCCAGTAATCCTGCCTCTAAGAATCTATCCTAAGGAAAAAAATTATAAAAAACAAAATCCAAAATCTGTAGGCATGGATGTGATTATTACAACACTTTTTATAATAGTAAAAAATTGAGGGGAATGGGAAAATAATATCCAGAAAGGAGTAGTTAAATAGAGGTTTATTTACTTTACAGAATATTATACAGTCATTGTTTTTATTTCTTTCTTTTTTTAATTAATTAATTTTTTGCTGCGTTGGGTCTTTGTTGCTGCGCGTGGGCTTTCTCTAGTTGCAGCGAGCGGGGGCTACTCTTCATTGCGGTGCGAGGGCTTCTCATTGCGGCGGCTTCTCTTGTTGCGGAGCACGGGCTCTAGGTGCACAGGGTTCAGTAGTTGTGGCGCGTGGGCTCTAGAGCACAGGCTCAGTAGTTGTGGCGCACGGGCTTAGTTGCTCCATGGCATGTGGGATCTTCCTGGACCAGGGCTCAAACCCGTGTCCCCTGCATTGACAGGCAGATTCTTAACCACTGTGCTACCAGGGAAGTCCCAGTCATTGTTTTTAATATCATGAAATAACATTGTGAAATGCTTATGATTTAATGTAAATTGGAAAGATAAAGACATAAAATTCTTTATCAATTATAGTTACTATCAAGTAAAAATATTTATAAGAATAAAAGACTAAAAAATTTACTCTCAAGTGCTATCAATAATTGAATTTGAGTGATGGAATTATAGATGATTTTTATCTTCTACTGACTACTTTTAACCTTTTTTTGGATTGTAATTATTAAAATTAAAAAATTATGTAGGAATTGATTCATAAATGTATATTTTCATCCAATTACTTACCTTAAAAATATCACCATACATCTATACATATTTATATAGTGCTTTTCTTTTTAATTGGGGTATAGTTGTTTTACAATGTTGTGTTAGTTTCTACTGTACAGCGAAGTAGAGTTCTCTGTGTTATACAGCAGGTTCTTATTAGTTATCTATTTTGTAAATATTAGTGTATATATGTCAGTCCCAATCTCCCAATTCATCCCACACTCGCCCCCCTTCTCCCTTTGGTGTCCATACGTTTGTTCTCTACATCTGTGTCTCTATTTCTGCCTTGCAAACCAGTACATCTGTACCATTTTTCTAGATGCCACATATATAGTGCTTTTATAAGTTTCAAAACATTTTACCACTACTCTTCACTTTTTTAAAAATAAATTTATTTATTTTATTTATTTATTTTTGGCTGCATTGGGTCTTCATTGCTGCACGTGGGCTTTCTCTAGTTGTGGTGAGCAGGGGCTACTGTTTGTTGTGGTGTGCGGGCTTCTCACTGTGGTGGCTTCTCTTGTTGCAGATCACAGGCTCTAGGCGTGCGGGCTTCAGTAGTGGCACATGGGCTCAGTAGTTGTGGCTCGCAGGCTCTAGGACGCAAGCTCAGTAGTTGTGGGGCACAGGCTTATTTGCTCCGTGGCATGTGGAATCTTCCTGGACTAGGGCTCGAACCCTTGTCCCCTGCATTGGCAGGCGGATTCTTAACTACTGTGCCACCAGGGAAGTCCCACTACTCTTCACTTTTATTGTCACTATGTTCTTTTAGTTATTCTTCCCATTGCAAAGATTAGAAACTGAGGTTTGAAGAGTTGCTGGCAAGGTTACAGAGCAAATGGAACTCTCACATGCTGATGGTGGGAATCCAAGATTGTACAGGCACTCTGGAAAACAACTTGGCAATTTCTTATGGAGTTAAACATAAATCTATCATATGATTCAGCATGCAACCCCACACCTAGAGATTTACCTAAGAGAAATGAACATGTGTTCATACACAAAAAATCTATTTGCATGCATTTAGTAGCTTTATTCCTAATTGCAAAAACAAGAACAAAAGCCCCCAGACATGGAACAACATGCTCTTCAACTGGTGAATGAATAAACAAATCATGGTACATCCATACAGTGTACTGCTCCTCAACAATAGAAAAGAACTACTGATACATGCAACAAAATTGACAAATTTCAAATACACTATGCTACGTTAATGAAGCCACACTCAAAAGGCTATATATTATATGATTCCATTTATATGGAATTCTGGAAAAGGTAAAGTTATAGGGACAGAAAACAGATCCTTTGTTGCCAGAGGCCAGGGGTGACAAGGGTTGACTGCAAAAGAACAGCACAAGGGAGTCTTTGAGACAACAAAACTGTACCACATCTTGGTTCTAGTGGTGGTTACATGACTATACATACTTTGTCAAAACTTATAGAACTGTGTGCCAAAAAGAGTGGGTTTTACTCTACATAAAGGAAAAGAATAAGTGACTTGCTCAAGGTCATTAGACTAGTCTGGCATTGTTTCCAATATTGAGTAGTTCTATCTCTACATCTTTCTACCTTCACTCTGCTATACATAAAACAAATATCTCTTGTTAAAGATATTTCAGGGGCTTCCCTGGTGGCGCAGTGGTTGAGAGTCCGCCTGCCGATGCAGGAGACACGGGTTCGTGCCCCGGTCCGGGAGGATCCCATATGCCGCGGAGCGGCTGGGCCCGTGAGCCACGGCCACTGAGCCTGCGCGTCCGGAGCCTGTGCTCCGCAACGGGAGAGGCCACAACAGTGAGAGGCCCGCGTACCCCAAAAAAAAAAAAAAAAAAAAAAAAAAAAAGATATTTCAGGCAATAGCAAACCAACTGGGTACATTTTGTTGAGTCATGGTTCCCACAAGGATGACCCTGAAAAACAATCACTTTAACGGGTTTAGAGTGCCTGGAGGAATCGGTTTGGAGGTCATTTAAGTGGTGTCTCCTCCCTCTTAAGGATCTCTTGCATTCCTAAAGACAATGGGCCCAGCTGCTGCAGCATTAGCATTAGGGCTTCTCTGGGAAAGGAAGAAAGGAAAAACTAACATTTTATTGAATTCTTACCATGGCGCCTGAAGGATATGAAGATAAGAAGTTTCACACATATTATCTCATTTTATCATCACAGCAGCTTTCCAAACCAAGATATTATTATTCCCGTTTTACACATATGGAAACTGAGGCTCAAAGTGATTAAGTAATCCACTGAGAATGAACTCAGACAGCTCTATGCTTAACTGTATCCCACCTTATTTGAACACAGAGAGTTGACTCATAGACTTGTTATTAACCCTTTCTTTTCCATTGCAGAGTCACAAGAATTTTGTATACCTTGAATATGAAGCCACATCTATTCTGGAAGAAGGAGGAAGTAAGTGTCTTTTTCCAATTTGTACAAAAGTGCTATACAGGCAAATAGTGGACCTGGAGTCTTTTATTGGCTCTGACTGCCCTCCCATGTAAATGGTCATGGTGCCTCTCTCTACAGACCACCCTTATCCCCTGTAGCCTACTTTCCTTCTGGCTTCACGGATGAGAGTTTTAGCTGGTATATCTGGGAGAGGGAGAAATTATCTGGAGTCTGGGGAGGCAGGATGGCAGAAGCAAAGGATAAAAAACTTAAGGAAGTGAGAAGGATAAGGGCAATGAAATAAAACAATGAACCACCAGGAAACTCTCATTGCTTTGTCTTATGCATTCATTGTGTTAAGCTTTCAGAGTCTGTTTACCATCGAAAAGCTAGGTCTCTGGTTAATCAGTCTGGTGAATTAAATCGAGGCTGAAGTCTTTAAAGCTTATCCTCTGTAGCCTTCCCCCCCCCCGCCCCCCCACCCCCCCACCCCCGTACGCGGGCCTCTCACTGTTGTGGCCTCTCCCGTTCCGGAGCACAGGCTCCGGACGCGGAGGCTCAGCGGCCATGGCTCACGGGCCCAGCCGCTCCGAGGCATGTGGGATCTTCCCGGACCGGGGCACGAACCCGTGTCCCATTGCATCGGCAGGCGGACTTTCAACCACTGCGCCACCAGGGAAGACCCCTCCTCTGTAGCCTTAAGTTTTATCCCCATTTTTTTTCCAGGAGAAAAGTAGGAGTCAAAGTGATGAGTAAGCTTTGTGTCTGAATGTTTTGTCTGCTATGTACAGATCTGAGTTGCTTTTTGCTACAGTCTTCCAGGCAACTCTGTTGGGGTTCTGCAGTCTCTACTATTCATCTGCCCCTAATGGAGTAGAACTGGGCCTGAATGAAATAAGAGCTGTGTTTAAGTTGAAGTTCTATCCCAAGCCTACAGGAAAGAATGTCTGTTGTAGTCGTTAATGCTGTTCATCAAATATTTCCATACTTCTTGAAATATGTTAGGAATGTCCATCCTGGCCCCTTTCTGGTTTGGTGTGGTCATGTGTCTAGTTCTGGCTTGTGAAATGTGAGCTGAAATGAATTGTGATACTTCTCAGCCCAGTACTTGTCCTCTGGCATGGAGATGGGCTATGTCAGGGACATGCCTGCTCATAGCCTGGATCCCTGAGTGACTACAATGAGCAGGGCCCCCTGCTGATCATGAGGGGCATGCTGTTTTAAGCTCCTGAGATATGGGGGTTGCTTGTTACCACTGCATAATCTATTTTGACTGATACAATACCTTTATGGTTTTGTATAATGTTTTCAGTTTTTGATACTTTTGCAGGCTAAGAATTAATAATTGATGGGCTATATTTCTGGTTCAAACAAGGAATGTTCTCACAGAGCTATGTACCAGTATGATATAAAATTTCTCAAAACAAAAATATGGCACCGTGTTTGAGACTGTCTAAAAATAAACTGTCAAGAATTACCTTAATAAAATACTATTGAAGTAGGAAGATAATAAAATTAATTGTTTATCTCAAAACCGTCAGGTTAATTAAGCTTTTATTATATGTCTCTAATACAATGTTCCTTTAAGAAAAACTCAGTGGGTTTACAAATAAACCTTTTATATTGACTAAAACAAGTTTTCTTAACTATTAATCTTGATATTAACTATTACTTTATCACTTATAATCTGTTTGATGTGTTGGAGGCATTTAAAAAATGAAAACAGAAACATTCTTAAATGTCCAAAAAAGAAAAGCAAAATATTAAAACCATTAGAACTGTTAGATTTCGTTGCCATCTTTTAAAAATATCACTAGCTTTTAGAATATTATATACTGTATAGAGCATGTAGGAAGAATATATTCACAATGAAACTTCCTTTTTTATTTTCTTTAACTTTAAATCTTGCCAGCATGCACAATACTGCTTTGAAAGCTGTTCATCATCCTTGAAGAATACATTTTTATTTTTTATCTTATATGTCCCTAAGTTAACAGGGGCATGTATGTTTCTCTTAGACAACAAGAATATCCTGATATTCAAATTACAAGACCCCAGGGAGAAAGTCCTTAAACATTTACTTCTTATATTCTCAGAGCTGCGTGGATCCTGCTTTTCACAGACTTGCTGTACTTCATTGATTCTAAGATACATTCTTAAAATTTTTTACATTTTATATTTTAACATTTACTATTTTCCACTAAATTGTGGAGCTATCACTCTGAAATTTTATATCTGGGAATAACATGATTTTTATTTCCTTAAAGACAACTTAATTATTCTATCTAGATACTTCTAGAATTTTTGTTTATGTTTTATATTTAGCAAATATTTTCTATTTAGCTTAAAGATGCAACCAATTATTATTGGTTAAATAGAGTAGCTTAAAGAGGCAACCAGTGATTATTTGTCATGATTCTATAAGGGGAGCTAGGCAGTTTCTCTGCTGGTTTCATGTGGCACTGTTGTACAACTGCATTCATCTGGATGAGCAGCAGGACTGAAAGATGCACAATGACATTACTCCTGTGTCTGGCAGTTGGTCCTGGCTATCAGTTGCGGAGTCTCAGTTTTCCTCCATGTGGCCTCTCATTCCCCCATTAGATGAGACTGGATTCTTTTCATGGCTGGGTTCCCTCTTAAGGCCTAGGCTCCAGAACTCACAGAGCATCCCTTCCATCATGTTCTATTGGTCATTATAAGACACACCCAGATTGAAGGGGTAGGGAAATAGACTACACTTCTTGATGGAAGATACTTCCAAGAATTTGTGGCTATATTTACCCTCTAGCCACATAATCATTTACATTCCTCCCCCATGCGTAAGACACTTATCTCCTCCTAAGACCTCCAAAAATTTGATAGAACTATAGCATCAGATGCAATATTTCATTATCTGCATCTAGTTCAGATATGGATAAGGTTCCTCCTATATGGCGACCCATGATCTAAAGATTAGTGAACTAAAACAGAAATCCAAAAACGATTTCTGTAAAGATCCCCTTAGTAAATATTTTTGGCTTTGTGGGCCATTTAGCCTCTGTTGTAATTATTCAATTCTGTCTTTGTAGTGTGAAAGTAGCATAGATAACATGTATACGATGAGTGTGGCTGTGTTCCAATAAGTGTGGTATTTACAAAAACAGGCTATGGAATGGCTTTAACCCATGGGTCACAGTTTGCCCACCCCTGAATTAGAGGATGAGAGGCCCCACAGAGGAAAACTGAGGTACCCCAGCCAACAATCTAAACCAACTGTCTGACATAAGAGTGAGATGATTTGTGCCCTTTCAGTCCAGCCAGCCCTCTTACTGACTTAGCCCACGTGAAACCAGCAAGGAACTTCCCAGCCAACCCACAAAATCATGATAAATAATTAATTGCTGTTTTTTTAATCCACTAAGTTTTGGGCATTTCATTACACAGTAATATATATTTTTTACATTCCAATAAAGCTGAAATATATATGTATATATATATATACTTTTTCAGATTCTTTTCCATTATAGGTTATTACAAGGTATTAAATATAGTTCCCTGTGACCTACAGCAGGTCCTTGTTGTTTATCTATTTTACATGTAATAGTGTATATCTGTTAATTCCAAATCCCTAATTTATCCCTCCCCCTCCTTTACCCTTTGGTAACTATAAATTTGTTTTCTACGTCTGTGAGTCTATTTCTGTTTTGTAAATAAGTTCCTCTGTATCATTTTTTTAGATTCCACATATAAATGATATCATATGATATTTTTCTTTCTCTGTCTGACTTACTTCACGTAGTATGATAATCTCTAGGTCCATTCATGTTGCTGCAAATGGCATTATTTCATTCTTTTTTATGGCTGAGTAATATTCGTGTATATATATATATATATATCACATCTTATTTATTCATATGTTGATGGGCATTTGGGTTGCTTCCATATCTTGGCTATTGTAAATAGTGCTGCTATGAATATTGGGGTACATGTATCCTTTTGAATTATAGATTTTGTCTCTTCTGGATATATGCCTAGGAGTGGGATTGCTGGGTCATATGGTAGTTCTATTTTCAGTTTTGTAAGTAACCTCCATACTGTCTCCATAGTGGCTGCACCAATTTACATTCCCACCAACAGGGTAAGAGGGTTCCTTTTTTTCCACCTCCTCTCCAGCATTTGTTATTTGTAGACTAGACTTTTTGATCATGGCCATTCTGGTTGGTATGAAGTGATACCTCCTTGTTGTTTTGGTTTGCATTTCTCTAATAATTCACGATGTTGAGCATCTTTTCATGTGCCTGTTGGCCATCTGGATGTCTTCCTTGGAGAAATGTCTATTTAGGTCTTCTGCCCATTTTTTGGTTGGGTTGTTTGGTTTTTTGATATTGAGCTGTATAGCTGTTTGTATATTTTGGGAAATTAATCACTGGTAGGTCACATCATTTGCAAATATTTTCTCCCATTCTGTAGGTTGTCTTTTTGTTTTGTTTATGGTTTCCTTTGCTGTGCAAAAGCTTTTAAGTTTAATTAGGTCCCATTTGTTTATTTTTGCTTTTGTTTGCATTACTTTAGGAGACGGATCCAAGAAAATATTGCTGTGATTTATGTCAAAGAGTGTTTTGCCTAAGTTTTCCTCTAGGAGTTTTATAGTATCCAGTCTTACTATTTAGGTCTTTAATCCATTTTGAATTTATTTTTGTATATGGTGTTAGAGAATGTTCTAATTTCATTCATTTACATGTAGCTGTCCAGTTTTCCCAGTACCACTTATTGAAGAGGCTGTCTTTTCTCCATTGTATATTCTTGCCTCCTTTGTTGTAGTTTAATTGGCCATAAGTGCATGGGTTTATTTCTGGACTTTCTATCCTGTTCCATTGATGTATGTGTCCGTTTTTGTGCCAGTACCATTCTGTTTTAATTACTGTAGCTTTGTAGTATAGTCTGAGATCAGGGCGCATGATTCCTCCAGCTCCATTCTTCTTTCTCAAGATTGTTTTGGCTATTCAGGGTCTTTTGTGTTTCCATATAAATCTTAAAAAATTTTGTTCAGTTCTTATCCAGTGATATTTAACTAAAAGAAAAATTGATACCTGGAAGTGGGGTGCTGTTGTAACAAAATCATATGGCATTTGGTAAATAGTAAATATATGTACAGTTTCCTGGGGAGAGAATGAATAATTTTAATTAAATCCTTATAAGGATATAAGGCCTCCAAAAATATTAAGAAACCCTGATCTTAATATATCCCAATAAAATTTTTAGTGTCAAGATGTGGTAGATTAAATATGATCACACATTTTTTTGCTCTAATTTAAAAATTTCATTAACAACCAGAAACTCATCCGTGGAGAACATCAAGTTAAGAATCCCTGGCTTGAGTATTGGTATATTTTCATTAACTTTCAGTTTACCCTCTCCATCTGCAGATACAGTTCTTTATTTAGCTTATTAAAATTATTTTTCATTGTTATAGCTTTATTGCCTCCATTCCAAGTGCACCATCCATATGTAGGCTCTCTCTGCTCTGTCTTCCACTATTACTAGCTTCTTGCTTATCATTTTCATCTCTAAATCCTCTTCTTTGTAATTTTAGCAAGCTTCTCAAATATTTTCTCCATATTACTAATTTGGTTTCCTTTGGGGTTGGTTCAGTTCATTATGGACATATTACTTAAAGGCAATGTGTGGATCTAGTTTGGTTTCTGATTAGATAAGACAAGTACTTGAAGAAATAATTGTTGAGACAATTGAGGAAATCTGAATATGGTCTGGGTATTAGATGTACTAAGGAGGTATTAGTCTTATTAGGTGTGATGATGGAATTGTGGTCACCGTTTTTAAACAAAGGAGAAAAAAAGACTATGTATCAGATAAACTCCCTCAAGTAGGAAACTTCTCATTAAAATTAATGCAAAGCAAAAGACAATGGAGTAACATCTTTTAAATGCTGAAGGAAAGAAATTGTTTCATTAAATGGTATACATTAAATATGTACAGTTTTTTTGTAATGACAATTATAACTCAATAAAATGGTTTAAAAAGAGATTATCAACCTATAATTCCATATCAAAAAATTCTTCAGGGGGCTTCCCTGGTGGCGCAGTGGTTGAGAATCCACCTGCCGATGCAGGGGACACAGGTTCGTGCCCTGGTCCGGGAAGATCCCACATGCCGCGGAGCGGCTAGGCCCGTGAGCCATGGCCGCTGAGCCTGTGCATCTGGAGCCTGTGCTCCGCAACGGGAGAGGCCACAACAGTGAGAGGCCTGCGTACTGCAAAAAAAAAAAAAAAAAAAAAACTTCAAAAAAGAAAGCAAAATAAAACATTTTCAGACCAATAAAAAAATGACAGACTCATTGCCAGCAGACTTACACTACAAAGAAATGTTAAAGGAAGTTCTTCACATTGAAGGAAAATAATACTAGATGGAAAATAGGACCTACACAAAAGAATAGAGAGTTCCAAAAATGGTAATTATATGAGTATATATAAAAGATAATTTCCCTGGTTCTATATATTTTAAATATTTTAAATAATATACTGTTTACAATATATGGAAGTAAAATGTAGGACAATAGCAGAAATAACATAAAGAAAAAATTGAATTATGTTGCTGTGAGTTCTTTACACTATGTATGACGTGTTGTAATATTTGAAAGTAAACTATGGTAAATTAAAGATGCATTATAACTTATTTATAAGTTATGAACTCTAGGGAAACCATTTTTTAAAGAATTAAAATAGATAAAACAATTGTGGTTTTAAAATGAAATTCTAAAACATACTCAACTACCAAAAGAAGGCTGAAAAAAGAGGCAGGGAAAAGAACAAAGAATAGAGAGAACAAGTATTAGACTAATAGCAGTATGGTAAAATTAAACCAAACATATTAAAAATTACTTCAGCTAGATATGGTATAAACATCCCAATAAAAATGCAGAAATCATCAGTCTGGATAAAAAAGCAAGATCCAACTACATGCTGTCTACAAGAAAAAGAATTATACAAAGTCACAAATAGATCAAAAGTAAAAAAAATGGGGCTTTGCTTTTTGTAATGGCAGTGTAGCTTCTATTTAACCGAATGTTCAACAGATAACTATAAATTCTAGACAAAATATAAAAACAACTACCTAAAAGTCCCAGAGAGTAACAGAAGCAGGCAGAATCTAGAAGGGAGTCAACATTTGGATGAAGAGGACATTGTTGGAGGAGTTTCAGACTTTTATGGCTTTTTTCTTAGAGAGAGTCCACAGTGGAAAATAAAACTCAGTTAGAAGCCCACAGAGCCTCTACAATGAATCATTCACAGTGGACGAAATCCAACATTACTATGAAGAAAAAAGAAAATGAGACTCATACACAAAAGATAATCAGTGGATACCAACCCTAGGATGACCCAAATGTTGAAATTAGCAGGCAAGGATTTTAAAGCAACTATTATAGCTATGCTCAAGGACATATGCTTGTAATAAATGAATATGCTTGTAATAAATGAACAAATAGAAACTATAAATAAGAGCCAAATGACAAGGCAGCAGCTTGAGCACATGGTAAGGTTGTGGGCTCATGGACAAAGTGAGCTGGAAAGTGCTGGAGCAGAGAAAGTCCAGGCCAAGTATTAAGTTTGGCTTGTGATGCTTATAATTAGAATCAATAATTTGCAATTGCAAGTTCACCTAATGCAGTCCTGCCCTCTTCATCCAATTTCTTAAGGTTCCTCTCAGTTTATGAACCTCTTAAAAGTATTAATATTCTAAGATCTGATAATGAAACCCTGTGGGATAAATCAAATCATTATTACAGAATTGTCAAGTTAACGTTGCTGCTGTTTCAAGGTCCAACAATGGGTCTCTTTTTCACTAAAAGGTGTAATGATGACTAGAATACCAAGATCTGGTATAGCCTACACTGTGCTTCTAAAGCTTGGGCCTTTAACCCTTACATGTAGTCAGGGTGATTGTGACAAAAGAAAGATCTATGAGCTTGGCTATAAAATGTATGAGAAAAAATAAATAAATAAATAAATAAATAAAATGTATGAGAGGTATTTTCTACTGCTACATGCACCATGATGATAAAGTTCAGCAGTTTAAACAAGACTCAACCCATGCCTAGTGAAGTTAAGCAACTTCTGTTGGATGTTTTGCAGCCTCAACAGCATGGAAGACGTTGACTAAGCAGGCATCAGATCAATGAGTCTTTGAATAGAACTTCAACTGGGTTCTCTGACCAAGCATTGCAGACCCTGCAAAAGACACTGAATGGTATCATTGCACCTAAGAGGCATTTACCATAGCAACCAATCTGTCAGACATGATCATGTATGAGAGGAATTTCTTTCTCCTTCTTGAAGACATATTGGAAAAGAGCAACTAGCCAAAGAACAGAGAGATCATCGTGGAGTTATTAATGGCTGCACCCATCGTACTCGAAAGAAATCTTCAGCCAGACTTTCAAGACAAAAAGTAGATCTAGACAAACTAGTAAAAGAAGCATTTCATTAATTTCAAAAATATGAGATTCAACTAAAGGAAGTTGAAAAAAAAGACGATATGGTTTTCTTTTACAACACTCTCTTCAATCCCCTGGAAAAAAGAGGAACATACAGCTATTTAACAAAGGCTCTGATAAATATTCTGCTGGAGGGAGAAGTCAAGCCAAGCAATAATGACCTGTGTTTGGTTAGCTGGTGAGGCAGGTAGAAGAAACTCTGTTGAGACACTTTGTCCAGAAGTGTGTTGTTTTGTTGAAGCTTAATCAAGGCATCCATAAATTAATGGACTGATTATGCTGGTGAGGTGCTTGTCACACTGTTGGCAGAGTTATTGGACCTCCTGAGTGCTATAACCAATCTAATGGTAAGAAATATCTTTATTCAAGAGTAAAAAATTTGATGATCATGCCAATAGCAATAATAATCTTCACTGAATGATAGAATACTTTTAAAATGGAAAATTGACCTCTGCTTGTTTAATGATCTAATAGAGCATGAAAATGAATTTGTGCTTTATGTTTTTTGATCACTTGATATTGTCTCACAGGTCACTGAAGCTCTGCTTTTTAAAAAATCTTTTTTCCTCTGCTTTTCAGATTGGATAATTTCTATCGATCTGTGTTCAAGTTCTTTGTCCCTTTCTTCTTCTGTCTCCAATCTTCTCTTCAGCTCATCCAGTGACTGTTTTTCCCATTTCATATGTTGTAGCTCTTTAGTTTCAGAATTTCCATTTGATTTATAAAATAGCATTTATTTCCCTAAAGTTCCCCATTTTGTTTAGCTATTATCAATATAATATTTTAATTTGTCTTTGAATATATATATATATATATATATATTATTATATATATTTACCTCTTTAAATGTACTTTTCTGCTAATTCCAACATTTTGGTCATACAGAATTCTGTTTCTATTAACTGCTTTCTCTTTTGACCTTGGGAACTATCTCCTATGTCTTCACATGCCTAGCAATTTTTTATTATAATCTGACCATTATGAATAATACATTTTAGGGTCTTTGGATTCTGGATTCCTTTATCTTCTGCTAATCTTCTTTGAAGAGTGCTTGTTTTTGTTCTACCAGGAAGTTAAGTTACTAGCTGATCCCCCTTGAACTTGCAGAGCATTCGTTTTACACATTACTAGGCATATTTATTGAAATATTTGCCCCTTACCTTGGAGGCCAATCTTTTAATCCTGTGACATTGCCTTTTTTTCCAAGGCAAACTTTCTTTTGATGGAAAGCCAGAGATGTTCACTGAATCCATTTAACTTGGTGAGAATCAAACTCCAAACTCTCCTGCTTTTACATTCTTCCAGGTACTGTTTTCTGCTGAGCTCCTTGGAATCTCTCCTGTGCATAAGCATTTTGCAAGTTGGATTGTGATTTGAATAGCATTTAAATGCAAATTTGGGGTCTTCCCTCTCTCCACCCCAAACCCTCTACAGGGTTCCTCTGTTCTGGGATTTCCCTAACGTAGTTTTTCAGATATTTTTGCAGGCTCTAACTTCATGCTCTGATACCTCAAGCTGAAAACACTAGTCTTTTCTGTTCATCTTCTGTCTGACCTTTGTGTGGTCTGAGTAGTGCCCTCAGTGAAATAGCCTGGTAAACTTGGTTCTCACCCAGTGAATGGTTCCGTTAAAGGCTAGAACCCCCTTCAGTTTCTGCCTGCTTTTGATCATTTTCCAAAGCCTTCAAATAATTGTGTGTGTGTGTGTGTCTGTGTGTGTGTGCATTGTCCAGAGTTTACTGTTGTCTGAGAAAGAGTCTGATATAAGCTACTTTCCATGACCAGAATCAGAACTCCCATTCAAGAATACACACTTAAACAAGCTTTTAAGGTGATTCTTTTATACTCTAAAATTTTGGAGCTGCTGTCTTAGATAAACTGTTGTTCTTAACTTTATCCTTTAAAAGTGATCTTCACTGCAAAAAAGAATTTAAACTCTTTAGGTACATTAGTCACACTCCTTTTAACCATGAAAGTAAAGTCCTGCAAAACGTGATAACTATACTCTTCCCCACAATGTGTTCCTTGTTACTACAGTTTCCTAAAGGGACTGGAACCTGTTTGTTAAAAACCAGAGAATATTGTAGTAGAGAGGAGGGAATACAGTGTGGTACTCGGTTGTTAGGTTTTAAATGTGATAATGCCTAAAGTAAAGATCCAATAATATCAAAATTACCCTAGAAAATCCTATAAAATGGTGACAAAAATTTGTGTATATAATTTGATACAGTAATTTTTATGTGCGTTAAAATATGAGAACTACTGAACTAGACAAAAATGGTAATACAAAGAAACTCTCTAAGCAGTGAGTGGGCATTCAAACTATCCTGCTGTCAAAATAACTACAAAATTAGAAGATGTGAATGGGGAGCAGGTAGAGAATTCTTAAAACTCCCTGTTTGTCAACCCAATCCAAAAATGGGCAGAAGACCTAAATAGACCTTTCTCCAAAGAAGATATACAGATTGCCAACAAACACATGAAAGGATGCTCAACATCACTAATCATTAGAGAAATGCAAATCAAAACTACCATGAGATATCACCGCACACCGGTCAGAATGGCCATCATCAAAAAATCTACAAACAATAAATGCTGGAGAGGGTGTGAAGAAAAGGGAACCCTCTTGCACTGTTGGTGGGAATGTAAATTGATACAGCCACTATGGAGAACAGTATG
>NC_041224.1:119576041-119674516 GCF_002837175.3 Physeter macrocephalus | reverse complement strand
GAAACTAACAAACCATTGTAAAGCAATTATACTCCAATGAAGATGTTAAAAAAAAAAAAAAAACCTCCCTGTTTGTCTAGGCTGTGACTTCTCTTGTGTTTTGGAATATGACATGCTGACAATCAAAACTTAGCTCTACTACTTAGTAGCTATGTAATCTTCAGCAATTCGCTTAACCTTTCTGAGTCTCGGTTTCCTCATCTATAAAAATTGGGAATCCTTCTTTTGTAATATGAATGCCAAAATGCCTGGAACATTTCCTAGGACATGTCAGAAAGGAGGGTACCAGACTTTCCCTTTATCTAAGAGTATTTCCCAAGCTTTGTTCTCAAAAGACCCAGGCAAATTCATTTCTGATGATTGGTTTGGATTCATTCTATATTCTCCCAATACCTTGTTTTTAAAGGGGGCAAGGTTTCAGTGAACAACTTCAACTTAAACACAAGGGAACCTTTTGAAAACTTATAGTTTCCTGCTCATTTTCCCAAAAGAATGCAACTTGATGGATAATTTATAAGAGGCTTAGTCAAGAGAAGAATAACCATTATAATGACGATTACATCCCAGAAAGGGCTTGAACTAATGATTATAGAATGTCTAACTCTGTTATCTCCATTTATAAATATACTGCCTGCTGTTCTGGGAGCAATCAGTGGTAGTTCTATAATTTTCCTATAGGATACAGTGAGAGGTGACAATCTTGTGTGCCTTCAGGCAGATGGTAGGCAGGGCCATGAAACTGTACTTACACAAGGTAATAAAAATAAACTTTCCATATCAGAGGCTGGAGGGAATTTTTAGAGTTTGTTGGGGAAGAGGTGAAGCGCTCCCAATGCTTCTCACTTTGTGCTGTCCCTGGAAACAATGTAAGCCAGAAGACAGTGGAACAACATCTTTAAAATATTGCAAGAAAAAAAAATACCGAACACCTATAATTCTGTACCCAATGAAACTATCTTTGGAAAATGGAGATTAAAATAAAGACACTTTCAGATATGCAAAAGCTGAAAGAATTTATCACCATCAGATCTTCACTACAAAAAAATATTAAAAATAAATTCTTTAGGCAGAAGGAAAGTAATACCAGGTGGAAATATGGATCTACTGAAGAGCACTGGAAATAGTAACTATGTGTGAAATAGAAAAGTCTTTTTCCCTTAGTATTTAAATCTCATTAAAAGATAACTGACTGTGTAAAACAAAGGTAATAAACATTTACTGTGGAGGTTATAATATATTTAAAAATAAAACATATGACAACAATAGCACAAAGGACAGAAGGCAAAGAGTTGGAAGTATGCATTTGTGAGGTTCTTATACTACACATAAAGTGGTACATCATTTGAAGGTAAACTGCAATAAGTTAAATTAAATCTTAAAGCAGCTACTGAAATAACACAACAAAAAATATAGCTAATAAGCCAAAAGAAGGAGATAAAATGGAATCATAGGGAATACTCATTTAATACAAAAGAAGACCAAAAAAGAGGGAAAGGGGAACAAAGAAACAGTCTCAAATAGAATACAAATAGTAAGATGGTCAATTTAGCCCCAACAATAGCAATAATTACATTAAATGCAACTGCTCTAAATATCCCAATTAAAGGCAAAAATTGTAGAGTCGGACTAAAAGCAAGACCCAACTATATGCTGCTTACAAGAAACCACATTAACTGTAAAGACACAAATAGGCTAAAAGTAAAAGAAAGAAAATAGATATATGATGCTAATACTAATCAAAGTAAAGCCATATTAATATCAGAAAAAGAAGAGATCAGAACATGGAGTAATACCAGAAATAAAAGGAGTCATTTCATAAGGGTAAAGTGTTGAATTCAAGACGACATAACAATCCAAAATGTTTATGAACCTAGTAACAGAGCTTCAAAATACAGGAAGCAAAAGCTGATATACCTGTAAGAAGAAATAGAGAAACCTACAATTATAGTTGAAGATTTCAATATCTCTCTCTTAACAATTGATAGAACAAGTAGACAGAATAACAATAAGAGCACAGAAGACTTGAATAACACTATGAAGAAAGTTGCCCTAATTGACATTTATAGAACACTCCACTCAGCTTTAGCAGACTAAAAATTCTTTTCAAATGTACTCATAGATTTACCAAGAGAAACCACATTCTGAGCTATTAAACAAGTCTCAATAAAAATATTTGAGTCACACAAAGTAAGTACAGTAAGTACTCTGATCACAGTAGAATCAAGAGTACAACAGAATCACAATAGATCACAAGAGAAATCAATAACAGCAAGATGTCTGGGAAATCCCCAAACTTTTGGAAATTAAAAAACATAAATCTATGTAACCTAAGAGTCAAAGAAGAATTCAAAACAAATTAGAAAATATTTTAACTGATTTGCAAATGAAAGTGAAAACACAACCTATCAAAATGTATAGGATACAGCTAAAGCAGTGCTTATAAGGGAAATTTGTAGCACTAAATGCCTATTTAGAAAAGAAGTTCTCTATAGTGGGCTGAATTGTGATTTCCAAAAAGATATGTCCACATCCTAGCCCTGAGAACCTGTGAATGTTACCTTATTTGGAAAAAGAGTCTTTGCAGTTATAATTAAGGATCTTGAGATGAGGAGATCGTCATTATCCAGGTAGGCTGTACATGCCATCACAAGCATCTTTATAAGAGAGTGGCAAAGAGAAACACACACAGAAGGAAAGACCATGTGAAACGGAGACAGAGATTGGAGTAATGTATTCACAAGCCAAGGAATGCCAACAGCCGTCAGACGCTGGAAGAGGCAAGGAATGGAATCTCCCCTAGAGACCGGGAAAGAACGCAAACCCGCTGACACCTTGATTTCCGACTTCGGGCCTCCAGAACTGTGAGAGTATAAATTTCTGTGTTAAGCCTCCAAGTTTGTGGTGATTTGTTACAGCAACCACAGGAAACTCACATAGTCTCAAATCAGTGACCTCATTTTCCATGTTAAGAAACTAGAAAAAGAAGTGCAAATTAAGCACACTGTTAGCAGAATAAAAGAAATAATAAAGATGGGAACAGAAATCATTGAAGTGGAAAACATAAAATCAATACAAGAAATCAATGAAACCAAAAGTGGAGTCTTTGAAGAGATCAATAAAATTGATAAATCTCTAGCTAGACTTCTCAAAAAAGAGAGACAGAGGGAAGACACAAGTTTTTGATATCAACAATAGAAGAGGTGATGACATAACTCTAGACCCTACAGGTATTAAAGAGATAATAAGGAAATAGCTTATATGAATAATTTTATTTCAACAACTTAGAGGAAATGGACAAATTCATTGAAAGACACAAACTACCAAAGCTCACTCAGGAAGAAATAGATAATCTGAATATCTATTTTCATAATATACATATATAATCTTTCCACAAAGGAAACTCCAGGCCAGATGGCTTCACTGGCAAAGTCTACCAGACATTCAAGCATTTGCCGAAGACATACAAATTTTTCACAAACTCTCCCAGAAAACTGAAGAGGTAGGAATATTTCTCAACTCATTCTGTATAGCCAGCCTCTGATACCAGAAATAGACAAAGCCATTACAAGAAAAGAAAATTACAGATTAACGTGCTCATGAACATAGATGCAAAAGTTCTTAAGTAACCTTTAACAAATTAAATACAACAATGTATAAAATGAGTAACAAATGATGACCAAGTAGAGTTTATCTCAGAAAGGCCAGATTGGTTTAACATTCAAAAATCAATTAATGTGGGCTTCCCTGGTGGCACAGTGGTTGCGAATCCACCTGCCAACGCAGGGGACATGAGTTCGAGCTCTGGTCCGAGAAGATCCCACATGCCACGGAGCAACTAAGCCCGTGTGCCAGAACTACTGAGCTTGCGCCCTAGAGCCTGCGAGCCACAACTACTGAGCCCGTGTGCCACAACTACTGAAGCCCACGCGCCTAGAGCCCGTGCTCCGCAACAAGAGAAGCCACTGCAGTGAGAAGCCCGCGCACCGCAACGAAGAGTAGCCCCCGCTCGCCGTAACTAGAGAAAAGCCCACGCGCAGCAGCAAAGACCCAACACAGCCAAAAATAAATAAAATAAATAAATTTTTAAAAATCAATTAATGTAATTCAACAAATTAACAGACCAAAACTGAAAAATCAAGTGGTCATATCTCAAGAGATGCAGTAGAAACACTGGACAAAATCCAACGTCCATTCCTGACATAAACTCTCCAGTAAACAGGAATGGAAGGGAACTCCTTCAAACTGTTAAATGGCCATCCACATAAAGCCTATGGCTAACATCATGCTTAAGGCAAAAGACTGAATGCTTTGATAGCCATACATATAACATCTCACCCAGCTAGTCTGCTCCTAGGTATTTACCCAAGACAAATGAAAGCATTATGTATAACATAAATGTTTATAGCATCTTTATTTGTAATAGCCCCAAACTGGAAATAACCCAAATGTTCATCCACAGGTGAATGGATAAAGCACATTTGGTATACCCATACGATTGAGTACTATTCAGCAATGATAACAACAACAATAATAATAAACCAACGTACAGATGCATGTGACAACATTGATGAATCTCAAAATAATTATGCTAAGTACAAAAAGCCAGATAAAATAGAGTGCATACTGTTTGATTCCATTCATGTGTAATTCTAGAGAATGATAACTATCTATAGGGACTGAAAGCCACTAGTCTGATTGCCTAGTAATCAGGATGAGTACAGAGAGGAATAAGAGAGAGGGCTTACTCTAAGCATCATGAGAAACTTTTGGGGTGTTATACATGTTTATCATCTCGATTGTGATTATGGTTTCATGGGTGTATACATGCATCAGAACATCTAATATAATGCTGAATATATGTGCAGTTTATTCTATGTCAGTTATACTTCAATAAATCTATATAAAATGAATAAAATTGTGAGAAGTTTAGGAAGGCTAGAATGTGAAGGGGTAGGTAGGAAGGCAGGGAGAAATTAGTTTGAAGAGATAGGTGGGAGTCTGTCCTGTGGACAGGATCATGGACTAGACTAGAGAAAGCCTAATGGTAGAAACAAGAACTAAGTGACTAGGCAACAGATGATATACCGCATTGACGAAGGCAGTGAAAGGAGAGAAGAACTGGTTATGAAGAAGTGGGGCTGGCTCTGGGAGACATCTAAGATGTGGAATTGATATGGCTTTATGACCAGTTGGTCTTATCAGATATCTGATACTCAGATATCTGGCTTGGAAGATGCTTTAGACTGAATTTTGCTCCCCCAAATTCATATGTTGAACCCCTAACCTTCAATGTGACTGTATCTGGAGATAGGGTATTTAGGAGGTAATTAATGTTAAATATGTTAATGAGGTTGTACAGGTGGGCCTTAACCCAATAGGACTGTAGCCTTATGCGATGAGGAAGAAATAGAAATCTCTCTTTATCATGTGAAGACATGGTAAGGAGGAACTGTGTGCAAGCCAGAAAGCATCTTCCCCTGAAACTGAACCCTGCAGGACCTTGATCTTGGACTTTCCAGCTTCCAGAAGTGTGAGAAAAATAATCTCTGTTGTTTAAGCCACTCAGTCTATGGTATTTGTTATGGCAGCCTAAGAAGACTGACACAAGCTTTTGGGGGGTATTTGGGTTGGAGGGGTGCAGATATGTTCATGCCGCTCACCTAGATCAAGAACACAGAAGGTGAAGCACGTTGCAGCAGTGTTATGAGTTCAGACTGGGATATGTTATGTTTGGTGGACATTCACATGAGGAGGTAAGCAATTGGAAACATAGGTCTGAATCTCTGGAGAGAGATTGGCTGGAGGCACATATTTGGGAACCGTCAGCAATCCGTGGCAGTTGAAACCATGGAGATGGGTTTACAGTTGGGGAGGAAAGTCCAGCAATGGAGAAGAAATGGCCAGAGACAGAGGAGAAGAACCATTACTGAGTGGTGATTCTGAAGCCAATGACAGAATTTTGAAAAGAGTTGATTAACAGTATCAAATGCTGCAGCACATGGGGTCATGTTTCTAGGGACATGTTAAGTGTTTGGCATCAAGGACCCTACAATCTAGCTGAAAAGAGAATACAAATGCATATGAAACAATTAGGAAATCATTCAACTAGGGTAAATTGTCTTATTAATGTGACAGAGAAGTGCAATAAAGATTTGTCCATTTATTCTACAAATGTGTTGAGCTCCTACTGTGTGTCTGATGTTTAGTTGTTGGATGAGGCACTTGGGTTTTTTAAAAAGAAGGGTGTGACTGAATTACGGGGATGTGAATAATGATATTCTGGTGAAGTGGAAAAGAACAAAAGCAGAGTAATTTAGGTATATGGGACGAGATGGAGAGGATCCAGTCTTGACAAGAGTCCAAGGAGGGGAGAATAATTGGGGAGAAAGCCCGGATGGGTGAGTTGGTGCCAGAGATTAGAAGACTGTGGGGTGCCCACCCTAGTATAGCTAGTCTCAGAAGTATTCTTGCTCCAGTATTTTCTAGGCACTAAGCACCTACGCTGCAACAGCGAGTAGAGCCTTCTCATGTCGAGCAAGTAGGGCCACTGCTTTCTGCAGGTTTCGGATATGCAGAAAGTACAAGCTGCTTCACTGGCTACCAAATACGTGTACAATTGCCGTCATGCATGGAGGGAGAACTTTCATAACGAGATTCCAAGGCAAAGCATAATTAGAAGAGGGCTTTAGGTATCACAGCACCTCCCGTGGCCCTTTCAAATAGTGGGTGCGTGAGGCTGGGTGATCCCAAGAGTCCATTAAAACCTATATTGCAGTGGGTTTGGCAAGTAGATATGTGGCCGGATGGATAATACGGTGAATAATTAGATGGACAAATTCGTGGCGGACGAACCACTACGGACAGGACCAGTCGCTCGGGGAGCTAATTAAAGCTTCTCCAGGACCGCCCTGAGGATGCAGTTCTCCTGATGGCCGGAAGAGGGCGCTGCGTATAGTCTCGATCTGCAGCTGTCTGCGACAGAGTCCTGGGCCGCGAAGGGGAAGCTAGCCGTGGTCACGTCGCGGAAAACCCAGAGCTGCAGACATCTCCCAGAGAGCTCCTGGGGTTGGTACTGCGGCCACCTGAAACTGCCCGGGCCAAGTGTTGGGGGCGGGGGAATGGTGGGAGGTTGGAGAGGAGAAAGGAGCAGGGTAAGAAAGCCCAGCGCTGTTGCTGACTCCGTGGGAAACGCGAACGCTGAAAACCCATGGGAGCACACTGCTGGGGCTGTGGTTTGCTGAGAGATAGAACGTAGAAAGAGCTGCGGGTTTCGGCGGTCTAAAGCTGAATGCGGCCGCATACGGACCCTGGGGCGAAATAGCGGTGCCGCCACAAGGATCCTTCCCGAATCTGTCTTTTAGGCCTCAGGTCTCAGCAGCAGCTACAACACTTTCCTGCGAGCTGCCCGCGCCCCAGGGCGCCTCCGCGGGTGCCCCTGCTCCTTAGCATGGGGGCTTCCTGTATCTGTCCTGAGTATGGTGAAATCACCACTATCCACTCTCTCGCCTGTTTAGAGGCTCTTAATTTTAACAGTAATGAAGCACTGGGAAGAAACAGAAGCCGATTCGCTGTGAAGCTCAGGCTCGGATCCGGCATCTGTCTCCTGCGTCGCCCCACATCGGCCTTGCTGAGTCTCTGAGCAGCTACAGGCCCGCGTCCCCCGCTTCCCACCCACCAAGTCTCGGTTTTCCCCATTTCAAAGGGTGCTGCTAGCGCTGAGTCCCCCTTCTCTCTGCTTTGTAACCCAGTCCCCAAATTCCCTCCTTACCCTAAGCCCCTTCCTGCCAGGGGGCACCTCTGGAGTTAGTGGAGAGGGTAAGGGCTCTGACTATAACTTGGGATGAGTTGAATCTAGGCTTGAACTGTGTGACATGAAAATAGGAGGGTTTCAAGACCACAGGTATAGACTTCTGGAGGGCTTGACCTGACAGGACACGTTTCTTTGACACCAAAGAGCTGAGGGTGGGAGTCTCCTCTTTTCCTGGAGGATGCTGGCCTTCACATGCGCAATCTCGCCTCTCATTCCAACCCCAGAGTCCGGAGTGGAGTGCACAGGAGGGCTGCACAGGAGCCGCGCTGGGACGTCCTAGTGTCATCTCCCTCCTCGGTCCTGCTCTCAGGACCTGCCCAGAGGCCACGGTTTGAGGAGAGCATCCCCCAAAGAAAGGCCACCCTCAAAGACCCTAGATGGTCAAGGTGAGATGGAGAGCAGTTAGAGGAATCTCCAAATCTCTTCTTCGCCCCGCATCTGCGAAATCCTCCTCCGGAAAGCTGCCAGACTGTACTCCCTGGGGCTTCGCTTCTCGAGAGGTTCTCAATTTTGGTGCCTGGGAAAAGGGCACAGAGGGGTCCCGTGACATCCTTCAGGGAGAGGAAGACGCCCTCCAGAGGGGGCTCTGGATACTCTCTCGGTTCCTTGCATCTCGGAGACCAGCGACCCCCAGCGCCCAGCTGCGTTCCTGCTTTCTCCTCCCTGGGCGGGGTTGCCTCGAAGGCACCCGGAAACCCAGCTCAGCCTGGCTCTGGAGTCTGCGCCTGGCTGAGGAAGACTCGCCTGCCTCTGGCCTGGGCGCGGGAGCAGCCGAGGGGGCAGAGAGCTTCATGCAGAGTAAGAGGCCTGGATTCACAGTTTCTATAAACCCAAGATACAGAACCAGAAGTAATAACCCCTTCCATGTGCTAGCGAATTTTATGATTTACAAACTCATGTACATCCCTAGCACAACCTGGGAGGTACACCGGACAGGTTAGGATCATTTTTGCAGCTCAGGAAACAGGTGCTAAGAGACTTTGTTTCCTTAATTCAACATTTCTTGAGGCAATGGAGGATTCGAGGATAAATAAAGCAAGGACTAGCTCTTGGAGGAGGGGGTGGGGGGGCTGAAAATAACACCATAGTTTACTCTGGCCGTAAGGGTAGTGGATCCAGACTGTGACAGGCGTCCACAAGAGCTATACCACATGGCTGAAAAGTGGCAAAGCTGGGGCTGGAACCGGGACTTCTGACTTACATTCAAGAGCCTTGCCCACAACCCCTGACCTCTTGAAGATCAGGAAATGGTGCATAAACACACACACACACACACACACACACACACACACACACACACACACACCCCTTCATTAGGACCCTCTCTATCTTGGTTGAAGCCTGAAGTTAACATTTGTCACAAGCTACATATTATCTGAGGGATTTGTTGTTAATTTGTAAGCTCCATGTAGGTAAGAGCCTCATCTAGCTTATTTAAGGCTGAATTTTCAAATGTAGCTCGGCGCCTGGCACAGATCCACACTTAACAAATATTTGCTGAATGAATCACAAATTGCAATAACTCAGAGCAAAATAACACCACCAGGAAACAGGTCGCTCCCTTCCCTAGGGAGTGTGAAGGACCATAAAGGGAATTAGAAAAATGGGGGAGGGGAGAAGATAGGCTTTCCCATCTCATCATCCCCCACCTGGTCCGAGCTATAGCCCTGAATTAGCCTTCTGTATGAGCCTTCTAAGTTCTCAAAGAAGTGGTCCAGAAGGGAAAGAAGGGCATTTCCCTTTGGCCAGGAGGATGGTGAGCATAGGCTGATGGCAGCTCCACGTGTCTCGGACCCGGCCTGGGCCTGCACCGCCCGGGCTCCTAGATTCCGTGCCAAGCCGCAGCCAGCAAAGCAGAGCGTGGCCGAGATTGAGGCGGGTGTGGGAGACGGCGCCCGGGAAAACTCCTTGAGAGGCCTGAGCTGGGCCTCGCTCTGCGGCCGCCCCACCGCGCCACCTCGCCCGGGAGCGAGCTGGCTGAAGGCTAAGGGAAGATGCGCGGGCCCCATAGGGTGGACTCGGGCTTCCCAAGTATCCCCCGCAATCATGGAGAAACTACTGGTTTAACTGGGGTCCGCCCCATTTAAGATGAGTCGGTGGGTGGGTGGGGAGGGGGGCTAGAAGAAAGGACACTCTGGTCAGGAAGAGGTGTTGGGCCCAGGAGAGGGACTCTCAAGGCTTTTGCTTGGACCAGCCCGGAGATACGGGTAGCCACCTTTTCCCCACAAGGCACCTTGGTCTTCGGGCTTATTCTTGACAGTGCGGCGCATCTGGGAAAAGGTGCGGAGCGGTGCGTGTGTGAAGAGGCAGAAGGAAAAGAGGCGCAGGGGCAGGTGCCTCAAGGTGCAACAGTGGCCCAGACGAGGTCCAGAGGAGAGCAGGTGCGGGCGCGTGCCGTGCTGGGGGAGCGTGGAGCACAGTCTCGGTTGCGGAGGGGAGGGGGTTTGGAGCAGGAGCTCTGCCCCCACCACCCCTACTTCGAGCTCCCTCTCCTGTCAGGGCCCCAACCCAACGCCTGCCAGCTGCCTGCGTGGCTCCGGGTCCCGGTCCCGTCCGCAAGCCTGGGCTGGGGGAGGGGAGCTGCCAGCCACGTGCCTGCTTCGGAGCTGAAAGCTTCCGAGGGACCAAGGCCGAGGAGGCCTGGCTCAAGGACTGCGGAAGATTCACCCAACTCTTCCCTTCACTCAGATTCAGGGCTTTAACGAGAGGCAGAGGGGTATGCTAATAATAACAATACAGAAATCTCGAGCGCTGGCACCGAACTTTAAGTATTTCCAAAGCTTTCAAAGCACTTTCATCTGCCTGATTTTATTTGAATCTTACAAAAACCGTGTGAAGAATTACGTCTATTTCTAAATGGCACTGAGACTGGGAGAGACGTACAACGGTCTACATTGAGCGTTTCTTACATTTATTAATAATATAAAATAATGGAGAGGGAGAGAGAGAAAGAAGACAGGAGATTGGGAAACCCATCCCGCCTTGGCATTAAGACCCCAGATGAGATGCAGGCCCAGGGCTGGGGGCCCAACTGCAACCAAGATCTGTATTCAGTTTTGTCGGCCCTCCTCAGTTTTGTCCTTTGTCCGTTCACTTGAGCCCAGCGTCGTCCTCTTCCCTCCTCGCTCCCAGGACTTAGGCATCGCATTGACCAAGACGCAGCTGATGGGGGTCTGAGTCCTTCCTGAGAGCGCCCCCCAGAGAAGTACCTTGGAAAGAAGGGCAATGAGCGACCTGGCGCCCGTCTTTCGAAGCACAACCGACGAGTGCGTCTCGGCGCTCATACACAGGTTTGTCTGCCCCAAAGCCAACAAGCGGGCCCAGAAACGTGGGCCCGTGCAGTAGGCAGGAGATGGGCGAGCCCTGAGCTTTCTCTACCCTCTTAAGGGGCATAGGTGGTGAGGAAACTGAATGTAGTATGTAAGTTGGCTTTGTATTGAGGGAGTGCAGAGCACTCCTCAAGGGGAGGATTGAAATCTTGAAATAAAAAGCCAATAAACAAAACAACTTTCCCTACAACGATTGCTGTTAATGGAAAAGGCGTCTAACCTGCTGAATTAAATCGTTCAAAAGAGCCTGTTCATCATCGGGCGCTCCTCTACAAGGAGGGGAAAGAAAATGTGAAAACAAAACCAAAATCGAGAAGCCTCCTTAACCGGCCCCCGCAGTGTTTTGGAGGCCCCTGCCCGACCTAAGAGCACTCCGCCCTCCCAGCCCCCGGCGCGGAAAGGAGGCTAAAACAGCTAAAGAGAAAACAAAACAACAACAAAACGTTTAATATCCAAGGGGGAAAGTCGGAGTGGGTCTCCGGATCTGCACCGCACAGGGCTCGGCTCCGTAGTCCACTCTGCTGGAGGCCCGGGCCTGGCCGGAGCGGCGCGGCGGATGCCTCCGGCCGGGCTGGGGAGCGCAGCCCACAGTTTCTCCTCTCCAGGCGCCCAAGGACCCTCAAGGCGCGGGGCTCACACTTGAAGCCTGAGAACGCGCAGACAGGAAACCCACTTCCTCCTAAGCAGTTTCTTGCTACCCGGATGAGAGGCGCCCAATTGAAGCAGAATGATCCTCATCTACTAATATCCAGAGTGGCCACAAAGAGACTGGCCATTTATGCCGGCACTTTAAGCAAAGATTTTTGGTTACTGCCTGGGAAGCAAGTGCACTTTTGCATGGCTGAGCTCCGGGTGGAGGCAAGCCTCAACCCAGCCTCCCGCCCGCTCGGCTGCTCACGCCCGGGGACTCGCCCCCTCCCGGCCAGCTCGTCCCGCCGGGGTTCAGGCTCAGTTCCACCCGGCAACAGGCGGGCGGGCACTCACGACGCTCCCTGCCCGAGCCCTCCCTGAAGCATCAGGGGGGAAAACAGCGTGACCCTGGGCTCGGGTGCTGGGGCTGTGATGTCCTCGGAAAGTCAGCTCCAGTCCCAGAACCCCGCGTGTCCGGGCGATGGGCGAGGGTCGGGGACACCAGGTTTGTTCGAGGTGGAGCAACTTCAGCGATGGCCCTTCGCGTTAATCCCCCCAGCTTCTCAGCTCGGGCGGCCAGTGGTGTCCTTGCCTTAGCAGGGGATGGGGGTGGGGAAGGGTAGCCGAGCGTGGGTTGGAGGGGGGAGGCGTGAAGCATGGGGCCCTAGCCCTCTGGGAAGACCCTGAGCTGGGGGGAGGGCGGCGCGGGGATCTGGGACAGCCTCTCGGCGGCAGCCGATCCCCTGCTCAGCGCCTCCTCCGCCCGCTGGGATTCTCTCTCGGGTAGGGGGAAAGGGGGCGGGGAGCAGAGGTGTCCTTCTGACGGCGGCAGAAGAGGCAGACAGACTGACAGACACGCAGACCAACAGTGGAGCCCTAGGGTTCGTCCCCTGACTCCCGAGCTCCTTTGGTGGCGACTGGGGCTCGGCGCTGCGAAGCCAGATGTGGTCCGGAGGCGGTGGGAAGGCGCGGGGCTGGGAGGCCGCGGCGGGAGGGAGGACCAGCCCCGGCAGGCTCAGGTGAAAACCCACCCGCCCCTCGGCCCACTCCCCGTCCCCGCCCGGGGAACCCCGACCGAACTGGAAAGTGGTTCACTTTGTAACTCCGCAAGTTGGTTGCAAAGCGGCGTTCACCTTCCTTCCTCCCCAACATCCCTCCTCCTCGGCTACTCCCCATCCCACCTCTTGCCCTCCCCTCTCTCGGTTCCCTCCTCCTTTCCCTCCCCCCCCCCGGCTCCCCCCGCCGCGCGCCACCGCACCCCACAAAAATGGGGGTAGGGGTTCCGGGGGAGGGGGAAAGAAATGCTTTGGGTCGCGTCTCTGCCTCTCTCTCTCTGTCTCTCTCTCTGTCTCTCTCTCTCTCCGTCTTTGAGACCTAAAAATCCTGACAAGTGAAACTTAAAGGTGTTTACCTTGTCATCAGCATGTAAGCTAATTATCTCGGGCAAGATGTAGGCTTCTATTGTCTTGTTGCTTTAGCGCTTACGCCCCGCCTCTGGTGGCTGCCTAAAACCTGGCGCCGGGCTAAAACAAACGCGAGGCAGCCCCCGAGCCTCCACTCAAGCCAATTAAGGCGGACTCGGTGCACTCGGTTACGTGTACATCCAACAAGATCGGCGTTAAGGTAACACCAGAATATTTGGCAAAGGGAGAAAAAAAAAAGCAGCGAGGCTTCGCCTTCCCCCTCTCCCTTTTTTTTCCTCCTCTTCCTTCCTCCTCCAGCCGCCGCCGAATCATGTCGATGAGTCCAAAGCACACGACTCCGTTCTCAGTGTCTGACATCTTGAGTCCCCTGGAGGAAAGCTACAAGAAAGTGGGCATGGAGGGCGGCGGCCTCGGGGCTCCGCTGGCGGCTTACAGGCAGGGCCAGGCGGCACCGCCGGCCGCCGCCATGCAGCAGCACGCCGTGGGGCACCACGGCGCCGTCACCGCCGCCTACCACATGACGGCTGCGGGGGTGCCCCAGCTCTCGCACTCCGCCGTGGGGGGCTACTGCAACGGCAACCTGGGCAACATGAGCGAGCTGCCGCCGTACCAGGACACCATGCGGAACAGCACCTCGGGCCCCGGATGGTACGGCGCCAACCCGGACCCGCGCTTCCCCGCCAGTAAGTGAGGCCGCCCCACTGCAGGGCCGCGGGTTGAGCGCCGGAGGCGCGGGGAGAGCCGCCGGGCAGGCGCGGCGCCTCCCGGCTGCGCGCTGGGCATCAGGGTGGGCGGCCGGGCAGTGGCGCCAACGAGTCGGGCGCAGGAGCTGGGGAGTCTTCCCTTGTTGAGCTGAGGGGGTCCAAGAAGAGGCACTTGGTAGCTCTGGGGTCCTGAGGGCAGGAGCTGGTATTTAGCGTCTGTCAGATGCGGCCAAGTGGCCGCTCTGCTCCGCGCGGGAGACCTCGGAAGACGGAGGGAGGTGGCCCCCTAACTAAGAGAGCCCGGACGAGCAGGGCGCGGAGAGGCGCGGCCTGGCCGGGAGGGAGGTTGCCCTGCTGGGATGATGCGCTCAGGCCCCTGGCCTGGCCCACTCTCCAGTCTAGGCTGGAGGGAGGGCTTGTGGCTCCAGAGGGGGTTCTAAATGGGCCGAACAAGTGCCCTCATTGGGGCTGACAGGAGAGAGAGGCCAAGAGGCAAAGAGTCTGGGGTCTCGGGGTCTCTAGCTTTTCGAAAGCGAACACCTCCCTCTCCTAAGCTCCCAAAGCTGGAGCCTACAGCTAGACCCCAGTTCCTGGCCTGGACCCAGTTTGCTGCCCGTGGCCCACTAACTGCACGAATCTGGTGGGCTGGGCACGAAAGGAACAAGAGGAGCAGTCTTTCTCCACTCTGCTTTTTGGGTGAAGCATCGAGACTGAGGGAGGTAGCCGGGGTTGAGGCGGGGAGCTCTGCAGTAAACCCCTCGACGGCACGGCCTGGGGCAGGCGCTGGCGATCCCCGCGGCTGGGCCTCTCAGGGTGGAGGCGGCCTAGGAGTGCGCCGTCGGGGCAGGGGCCGGGCCGGCCAAGCGCGCAGAAGGCAGAGGTGGTCTGGCCCGGCCCGGCCCCTGCCGACGCTGTGCGTTTGTCGCTTACAGTCTCCCGCTTCATGGGCCCGGCGAGCGGCATGAACATGAGCGGCATGGGCGGCCTGGGCTCTCTGGGGGACGTGAGCAAGAACATGGCCCCACTACCAAGCGCACCGCGCCGGAAGCGCCGGGTGCTCTTCTCCCAGGCGCAGGTGTACGAGCTGGAGCGACGCTTCAAACAGCAGAAGTACCTGTCCGCGCCCGAGCGCGAGCACCTGGCCAGCATGATCCACCTGACGCCCACGCAGGTCAAGATCTGGTTCCAGAACCACCGCTACAAGATGAGGCGCCAAGCCAAGGACAAGGCGGCACAGCAGCAACTGCAGCAGGATAGCGGCGGCGGGGGCGCCGGCTGCCAGCAGCAGCAAGCGCAGCAGCAGTCACCGCGCCGCGTGGCTGTGCCGGTCCTGGTGAAAGACGGCAAACCCTGCCAGGCGGGCGCCCCTGCGCCGGGCGCCGCCAGCCTGCAAGGCCACGCGCAGCAGCAGGCGCAGCAGCAGGCGCAGGCCGCTCAGGCGGCGGCGGCAGCTATCTCAGTGGGCGGCGGCGGCCCCGGCCTCGGCGCGCACCCGGGCCACCAGCCGGGCAGCGCGGGCCAGTCTCCGGACCTGGCGCACCACGCCACCAGCCCCGCGGCGCTGCAGGGCCAGGTCTCCAGCCTGTCCCACCTGAACTCCTCGGGCTCGGACTACGGCACCATGTCCTGCTCCACCTTGCTATATGGTCGGACCTGGTGAGAGGCCGCCGGGCCGGGCCTAGCCCAGCGCTCTGCCTCATCGCTTCCCCTACTGCCCGCCACACACCACCAACCACCCACTACACCGTGCGCTTCGACTTTTCTAAAGAACCTGTCCCGATAAGACCAAGGGAAAAAACACAACGACCAAACTGCTGGACGTATTTCTTTTCTTTTCCTTTTTCTTTCCTTTTCTTTTTCTAAAATGTGCAGGATTTTTTTTTAAAAAAAGAAAATACAACAACCAAGCGATCCAATTCTTTAAGGAGTCTTAAACAGAGAAGGACATAACAAGAACCGCTTTGGGGGTGTCTTTTGGGTGATTCCGATGGGTTTCCCACGCTTGGGTGGGGCGCAGTTTGGAGAGGGCTCTATGCTGACATGCCTCTGGACTCTAAAGATCGAAAACTTCACTCTGGGTACACTGTGCCAGCAAAGTGGACTTGCCTGTAAATACCAGGATTTCTTTGAAGGGGCGACGGGGGCTGGGGAGAGGAAAAGACTCCTCGACAGATCCCGCTTGCCACTGACACAAAGGAAATGCCCCCTCCTGGCCCCCTCTGGCCACCCAGGCTCAGCTGAGACCGGCCCTGGTTAAAATTGTTTTATGTTTGATGTGAACTTGTAGCTGTAAAACGCTGTCAAAAGTTGGACTAAATGCTTAGTTTTAGTAATCTGTACATTTTGTTGTAAAAAACAAAAACAAAAAACCAGTCCCCGTCCCCAGCCCTTCATATTTTTTATGGGCCTTGACAAATCTGTGTATATTATTTGGCAGTTTGGTATTTGCAGCGTCAGTCTTTTTCTGTTGTAACTTATGTAGATATCTGGCTTAAGTATAGTTCCTAAGAAGCTTCTAATAAATTATACAAATTAAAAAGATTCTTTTTCTGATTAAAAAACCCATCTTTTGTTTGGCTTTGATTTGGCTTTTTTGGTGGTAGGGGGTGTGGCTCAACATTGGCCTGATGAGATTCGAATTGTCTGGGGGCTCAAAGGATCCTGAACCAGCTAAGGAGGCCGGGCCCAGAGTCTTTGCCCCAGGGAAGAGAGAGTTTTGTTCTGCCTCTGAATTAAGTAGAACCAAACCTTGAGCAGTCCTGGGACTTGGCAATAGAGAGTAGAAAAGCTAAACTCCTTCCACCAGGAGGAAAAGGGAGAAGAGAAAGAGACCAAAGGACTAGTTTTCAAAGCCAGGCTTCTGTTTCTTAAAACCTCAGAAGTATTTACCGTGATCTTATACAGCTGAGCCAGTGTTTTAAAGCAGCCGGCCTCGGACATTCGTTTTAAATAACCCTGAATGAACGATTATTTTTACTAGATGGATTATGCCTGTAGAATTCAACATTAATTCTTTATTTCAAATCCTCGGCGGAGGCTCCTTGGGACTAGAATTCGGTGGGAGGCCGTTTTCGAAAGCGAGGAAGTTGTTAGGGGTTTCGTTTCTGCTCTAAAACAGTTATCCCCGCACAGGCTGGCCGACGGCTTCTCATGGCTTCTCCGGCCTTGGGCGGTGTCCGACTGGGCTGCTGGCCTTGGGGACACCCCTGGCAGGACTTTGGGAGCTGGCCTTTCTGCTCTTTGTTCCAAGGATTCCGTCTCTGGGCTCCTGGTCTCCTAAATCTTTGTAGTAAGGACTCTTTCTCCTGTCTCCAACTCTCCACCTCTCCCCGCGCTCCCCCCGCCCCCATCCCAGCAAAAACAGAAAACAAAACAAACAAACAAACAAAAACTTTGACCTCTCTCGCTACTTCTAATTTCTCGGTCTCTTTGGTACCCAGATATAACTGTTGGGGAAGTCTTCATTGCCGCGGGAAGGCGAGGAAGAAGAAATGGTAGTGGACAGAGAGAAATCGTCGTCCCTAGACGGGCTGTTGCCCCTTCCGTGTCACCTCTGACAAACCTACAGGAAAAGTGGCCGGGTGGGCTGTGGACAGATGCCCCTCCCAGCACTTTTCTGTAGGCCTGAAAGTGTTTGGTTGTGGAGGATTGATTCATATTTGGCATGTACTCATTTATCGCCTGGAATTTCAACTTTCTTTTTTCCCCTCTTGCCTGTCACCACCTTTTCTTCCTCTTCTTTGCAGCCCATTCTGACTCCATCTCTCTCTTCCCAGACCTCCACCCTCACGCCCCAGAAATGTGTAAGGAAAATGAGGGGAGGCGCGGAGGGGGGGTGTGCTGGCACCAGCAGTCCTCTCTGTTGGCTTCCTGGGGGCTCTTCTCCGTGGCGCCCTGACTGGGGACTAGGACGGACTTCCTCCCTCGGGTCTGGCTGCTGAGATACTGTTTTCAGTATCTAGAAGAGACTCGGAGATTTCGAGAGGGCGGTTGGTTAGATCTAGAGAGTGTGCTAGTTGGGGGGAAGTCTCAGCGGCCTCACGGTTTGGAAAACAAGGAAAAACTCGGGAAGTCTGAACACTTGTATTGGAATGGGCGGCAGTGGTCCTGGGACAGTGTGTGTAGGTAGTTAAGTCACCCAGCTCAGGCCCGGCTTGGCAGGGGAGATGTTAATGCTAAGATCTGAATTCTGTGGGGTGGGAGCGTACGCTCCACCTGCCCCCATGCCCGACACAAGGGAGGGGCTGGGCGGGAGGTGCCTGACAATGGCCAGGGGGGCTGTCCCCCCAACCCGTCTCGCCCGGAGCGGCCCCGGCCCCGGAGAGTAACAATTTTAGTGAGCTGTCCACCCTTGCACTGGTTGGAGTTTCCACCAAATACATTCTTCTCCCTGCCGTCTAGAGTTGGCTTAATTTTGAAGTCTGTTTACTGGTCCCGAGAAAAGGTGAATTCAGCCGGGTCTGCAGATGGGACCGAGACAAACAGGGCCTTGGCCCCTTCTCTCCATCCATCACACGGGGTCCACCAGCTCCGGTCCCTGGCCGCGCATCGCTGTAGCTGCAGGAAGCGTCCTGGTAGGGAAAAGGGTATGTGCTGGGTGCAGCGAAAGACCAAAGACGGAGACACACTTCATCCCCACATCCTGGTCAGCCTCTGCGATCTTTGTCTTCTCCAGCAGTGGACCTCCCCTAAGTCTCCAGCATCTCTGGCCCGGGGACCTTCTGGTCTCCTCTGATGGAGAAAGACTTCTGGTGATGTCCCTGACGCTGAAGTGCCTGGAAGAGCCAGAAGCTTCTCCACGAGCGGGGGGGCAGCGCAGTTCGCCCCGAGGTCCAGGAGAAGCTGAACGCCGCCACCTAAGCACCCCATCCCTCCCTAGGCCCCGATGGCTTCGGGAAGTGGGGGAGATTTTGCAGACAGCATCCCCCCCTTCCTCCTCTTCCCCACCCCCAACCCCGCCATGTAAACACGAGGACTTTCTCGAGAGCCTTGGAGAGCGGCTCTAGTGGCTTCAGGGCCTGAAACCCCAGGCTTGGCTTGTTTGATGTTTAGCATCCCAAAGCGGCTCCCCACCCCCACCCCAGCCTGGGAACCCGGAGCTGTGGGTCGGAGAGGCAGGAAAGCTGCCCTCTCAGCTGGCCGGGCCAGGCACTGGGCCGGGCTTAGGGGAGGCGACAAGATCGGGAAAGAGATGCTCCGAGCCGGAAAGAAGGGAGCCCGGGCTGCCGCCGCCCCCAACAGGAACAGAAGCGGGTAAAGCTGGAGTCCTCAAGCCCAGGAGGTGGGTGGGGGCAGGGGATGCGTCACCAGCCAGGGCACCGGCTCTGGGACCAGGCCGGCACGGTGGGAAGTAGCTCGGGGCCCACGAGTGAAATCAGAGGCAGGCCGGAGCCGGCTCGGCGAGAAGCGCTCAGGGCACTTACTCCTGGAGGCGGGGGCGGCCCCGCGCGCTCCAGTCCAAGGGCCTCGCAGGAGGCAGCTCTTCTCCTCACTGCTTAGGGCTTGGCCTTTCTAAGGGCAAGACTGGCTCGGGAGCCTTCCAGGGAATTTTAATCGTCCTGGGGCAGGGGTAGGCCTAGGTCTGGCCTTGAGGTCCCCGATTTTGAGACCTCAGGGAAGAATTCTCATACTTTAGAGGCCGCACACTCTCCGAGCGCGCTCGCGGGCGTTTGGGCGCCGGTGAGAGGCTTTCTCCGGGCGCGAGTGCACAAAAGGTAGCGCGAGTCTCTTCTCAGGCGACCCGGGATAAGAGGAAAGGAGAGCGGGGTTTTCTGACTTCCAACTCATTAAGGACCAGGTAAGGTCAATGCTTTCTCTCTTATGGCTTTATCTTAAAAGCGGGTCAATTTAAGATAAGGGGGGGAAAAAATCCAGAATCTGTGTGAACCATGCTGATAAAGACTGACGCCTTTCCTGAACTAAAAGCAAGCCAGGCAGACATTCATTTTCTTTAAACAAGAGAGCTGTGAGAAGCTGCCTTGACTTCTGTTCTAATGTCCCCAGTCTCTCTAGACATCGCTCTCCCTCCCCTCCCCCCCAATTATTGGTGTGTGTGTGGAGTGGGGAGCCAGGTGATCGAGGATATTGTTTGCGGAGAACTAGAAAGCTGGTTGGGAAATGTGAATCTAAGATGATATGGCTCTTAGGCATGGTTTGCTGGCTTGTTTGTTTCAAATGCTGCTGTCTTTTAGAATGGATGGAAAGCAACAGACTTGAGTATTGGGAGGGATGAGCCTGGATGTGTTCCTTGATCGGTTCCCTATTAGGAGATGCTGGGTACCACCTTCCTCTGGCCCTCCCTGCCTTCCTGACTGGTGTGCTTGTGGTTGTGCAATTGTGTTCTGTGACTTCAGGCCACTCTCTGTGGGGCCCAGTTTGGGCTTATGCCTCAACTTGGAGCACAGAAAGTTTCCTGGTGCCTCTTTGGCCAGTAGCTTCAGCAAAAAGCGTCCTATCCCCCAGTCACCCTCTGTGGCAAGCTTGTCCATCCAAGTGGCTGAAGGAATTGGGTGTTGATGGGAGTAGAGGAAAGAATGTTTTTATTGAAGGGGAGAGCCAAGGTCTGAATGTCACCTCCCCTCCGTGTAGTTGTATTTCTAAACTTTCCTTGATGGTTCTCAAAGAAACGGAGGAGGAACAGGCTCAGCATCTCTAGAGCACAGCTTCTGCCTCATCTGAAGCCACAGCTGAAGTGGCTGGCTGTACTTCTCTCTGATAGTGACCTAATGCCCTACTTGGAGGGCATCTAGGCACAGCCCCAGGATTCTCATTTGATAATGTTTCCCATTTTGTCTCTGCTTCCTAAACACGTATTGTGTTTGTTATTAGTTGAGTTGTAACAAAGTTTTGGAAAGGGTGAGATTTAAATTGACTTTCCTGTTTTATTTCTTTTTTAGTTATTTGCAGGACACTGCAAGGTAAATTGGTCACCGTTAATGTTCTCCTTGAAATGAGAACAAGCATTAAAAAAATCACAGGCAATAACAGACTTTGTTAAAGAGGGCTCTTTTTTCCAATACAATATTCACATCTGATTCTGCCCACTCTGTATGTAGGTGTAAGTGGTTGCATACAGACACCTGTCTGTGTGTGTATTAAATATATACACATATGTATCTAATATATCTATTTTATTAAGATATTCAAAAAGAAAAAATTAATATAGGATTCTCTTTGTAGGGGATCTTACAGAACCTGTTAGATGCAAGAAAGTTGAATGCATTTGCTACCTCAAGGAAGATGTCACATGAAACTGAGTTTTCCTTAAGAAAATCAAGTAAACGAAAACCTTCTTTAGATTTTCCCACTTTAAATTGGAATATTAATTTATTTTCATATGAAACTCTAGAGAACTAATTATGTTTGGGGAAAATATTAAAATTTGTCCTTAAAGAAAATGAACTTGTTGCCTGAGACACACAGCTGTAGATGAGACTTCTTGAAGCAATCTACAACAAAAATTGTTGTCATGTGCTGCACCTACATTACCCACTAGTAGAAATCGTTAGTATGAACACCGTTTCCAGCTAACAAAAACAAATGGAAGTGTTGCTGCCCCTTGTTTGTAGCAAGTGTTCCCCCTATTCTGTCTTTCACAGAGTAGTGGAAATAAAAGGGCAGGTCTGAGTGTAGTCTGACAACAAGAAAAAGACAAACTTTCCCTCTTCCTTCCCCCCATTTTGTACATTTCCCGGAATCCTGTCTTTGATTGCTACATGAAATTGTCAGTAATGCCAGGCTGTTGGTGGAGTGTTAAACATTGCATTTCTAGGGTTTTTGGTGATTGTTGACAATGTCATTTCTACAAAAGATGTCGGGGCCTGAAAAGTGTACTTGGATACCCATTTCCAGTTGCTATGTCCTGGAGCAATTCTGTGGAAAATCACCCAGAACGGCCTGGCCTCCACCTTACCTAGCATTCTCCCTCCCAATGTTGCTGTGTGAAGGTGTCCAAAGCTCTAGGAAAACAAGGGTTTATTTGGTCTGAGTGTGACCGATTTACCTGATCTCCCAGGCACACACAAGGCTGAGTGCGGGCCTCGCAGATGTAAACCTGGGAATTACCTTAATGACGCGAAGAAGAGGACGAAGAGCTGGCTCCTCTAACCTAGGAGACCAGGTCAACGGTTTAACAAATCTGGCTATGTGTATAGAGGGAACGCCGCAAGTTAGGGTCCCTTCAGGTGCCCGCAGAGCACCAGGTTTCTAAACAGACTTTTTCAGACAGGCTTTTTCAGAGGAGACTCTGAAGCCTAGAGGATTAAACTTCTCTCCCCACTCCTGGACACTCAATGGTGCCTTGAGGTCTGCAAGGCACTGTTTTCTGGGTGGAGTCTAAGGGGGTCGGTGGTTCTGGCCAGTGATGGCGTCTTCCTTCCCTTGTGAGTGTGCTTCAGATAGAATTGCAACTCTTGCACCACGGGTGTGCACAGAGCATACATCCCTGCCTCTGGCCAGGGCAAACAGAAGTTATAGCCAGTTCATTACTACTCACCAACCTGCAATAGTCACCGAAATGTTGGTTACTGCTCCCCGGCAGGACTGCTGAGGCTGGCGCCAGAGTGTAGTAAATTTTGGAAGTGCTGCAGTGTATCATACCTACAACTCACGCAGCTGGTAAAACTCAGATAGCTGTCTGCATGTCACTTTGGCTTCATGTTGAAATCAAATGGGAGAGCCGTTGGAAATATTTAACAAAAGCCAACTTACCCACAGCCATAATCTAGCACAGGATGGGGGGTAAAGAGAAAATCTTTGACAAAGATGGTGCCATACAAGGACCATCATGCATCCGTAACAGTTGACATTAACCTTCTGGTGTGAACTGTTTTCTAACAACTACAATGCCACGCCAACCCAAAATTAGTTGTTGAAAATTCTTGACATGGCTAAATACTTAGCTTCTGTTGGTTGGGTGTCTGTGGAAGCTGGGGGTTTGTGTGTTTGTGGTTCTGTTCACTGGTAAGACAAGAGAGGAAAAGAGAGGACAGTGGAAAAGAGGAGAGGGGAGGGGAGAGGAACAACTGTGCCCAGGGGAAGTGTGTGAGGTTCTGTTGTTGTTTGTGACACTGAGTCTCCCCGGTTAGAGCTGGTCTTTAGGTCGAAGCGTTGGGGCAGGGTGGATGAGTGAGTGTATGGTGTCTGGTGTTTAGGGGTGATGCTAGTAAAGAGGGCTGGGGGGCAGAATGGGAGGAAGCGTGTGTACCATGTCTTTGCGTTGGGCCAGTAACACAGTGGCAACGTAATTATCCAGCTTAAACATGCTCAAATGGCAAAAAGTTGCAAAATAGATGACCACCCTGAGAAGAGAGGGAGCTGGTTACGGAGGTCTGCAGCCATCATCCTTTTTTCAATACATTTTAAACAAGAGGATCTAGCAAGTGATTCCGATTCAATACACATAATCAGTTTGCAAGTCTTATTTCCATTTGAAAACAGGGCCATTTGCAATCATAAGAGCTGGACACGCTGGGCTGAAAGATTCAGAGCGCTTTCCGAGCAGATGATGGGTGACAGAATCTGCAGGCAAGCACTAAATATTTTCTTCTAGCCTCAGACCTTATGCATCAGCCTTCAGTCCCGATGTATTTTAAATCGAATATTCCTGTTGAATATATAACTTAATTGCTTAGAAAATCGAGACTCAATGATTGGAGGGGGAAAAAGCCGGCAAGAAAGGTGAGAGAAACCGTGTTAGTTTTTTTCCCAGATGCTGGTTAACAGTTATTTAGTGAAGAGTACACGGATAAAAGATTTGATGAAAAAGTCAAGCTTGTTTTTAAAATTAGGGCCGCCAGAAGAGGTTGTCTGGGGCTAAAATTCGAGGGTTAGAGCTGCGAAGCCCTGCGCGGGTGCGGCGGGGGCCAGCGGGGCGGGGGCGGTGAGCTGCCACCGAAGCCCAGGGGGCTGCTCCGCGGCCTCCAGCCTCACCGCCAGAGGCCTGAGACCCACTCCCGGCCTCGCAGTTTCATCTTGGCTGTCAGGGGTCTCAGCTAGAAGTGTGGGCACTTAAAATCTCGATCTATTTTAAGGTCTCTCGTTGAAAGTTTTGGTTTCCAGGATCAAGAGAAGCAACTGTCCGCGACCTCCCCATTCCCGCCGGCGGCCTCAGCTCTCCCCACCCCCTTGGCCTCCCCTCCAACCTGGGTCCGAGGCCTCCCCCCGCCCACATGCGGCCTCCCCACCCCCCAGCGCCCAGCCCGAGGCCTCAGTTTCTCCTCCCACCCACCCTCGTCCCCCCCCCGCCGCCCACCAAACCAGCGGTGACTCTCCACCCGGTTCCTAGCTGGGGAGAGGAGAAACCTCCGCTCCCCGCTGCCTGCCCACCCGGCCCCCAGCCCCTTCTGGGAACCTCCCCAAGAAGTCTGGTGTGTGGCTGAGCAGAAATTTCCCGTGAATTTTGACCCCAGATTATATAGTGAATATATTAGTTCACTAGGTCACGACGATGATCCAAACCCTAATCTGAAGGGATTTTTTAAACGATCTTAAAACCCAACCTTTCTTTGAACAAATAAAATCAAACAAAGCCAGCGAACTGCTGCTGTTTTCCCTGATGAGTGTTCCTAAGGAAAAGAGAGATTCCGGCTCTGCCCAGATACCAACATCTAACGAACTTTCTAGTAGGCTGAAACTCAATCTAATAATAGCATGTGCTTAATGTCGATTCCATTTTTATTTCGAAAGGAGGTAATTTATTAACCTCCTCAAGTTGGTGCCTCTTAGGCAGGTGTTGTGTTTTTAGACGTCCTTGCAAAGCATTTTCGCCTCTGGGAAGATCTCAGGAGAACCAATAGACAGAGCGGGGGCAAGTGGGGGGAGATTCTGCACAGCTCCTGCTGGCTTACTCAGTTTTCTGCAAAACTCATCCTAAAAGCCCTGGTGTTCTTTTTAACAGATGTCAAATTACAGGGACCACAAAGATCTAAAGACATCCTTCACACACACACACACCAGCTGTAACCTCTCTAGTTTGTTTGTTTGTTTTCCTCTCTAGGACCCATTTTGTGGATAAGCAAGAGTGGTCCTGAGGCACAGGTCCACCCTGAGCCAAGGGGTGGGAGCAGGTCAGGCCTCCTACAACGGGGAGCCTCCACACTCCCTATTTCTGCAAAGCGGGAGGACAGACCTCCAACAACTGACAGGAGGTGAGGGTGAGGCTGGACCAGTAGGACCCAATCTGCTAGGGTGTAGGGGAGCTAGCTCGTCCACCTGAGGGCAGGGCCCCAGCCTAGGCTCGTCTGGGTAGTCTGAAGGGGTGCACAGGAATGTGTCCCGCAAAGAATCAGAGAGCCAGAGCAGGGTCCCAGGCAGGACGTTTCAGCCACCTGACAGCCCCATAGCGATATGGTGACTACATAACCATTCCTAGGAGTGCCGGTTGAATTGTGCTGATTCCTTCCAACTCTCGTGGACCTCCCTGGGGACCAAGCATACACAGGCTTAGGATTGCTGGCCCGTCTTCAGCAGCAATCCTAGTCTGGGGGAAGAAACTTCAACCTGACTTACTCAGGAAGTTCTGTGCCTGACTCCCAAGGCTGATGTGGGAGATCCTCATTAGGACCCAAAGATCACCTGCAGAAGCATCATATTCTTGTATTTATAGCCCGAAGTGACTTCATTATCTACTTTTCATTTGTTTCCTCATCCTCCTCGTTTTCTATTTTTTCATTTCAATGCCTACATTTCACTTGCTTACTTGTCCAATTCCAGCCTCATAGCTGCAGTATTTCTTCATAGGCAATTCGGTATCATTTTCCTAATGTCAGTACTAAAAGGAAAAGCAGATAAAGTGGATGCGCTAAGCCATAGAGAATGAAAGCCAGCAAGACCCATATGGGAGGCCAGGTGGGGGGTAAGAAGACCAGAGAACCGCCAAGGTCAGCCTATCAGGGGACTAGTGAGAAAAATGAGGAAAGCAAAGAGAAGCAGCAGCGCAGGGAAATTCAATTAATGTCAGTAGATGGGAAGGAAGGAATACAGCCCCGACCTAAGGCGTACGCCTGGCCTGGGCAGGCAGAGAACTGGCTGAAGAGGAAACATGTGTGTGTATGGTGGTCCGTCTTTGAGCTGAGGGGCGAATATAGGAACCCCTTCCTTCCCTCCTGCCAGACCTTAAGAAAAGGGACTTTATGCCAGAGCCAATTAAAGGGCTGTGGAGCTGAGGGACCAGGGACTGGAGTTCGCCTCCCAAATTCCAGCCTGGCCAGCTCCGGGCTCTCTACCCCGGGGAGGAGCGAATTCCTGGGAACCTGATGGCGGCGGGGGGAGGATGGTGGTAGAGGGCAGAACCACCCGGTGAGGAAATAGTGGCTTCTGGAAACTTCCGTGGAAACATACAAAACCCCGTTCCTTCACACAAGTGCCCCAACCCTCCTCTCTGCAGCTGGAGAAGGGACTTTAGAAAAATTGGTCTTGGCCGACCCTGACTGTTGGACAGCGCCCCCTTTCGTCCCTGTAGGCGCGGCCTCGAAGGAGGCGCCACGTGGAGGGAGTCCCAGCCGCCTGGGGAAAAGGCAGGGCGATTCCGCTGGGATTCGGAGCCGAGCCCGCCCCGCAGCCCTCACCTTCGGGTCCTGAGCCGCTTCCTCTGGTGGAAGGCGGGTCCCCAGGGGGCGACCGGTTCCCCGCGACCCTGGAGGACGCGCTGCGGGCAGAACCGCGTCGGTGCTGGAGATCCCTTCGCAGAGCCGGGCGCGCTCCCCACGCCCTCCCCGGGCCCGCCCGGCTCTGTGGGGCGCTCGCAGCCTCTGAGCCGCGGCCCGGGAGGAGGCCAGGGCTTGCCCCGCCGCCGGGGTCTCTGCCCCTGGGAGGAGGGGGAGGAAATCCCCACCCCCCAACTTTCAACGACCGACCAGTCATCCCCTCCTACCCTCGCCCAGCCTGCTTGCAGCCTTCTCCCAGGGGTCTGAATCCCCAGGGCCCTTCCTTTTTTAAGGGTCTCGCGCACACTGTGATATATTTTAGCTGCAACATATTAACCCTTTTAATACCCTACCTAGCATGACACTGTTAGCGAGGACCTCATGTGGTTGGTGACCGCGGAAGGGCACATTTGAGACTCTTCCCCGCCATTGAGGCATAGGCTCCCCTCCCCACCCGTGAGGCCGAGGAGAGGGATCCAGGCCGAGCGGCGGCCCGTCGGGGCGGAGGGCGGCCGCCCAGCCTCCCAGCCGTCGGCGCCCACCGCTCGGCCCCAGCGGCCAGAGGCGTCCCGCATCTCGGTCCCCGGCTCCTCGGCGACTCCGCCGTCGGGGCTTTTTCCGGGAAGGATGAGGCACCGCAGAGCAAAGGCAGGCAAGCCGGCTCCAGACTCCCAGGTCCTCCCTCCTGGACCCGCGCGCTCGGCCTCCCTCCCCCGTTAATGTTCTTCATTAATTTCGGAGGCAAAGATGTCCAACTTTGGGGGGAATTCGTTTCATCTCTCCTAAATTCAGAAACGGAGTCTTCAAAAGTCTTAATGTACGTGTTTAGTTTTTTTTCTAGCATTCAAATGAATGCGAAGCCACGGATCGAATCCCGTCACTCATTTGGGGTTAGCTTCTCCCGATATTTCACACGGAAAACAAAACTGGGTCCCTCTTATTTGTACTTGTCCTTAACCTTTGCAGCAACTGCTGTAGATGCGGCTCTATCCATTCTCTAATAGATTTTTACCAGGGGCTGGTGACAGAGAACTGATTTCTTTTCTATTAGGGTTTAGCACATCTTTGTTGAAGGCCTGTAGAATGACCAGGGATTAGATTTGCATCTCTTAGACGCCCTGTGTGGTCTTTGTGCGAAGCTTGTAACTGTTAAAAATGACTTGTTAGGAAGCGTGTGGGCTCTCATCGCTCTCCTTTTGACAGAATGATTGTGAAATTCAGATTGGCCCTGTAGGATTTAGCCCGCAGATTCCACCTGAACTCTAAGCAATTAGACCCTAATCTCACTGCAATCATATTTGAGTTAGGATTTGTTGCACATTGTTTACTTCAGTTAAAAGTAGTGGAATATATATATATATATATATATTTCTCCAGCTTTTAAAGTGAAATCTCCAGGCGTAAAACCTGAGGACTTCTTAGAAACGGTTTTGGTGGCGATGGGGATTTCTTTTCGGTACGGTTTCCTCCCAGTCCTCCCGCCCGCCCCTCCCCCATTTAAATAACTCTTCTTTCTTCCCCTGTGGCCACGCTAATGCCCGGAGCATCTTCTCAGGGGCTGAATTCAGGTCTCCTGGGAAGAACCGCTGGGAGATGACTCCCTGCTTCCAGGGGCGCCCAAACTCCGGCGTCCCCAAGTCCCCGACTGGGTTCCTCCGTCCCGCTGGAGCGCGGAGCTTGCCCACCCTCGCTGGCTGGCGGGCTGGTCCCCGCGTGAGCTCCGTGCAGCGGGCGCTGGTCGGGTCGGGGGTCCGGCTTCCCGCGGCGGAGCAGACGCTTCTAAGGCGCCCGGCGCCCGCTCGGCCGCACGGCGACTGCGAGGCGGCGCGCTTACTGCGACCGCCGCGTGGGTCCGGAGCTGCCCCCGGGACCCACTGCGGCCCCTCGGCGCCAGGACGTGGGGGGAGGGAGGGTGGTCTCCTCCGCGCCTCTACGGGCCCGGCGGGCGTGGGGCCTCGCGGCCTGGCTGCGGCCAAAGTCTAGGCCCGAAGCGCCCGGGGAGGCCTCCAGCCTCTCCTCGCCGGGCCCCGGCCCAGGGCGCGGGGCTCCGGGCGTCCCCCTGCCGGGCCGTCAGGCTCTCAGCGATTCTCAGGGCGTTTCACCCCGCCGCGGTTCCCAAAGGGTCACCTGCGGTTACTGTCAAATCAGGTCACCTTCGTAGCATTTCTTGATCTGTGGTGACTTTATCGCCTTCGTTTATTTATCCAATGCGACTTTGTCACTTTATTTCCTCAGAACATCTCATTTGGGAGACACATGACAATGACTCCGGGTTATCGGGATTTTTCTACTTTGATTCACAACCACTTATTTGCTCCCAGTGAGTTTGATTCGGTTCCCTGACTGCTTCACCTTTCTTAGCACTATGGAGCGAGCCAACGACGTAAACAAAAATTTTCTAGCAAGGAGGACCCCAATGCCATATATTTGCGGGGGGAAAGAGGGAGATACCACTTTTGAAACTTCCCAATAAACTTTTTAATAGTAAGTGCTCTCATTGTCACTTGTCTCAGGCAGAAAAAAAAAACATTAAAATGTTCTTTGTACTTGATTCCACAGGAAGGAAGGAAAGCCAGCCTACAACCTAATTCTGCCTTTGTAACGAAAACATTTTAAATGAGGAGAAAGTACTTTGCTGACACTACTTATATAAATGTGAGCAGTGCTAGCTGCTTTAAGCAAGTGGTGTTCTCTTCCAGTATTTTCTGCGGTGGAGTCTATTTTAAAGAGGCTCATCTCTTTGGATAATTCTTATAGCTAATTATTCTTAACTTTATTAAGAATTCGTAAGGGTTCAAAGGAATAAAGGAGATTCTGTCTTGCCGTTGGATGGGGGGGGGATGTGGGAATGTGGTCTTGGGGGTGGGGAGGAAGGAGGAGCAAGACTGTGATAATCTCTTTGAGATCTACCAGGAGAAGTCTTGATCTATTGATTGAGGATCGCTGCTCTAAATGAGTCCTGTGTGCAGTTTAGTGCAGTTTTTCATTTGTGAATAGGGACTGTATCAAAATCCTAGTGCAACCATGACAATTGGGTAATCACACACAAGGCATCTTTGCTAATGGAGAGATTCTGTAAATATGTTTCTAGTGAATACACAGATAACAGTCACAGTGGAAGGGTCAGGTGCCACAAATCATAGATTACTCTGCCAAGGGTTGCCCGCCATCTGAGGCTTAGGAAGGACATTAACTGCCTTTGCACTCTCAGAATACTCTCCTCAGTTTGTGATTTCACTTACTTGACCCTACTTCTGTTATTAAAAAGCTGGCAGGCGCAATCAAGGGCAGGCAGGTTGGCTACCTACCCTTCTGGCAGCTCTCCAATATTCCCATTTAGCTGCCAGGAGACAAGGAGAGGGGTGAATCAGTCCTGTAAGCCTGCAGTAGCTAGAAGGTACCAGGAAAACTTCAGTGGCAGCCGGCGGATCCACCTATCATCCCTGTTTCTAAATTCTTCACTTCATAAATGTAATAAATTACTCTGGGGAATTCACTCATAGGAAGGTCAGGGAGGGGAATGATAAGAAGTGACTTAGGTACGGGAACTCTCAAGCAGTTTCCTTGGAAAGAAAGTTGTAAGTGCATGACTTGATAGCTCCAGTTTTGAAAACTGCCACAAACAGAAATACGATTTTCATTGCTAACCGGGAGCAACAATCAGGAAAAGTGTCCCTTGTCAGATAGGAGTAGGGACAAATTAAGAGCTTTTAAGGAAATTTGGAGGATTATCACTTCCTGTCCATAGAACAAACCTCTGGCTTTTCACATTTGCTTTAAATAGAGAAATTGGTGCTAATTTGATAAGATTTAGGTACTCAACTTTCAGGGAAATGTGGAATTGAAATATATAAAAATAATTTTTTCCTATCTTAAAGTGAAACAAGCAGGTGTTTGGCATACAAGAACATTGCAAAAGCAAAATACATCTCTCGCTAGTATTAGCATTCTTTCCTTGAAGATGTAAATCTAGGAGTATATAACATGAAAGAATCATAAGCGTGAAACAAGACTTTCTAAGTTCCCTTTGTGGGCAGGAGAGGCCCTTTTCTCATACTCTTACATTGGAAGTGGCTCTGGGATCTAGAATGAACTATCCTGACTGACGATAAAGCCATCACTTTTACCAGTGGGTACCATGAGAGGTAAACTGACTTCATTAATGAAGTCTTCTCCAGGGGATTTGTTTGTGTGAGAGGACTTATAGCACTTTTTGAACAGGAAAGAAAAGTACAATTCACTGAAGTATGAGTGTTCAGGATGGCTAGAAAAGTGTATTTTTGGAAGAATATTATATTTCTAATACGTCAGGTGGTCTCTAGATGTAAGATATTAAAAAAACTATTTTTTTTCAAAATTAGACTATCATTACATTAGCGTATTCTTAAAGAATGGAGATAGACATTACTCATCTACATTACCAAAGGGGAAAAATATTTAAAAACCAGATGACAGACCAGCCTTATAATTTAAACAATACTGAATGGTGAACAATCTTCCAAGTTCATTTAAGCAGGAATAGGGAGAGAATCTCTATAAAAGTGAATAAAAAAGATCTTATTGTACCGATATGCCTAATTCCCCATTTTATTAGCTTATAATGCAAATCATTACTTGCTCTTGCTACTAAGAGCCATTTTAATGTAATGGATTCATTTCAGACCCTCAAGAAAACCAAAGACTATGTCTTTTTATAAGTTTATGAGGAACTTTCAACTGGTCCCACCCAAGTTGAAGACGTAGATATATTTTTTTCTTGCTTTTTAAGTTAAAAGTTGGAATTTATGCTGATGAACATTTTCCATCTTGACTAACACTTCCTGCCAGAGAAGTTTTTCTCTCAAGAAAACAGATAACAAGTGGACAAAAGGAGATTTCAAGCCTCTGTGATTTGATAGTAGTCACATTTCACATTCTTAAATTTAGAGCTGTAAACAACCATATTGTTTTTTTCCTTTTGTATATCTGCTGTTAGTCAATACCTGTATAGTGACTGGCACATAATAGTTGTTTAGTAAGTTTGCTGAATGAATAAATTTATGAAACTCACTATTTCCCTGACTGTAATTTTTTTCTGATATATGAAAATGTAAAGATAAAGGAGTATTATTAACATTTTTCTTTTCTTTTTAAAAATGTGAACAAAAAATTGTTAAAATTCTATGTGGGTTGACTCACAATGACAGAAAAGTGTCCCCGTTCTATGTCAGTTAGCAAGAGAGGAATCTCTGACTCACATTTCTCTGCCTATTCAAATGAAAACTGTTTTAGGTAATGCTGTAATGTTTAAAACAAACAAAAACCCCCAAAGCTTAGACGTAGCACAAAATGAACCCTAAAAATTAATGAATTGGAAAATCCACAGAGCTAATCTCTTTTTTACATTCCAGATTTAAACTTTCTATAGCACACCCACCATTCAAGACCTTTAAAACTCTAAAGGGTAGCCATCTTCTGAAGTGGTGAGGGGACCAGGAGGTCACAAATCCTTTCATTCGTTAAAGGGTGGGGATAGGAAATGGCCAGTGTGGTCTCAACACCTACTAGAAATCGTGTTGATTGTTAATAATGATGCTGCAGAGGGCTGCTCTATGGAAGGTGGTTGATGGCCAAGAGGAATCCATGATGCAGGTGCAATGGTTACTATTGCTGTATTCCCCACTTCTTTCTTTAGTGAGCGCCCCTCACATTTGTGTAGGGACTGTAGCTTTGGGGCAAAATGGAACCTTGGAGTGATGTCATTGGGGGAGGGATAATCAAAAGATTGGAAGTAGCTTCAGAGTTGGGATGCCCTGTGCCTTTTATTGGCCCAAACATCTACTAGAGCTTCTCTTCATTGATTTGGGGCCTGCTCAAGATGATATACATGTTAAGGGAAGACTGTACTGGCAGATTCTTCTCTATTTTGAATATGGAGCCATTCATCAATGACTGTGAGGGTATTATTTCAAGAGGAAAATGTGAGTTTATGTACCAAGGACATCCGCCGCTTCAGCTGAGCTGTCCTAGAAGACATTTGCATGTCGGCAGCATTTTCTCAGCAAGATGAGGAAAATTGGAAGGAGTTAAACCATAATAGAACCCCAAATAAGCTGACCCTTAAATCTAAATTCCATTTGTTTCAGACTAAAAATCCTCTTTTAAAGCACTCACTTGGCACGAAGATACTGATATTATTTCCAGTTTATATCCAAACAAGCATTTACATTTTTAGTGGGTTACAGGTTATCCTTCAACTTGTGTTTCTAATGAGAAATGGAGTCACAAAAGGAACCGTTCTTTACCAACTGTTCTATACCACGTCTGGAATAATGGTGACCCACTCTTTACCCAAGAATTCTCCTCTTGATTCCCAATTAGATAGGAGTTGGAATTTCATCACCACCTTCATGCCAAAGTCAACTTTCTACGGTGAGAGGGTGATTATAAAATTGTGCTGAGAGCAAACAGTTGATAGAAACCAAAAACAGAGGTTGACACAAATATCCTGTTGTCAGTGAACATCCAGTTTATACATTATATAGAAGAACTAGGGGATATCACCCTAAGACTTAAAGATTTTGTGATAAGAAAAAAAATATGGTGGTCTATTTATTGATTTTTTTTCATTCAGTCAGTAAACATTCACTGAGTGCTTACACCAGGCAAAGTACTAGGCATGGAGAAAAAGCGGTGCCTCTGACCTCAAAAACAATGTGTTTGGGGAAACAGTCATGTATATAGGCAGAGTTCAATGCAATGAGTGGAGTAATGTGAACTCTGTGCAAAATGCAGCGGAATCCCATGGGAAGAAGCAGGTATATTTGGCAGGAGGAGAAAAAGTAATGCGCTGACTTTTGAAGGAAGAGCAGAGTTTGTCAGGCATTCCAGGTGGAGGAAACAGCATGTGCAAAGGTCTGGAGGCAGTGAGGAGCATACTGTGTTTAGGGAGTCATACTCAGTTTGTATTCTCGAAGCAGAAAGTGTAAAGAGAGGGTTAGGAGTAAAACTGAAGGGGTGGTACTGGCTAAATGTTTTGAAGACCCTTGAAGGCCAGACTAAGAACTGTAGATTTATCTTGTAGCACATGGAAAGCCATAGAAAAAATTCAAACATAATCAGATGTGCATTTTAGAAAGACCATGTTGTCAGCAGACTGGACAATGGATTGGAAGTGGGGACAAATTGGCGACAGTGAGACTATATGGTGGTTGTTTTTACCTGCCTGCTTGGTATAAGAGTGCTAAAGAGAACTACCTTTCACTAAATAGATACAAATCCTCAAACCCTGGCAAGAATAAAGGCATAAAGATAGCTTCCAAAGAGGCATCTTTTAAAGAAAAATGACTATTGACACTGGGTAAAGGTCGTTGTTTAATTTTGTATGCCCTGCGTATACCTTTTAGGGTCAAGGATGCGTTGCTCATTGTTTTACTTAGTTGTATGATTGACATCCACCTGAGCTGCCGTTTCTGTTACTGTGTTGGAAGACTGGGTGGGGTTGTAGAAATTGTGCTACCAATTGTGTCTCTAGTTTAGCTTTACCTCCTAGTCTTTGTAAGACCTTGTGGTGTCACTTTACCTCTTTGGGCCTCAGTTTTCTTAGTCATAACGTGAGGGGCACAGCGTAAGTTGTTTGTAATGCCACTTTATTTATATTGTTCTATGACTTGTGACTTTGTTTGCACTTACTAACCTCTCCTAATGTTTATTTCTTACTTCATCTGAATGATTTTTCACAATTTTAAGAGGGACAGAAATGTTTGGAAGATAATCCCAGATGTGTTATTTAGGGCAAAATTCTGTTTTTATTGCACTACTTTGAACACAATTAGCCTTCCTCCTGGAAGTAGCAGGATATTGGTAGCCGTTTTGAAACTGTGGCCTCTCTGCTCAAATGAGTCACTTTTTATCCTCATATGAACAAAAAGATGACTATTTAATCACTTTCAAAGTCTACTAGGTTAAGTTGATAATTTAGCTCTAATTTTTGGGTGTGGATTTTCCTTTCCAAAATGATTTGTTTCTCAGGTCAGATAATTGTATATTCTCAGAGAGCTAATGTATGGATAAAATTGTGGCCCTTAAAAGTATAGAAAATATATTGCTTCTAATAATACTATCCTTATTTAAAATTCCTCATTTCCTTGGAAACTTTCTGTTATTTAATGCTCTTTTTTTTTCACTTAAGGGCCTGTTTACGTTAGTAATATATCTTCCAGAGCTCTGGGAGTTCTTAGGGTTTGTACCTACAAAACAGCACAGCACTGTTTCTGTGCTTCAGAGACGTGCAGGGGTCCCAGGGCAAATCAAAATGTTTTTAAATGTATGACATTTGTGAAGTTGATGAAAATTCATGACTTCTCTTTGTCAGGGCTGCTTGAGCTTAAGTCATCAGAGAAAGGTGAGTGTAAAGAATTTTATTTAATACTTTTAATTCTGGAATCCTTCCCATTTCTTGTGATCCCACATTTTAGTTCTGTTCTATTTAGTAGACTGATTACGAAAATAAAAAAAAATAAAAAATTAGCAGCATGCTCAAAATTGCTTTTCAGAATTTCCTGCTTAAACCATCACTCAGATGTATAACTTTTAAAGAGGAATGGAAATGTGGTTTGAGAATGTAATCACGTACTATAGAACATGCAAAATACATGGGAAAGACCACACGAGTGCTGTTAATTTAACTGATTATACTTTATGCTTTAGAAATATTTTCAAATTTATCTTTTAAAATTGAAAAGAAAATATTGCAAGAAAATTTTAAGAGATTAAAAAAAGCCAAAATGCTTTTGATATTGAGATCAGCTGTTTTTAAGTAAAAATCCATTCAAAGCAAAATAAAAGGCATTGTGCAGTGTGTGCTGGCTAAAACTGAGAACACAAGAGCATTGCAGTTAATTAGAACCAATCAACAGGATGCTTTGCAACATTTCTCACATCAGTGCACCATCTGATCTTCATAATACAAATTTCCCACAGCCTTGATGCTAAAAGGACTAGAAATAAATATTTGAGTCATTAAAATATATGATGTATTTCAATTGCTTTTTTCAATAATTGTTTTTAGGTCATTGTTATGAAAATAAGATTTTGAAAATCCCCACATGTTTTTCTATATGTGTTTTAGGGGGATAATCTTAGTTACATTTTTTTTGGTTTTAATTTTATATGTGTTTGAACATGAGGAAAAAATATCAAATTTTGAAAATAAAACTTAAGGCATGAATTTGAGTTTTTATATGATTTATATATGATTACTGTACTTTTGAAAGATAACCGGGCTTTTCCTGGACTGTTGAGCCATTATATTTTGAATGATTAATTACAAATAATGAAGTACTACATCATTAACAGGATACTGAACTAAGTTAATTGCATTAACATTTATATCATATATGTCTTAAAAGAATACACAATACTTAACACTATTATATTTCTACAGTTTATTCAATGCTTGGTTCTACTCAGAAGTTTTACTTTAGTTTCATTTATTATACATCAGGAATTGTTCTACGAGGGCAAAAATATGGCTTTTGCCATATTTTCATGAAGTTCATAGTTTGTTCGTTATAAACAACATTTGTTTTCCTTTTCTTTGCCCCCTGCATCCTATATTTGATTTTATTTTATAATTTGTGTGTGTGTGTGTGTGTGTGTGTGTGTGTGTGTGTGTGTGAGTGAGAAAGATTCTTTGTTGTCTTCTCCCATTAAAGGTAGAGCTCCCTCTGGGCCACTGAGGTGCTTCAAAACAGATTCATAATATGGCTTGTTAAAAATGTTTAACTTGAATCAGAAATATATACATCTTGACAATAGCTTATAAGTTTTTCTCCCTTATAAAAGTTAATCTGTCAATGTCTAGCAGGTGCCTTTTTAAGAGGCAAAAATAGCTCTGAAACTGGTGCTATTAATAAGAGAATTGTCTTCCAAACGAGTAGATGATCCAGTCTCCTATATTTATAAAGTACAACTCGCTGACGGCAGTAATTTACTCTTCAGACTGCAGTCATCTCTTGCGGAAAGGAGACGTGCTTTAGAAGAAAACAAATACAGCCCGCTTTTGACCATTTTTGGGTTTTGTTTGTTTGTTTTGTTTTAGTCTCTATGTTTTCTCCTATCACATCAGACAAGATGTTTTTTTCTCTCTCCGCTCCCAAAAAAAGCTTTCTGCTGAATATTTTCTTTCTTGAGCACTCATTGTATATTTTTGTAGAAAGAAAAAAATAATAGTTTCAAAGAACTATCTTCTCTTTAGAACCAAACTTTTTTCTTTGTACTCTTCTTGTCACAGATTTGATCTACTTCATTGCAGGAGGGTGTCTCTTAGCTGGGTTCTCTCTAGGAAATTTACTCTTTCTACTGCTTTACGGAGACAAATAGCTTTGATGGCAAATACTTTAGAACGCTCATCTTACAAGTACAGAAAAGACTATGTTAGGATGTAAATTTTTTTTTTCTGACTATAGAGCCTATTAAATGCATAGTAATATTTGTAACATTTTAAAAATCTGATCCATTTGCCTGTCAGGATTGGAGCAGTCGCTACAAATGTTCACTGCTCCATGAAAAGCAGTTTCAATAAATAACAGCCTGGAATGGGCTGTGTTGCAGTTAGTTTGGTTTATAGGAATTAGAGTAATAATGCTCTAAAATGCATATTAAAATAACTCTGCGTATCTCTAACATCACTATTTTTTAAAGCAAACAATTTAAATAGAAAAGTCATTTGATAAAAATAATTGGTTCGCGCAAAATGGGACTCACATTCTTCTGCCAGATAATGATTCAGCAGCTACTCTAACTTCAGTGGTACTTCATTAGATGCAATTCTCATTCATCTTGAAGTCTTAAGAAAAAAGCCACGTTCTTTATTTTTAAAAATTATTTTTAAAGAAGTAAACAAATGCAGGAGAATGGAATAAAATCTCTTTACTTGCTGTTATTCAATTCTTTAAACATTTTCCTAGGGGACAGGAATGTCATATGTTTAGCTTCAGGACAAAGACACCTTTTTAAATGAAGAGCTTAAAGAAAATCTATAAAGAAGTTTGTTTAATAGAAAGTAGGCTAACTAAGCTTTTGGTTATAAAAATTATCTACATTACAGATTCGAAAATAACTAATATCTAATGAACTTTAGAACTAATATAAAGTTAATCTTTAATAAAGAACATTCTTAAAAAAAAATAAAAGCAATTACAAGCAACTTCTGGAGTTCATTTTGGGTAACATGTCCAGGGGGCACATTTACTGTTTTTCTATGGTTTTCTATGGTAGAGCTGATTTAATTTGGGAGTTAAGAAAACCTATGTAACTTCAGAATGTTTTCAGGTAGTGGTTTTATGCTGGACTGGTTTTATGAAGGACTAGTTTTATGCAATTAAAAACAAAAACCTTGGAGTCATATAACATTAATTAACTCATTTATCAATTATGGATTATTATTACTGCTATTATTATTTTGCTTGAAAAATGACCAAGCTATACAAGCCAGGAATTTCACGTTCCTAGCAATGGTTTAAAGTTCTTTTGATAGGTTAGCAGTTAATTAAAAGCCCCTTACATGTGATTCATTAATATTCATATTTGTATTTTGAGACTCAAGTGAATTTAAAAATTTAAGATCATTAAATGATTTTAGCTGCATGTTGTGTTAAGGCAAAAAAAAAATCTATTGTAAACTGATTGAGTTCACTTAAGAGAGTGTTTACATTTATGTTGCTTTTTAATTGAAAGTTACTAAATGTAAAAACATTTGTTAAAATGTTTTATTTGTTAATGAAAACAATTCCATAGATATTAATAAATCTTCCCTTTCTTGACTTTCTATCAATTTTTAATTTATTTAAAAATAAAAATATTTATCTTCAAAGGAATGAGTAAATATATTTAGAATTCAAATTCACTTTAATGAAAGAGAGTTTAAAATCTCCAACAGGATAGTGAACTATTTACTTGGCTTCAGTTTGTCTGGCATGTACATGATTTGACAGAACTAACTAGTGAAAACTAACTAACCAAAACCAGAAATCAACTGAGAGGATAGTCAAGAAGGAAAAAGGAAGACTTGCAGGAAATGATATTTTCCCATCAGTGGATAGGCATGCATACATTAAAGGCATAAAAGGCAGCAGGGGGAGAAACAAAAGCTGTATACCGAGGATTCTGCAAGTCTGAATTAACCAAATGGAAAAAAAAAATGAAATCATTCTGCTTAAACTTGTTCACTAATAAAAGGAGAATCGCTTTTGTTAAATATGCTTGGTGTGATTATCAAGCAAAATTTTTTTCTCCCAGACATCTATGAATAAAACATGTGTTTGAGCATTAGGTAAACAAACAATAAATGGATGAGTTCAGTTGCAACATAATAACATTTTATTTAGAAAACATATATAATCATATTTGTATTGGCAATCCAAATTTAATGACTTCTTTCAGTAAAATTAAAGTGCCTCACAAATAGCATCTTATGCATAAGGATTGCTTATTCTTTGCCCATTTTTCTCTATTTTTCCAAAGAAACAGATTTTTAAGGTCTCTGCTGAACCATACATAAACTAGATGAAGCACGATTTCTCAGAAAAAAAACTTCCTTTGGATCATCTTAATTTTCGGTTACAGATGTTGTAAAAATAAAATTTAAAATACATTTCTAGGGCTGAGAGAGAAAATGTTCTCAAGTCTAGTGTGGTTTGGGCTGATTTGAACAAGGCTCTGTGTATAGCTGAACCACAGTCTTTGGCTTATTAGCCATTTCATTAACACAACATCTTCTGTAAACTATGAATGAGAAGAAACCATTTACAATAAGGAAAGCAAACAACAGAATGAATTTCCTGTGTTGGTGTTTTATAAGACTGTTAAACAGAAAATGGAGGGAAGAACTCTCTTTAGACGATATCACTTAATTAAGTAAAGCATCCTAATCAGAGTCCCCTCCAATTGTAATGACTGTAGGGTGTCAAGTACATTTCTCTCTATATTAGAGTATCTAACTGCAATGATTTATTGATATTTATTTTAGAAGTGCAACACAAAAGCAATAAAACAGGAAAAGCAGGGAGAAGGGAACATGCTATTGCTTACTGCAGGTACAATCAGAGCACTTCAACAAAATTCCTGATTTTCTTGTGGAAGGTTTTCCTTTTGAAAATATAAGAGCACATTTTTAGATGAGAATGTTCCTTTCCCACATTTGACTTTTTCAGATATTCGCTGTGACGTTTCTTTGTCCATTGGGTGAATCATTGATTAACTTTCTTCGCTGCAAGAATCACCACAAATGAGTGGATGAGCACCTGCTGTTTTCTGCAGTGACATTACTGGATTGCATTTTACACTGATTTTAGTCTTAAAATACAGCTTCTCTGTATGGGAGAGAGATTTGAGGCAGGAGAGTCAATACACTGTATAGTCAGACAGACATTGGCTGCCCTCCAAGCTGCACACAGCATAAACCTGTTTATCTGCCACATTTCACAAATCTCAAAAACATATGAATAATCAGGCAAGCAACTGGATAAGTGATTCACACTAGGGAATCTAACCAATATTCTGATGAGAGGGTTCTATGATGCTAAGACTTTGGGGCAAATAGACTTGTATTATAGAAACTGCACATAATAAACGTGATTAGTGGTTCAAAGGAGAAAACACTGTATACCACAACGAATTTGGAGAGGTATTCCCAACTCTGTGGACTTTGGTTGGATATTTATGTGCAAGTTATCTGGCTAATTGAGTTAAAAAATATACTTGCACCCATATCGTTTCAAAATTTTGGGCAATGTGCATTTGGACTTACTATTAGTTGACAAGATAATTCATTTCTAGATTCCCGGATCTAAACATTGGAGGCCAGTGCCTTAAAACCACAAAATACAACAACATATATTTAAAATTACCAAACATGCTTAGAACCTATTTACTTTGTGGAAGCAAACATTTCTTAAACAGTTACACTGTCAATTTTTGTAATTGAGGATTAATTGCTTGGTAATAAGTGAAATAGGCAAATAAAGGTACAATTATTCATACATTTACTGCTTTCTTTATTTTTCTCTTAATTTCTGTTATTTCTTCCTCAATTGCTGATCTTTTAACCTCTCTTTTCCTTATCTCAGTGGTTATTGTGCTTTAGCATTCAGCTGTAAAATGGAAGTTCTCAAAAGTTTTGGGGTTAACCTCAAAAGTATGCTTTGGTTCTGAAGATCTCTTAAGATTGTTTATGAATTTCAGGCTTGGATTACTTCCATAAACAAGACCCGGTTATAATTACAGCAAGATGAATTGTCTACTTGCTTGGTATGTTTGTCTATTAGCTTCTAGTATAGACCTACCATCTTAGTACCAGGAGAATGTAGGTTTCTCTACATTTGCAAACACAAAATACTATTCCAGAGAGAAGAGGAATCATATAAGGCATTAAAATTAATGTTGTACACCCCACAACTTTTTTTTTCTGTGTTGTAGAGAGAAAGGCTAATTGCTAAAACTTTTGACACTGGAAAACTTGGTTAGATTAGTAACCAAAGATATCATCATCTTAGCAACAGGAAATCTTGGAAAAGGTAAGTGACTCAGAAATTGATGTTCCAAATGAAATTTTGCTACTTTCAAACTTCTTGATTAAAGCCTTGCCTCAAGGGAACCTATATTTGGGTCTACTGCCAATTGTATTGCCAATTTTTTTTCTTGCTTTGACATTTTCTCTTTTTCTTGCTTTGACATTTTCTCTTTTTCTTGCTTCTTGTCTCAGGTTTTCTTTCTTCAGGATCAGACACAGTAACTGACTGAGTGGCTCTGCTGATCAGGACTCAAAAACCTAAAATCAGAATCTACTACTTGGTTTAAGTCTGCCCTGAGCAATCTATTCTTTAGCAACAGGACACTTGAGTAATATGGGAGCATCTTTTCTTCTTCACTTCTCCCTGACCTTGTAAAGTGTGATACAATTTTTTTCATAATTTTTAAAGTCTACTTCATGGGAAATCTTGCTGCAAATACAGTATAAAAACTAAAATGCATTCCTTGAAAGATGTGTGCAGGTAAGTGTCAAGTGTAAGTTTGGGGGTGGTCAAGAGTGATATTAAAATGATCGATAACCTCATCAACAGTCTGAAGGCTCAACACGCTGTTTTTTATAATCACAGGAAATTTTATTAACCTCTCTGCATGAGTTGGGTTTTGTGTGTACGTCCATAAAGTTGCAGTAGGGTTTGTGATCCACAAGATCAACCATAGCTCTTCCCTCAGCCATAACGAACTCTTTCGGAGGATCTTTAAAGTGGTGGTTATTCACTATAACCAAAATGTCAAAAATAATCACTAAACCCCATATAATCTATACACCTTAGAAACCTAAGAAATAATAGATTGGCTGTGAGTGAACTTTTTAATTATAAAAGCAATACAAACAGGATATAAAGTTAAAAAACCTTCCTTTCTTTTCCCCTAGCCCCCTCAATCCCATATATATATAATCCCATATATATATATAAATTGTTTTTGGCCATGCTGGCGTCTTGTGGGATCTTAGTTCCTCAACCAGGGATTGAACCCGGCCCCAGGAGTGAAAGCACTGATTCCTAACCACTGGACCACTAGGGAACTCCCTCTCATATATTTTAACAGACATTTTTATTCATAACCAAGTGCATCCTCTTTTAAATCTCAAATAACATCACACAATATATTTACTATTCGGAACTTATTTTTATTCACTTAGCAATATATTTTGGCTATATATTGCCTTATACATGGGTCTATTTCATTCTTCTAGCGGCTGCACAGGGTATCAGGTAATAAGATATTATGGATATAATGATCCCCATATTGATGAATATTTAGAGTTTTTTAAGACTTTTTGCTTTTTCAAATAATACTTCAACAACATGTATTTTGTGTACTTTTATAAATGTATTTGTAGAATTAATTGCTTGAAGTGAAATTGCTAGGTAAAAACACATTTACAATTTTTGAATGATACTGTCATATTATTGATACAACCAAAGAGGTTGCATCAATTTACTTTACGATTGAGAGGCAGGTATTTCAACAGGCGCTGAGGTGAGTTCTGTGTGTGACACATCTGCCTGCCATTCTATTTCTTCAGGCTTGGCTTAACGTAGTTCAGTGGCAGCTGGGGTGATTTCTGATGGCCTAGTGGAGAAAGAGAACCCTTCCGTGGCCTATGTGCTAGGGTAGCAGCGATGGCTGGATGGGGGCAGCCCTGGGACGGTGAGGGAACGAGCCGGGAAGTACAGCTGCCCTCAGTTTAGGACTGGGTCTGAGTTTTCACCATGACTTGCTAGCAGTCTTCCTGGCAAATGTGAGGGCTGCAGAGCAGAATCAGCAGTCACTCCCACAGGCTATTATGAGAATGGAGATGGAGAAGAATTAGGACCATGTGAGACACACACACACACACACACACACACACACACACACACACACACATTCTCGCACAACCTCTCTTTCTGCTCAGATTCTTTTTTTTTTAATTAATTTTTATTGGCGTATAGTTTCTTTATCTGCGCAGATTCTTATCCAGGTGTGTGGTTAACCTTTTTTTCCCAACTTGGGCCGGTCTTCTAAGGAAGTGCTGTTCTCAGTCACTCGTGGCTGATTTTTATCAGGTAGGAGTCCTCCAGGCTTCCTCTCCATTTTACTATTCAGCTTCTCTGTGTTCAAAAGACCCAGAACATTTACATGACATGTCCCAGTCACTGGATTTGAAGAGACATCCTCATCCTTGAAACTTCTACTCCTTATTCAGTATTTTCATTTGGCCTGGTATCTTATGAGTCCCATTTTTATCCTTAAATAGAAACTTGGAAGTGCCTCTTAATTTCCACCCTAGATTTCAGCCTTTTAAGTGGAGGGTTATTTTAATCTTCTCAAGGTTATAGTCACACAAGGAAGTTTAGTTTGTATTCAGCATTACCATGCTAGGTGCTATGTAGGGGCTGTGGATGCAAAGATGAATGAAACAGAGTTCATGCCTTCCAGAAGCTCATAAAATAGGGAAGAGACAGTACAAACTAAAGTACAGGCTACTCTTTGGTAAGTGTTAAGACTGAGGTATTTAATAAAAGTTCTATGAAGTCCCACTTCTGGAAATGTATCCTACAGATATATCTGTATATGTACAAAAGGACACGTAGACCAATTGTTCACTGCAGTGTTGTTTGTGATGTTAAGGAACACTTTGAGTGTCTGTCGACAAGGACACTTTACGTGGTTTTAATAAACGCTCTCTATGTATTGATAGGAAGTGATCTCCAGGATATATTTCTCTATGAAAGAAGCAAGCTGCAGAACATGTATAGCATATGTTGCCTTTTGTATGTGAAATATAGGAAAATGAGATAGGAAGTATAGGAAAATTAATGTTTGCTTGTATATGCATAAAAACATTGTAAGACCCCAAAAGAAACGAATGCAAGTGCTCACCTCTAGGGGGCATCAGGGATTAGTGGGGTGGATGGGAAAAGGGGGTGAAGCACAGCTTCTCAATGCATGCCTTTTTATGTCATTTTAATTTTTGAGCAATGTGAATGTATTGTCTATTCAAAAATTATATTAAGTAAATTTACACTGTAAGATAAAACTCCCCCCTCTCAAAGCTCTGTATTCTCTGCGGTATTTGGGAGTGCTTAGCTGCATTGATTTGGGATAAAGATCATTATATGGGACTGGACAAAGAGACTGAACAAGAGAAAGAGGCCTTTTTAGAGACCACTGAGTTTTTCATACCATATTCTTAGACCCACTATCTCACTGAAATTATTTTCAGCAGAGCTAGGAGGAAGGTTCTCTGCAAAGTTCTCAGAGATGAAATTTCTTATAAACAGGACATATGTAAGACATGGAGTAGATTTCATTCTTTAAACGTCCTACAGGCCAGGCGGTTCAGAGTGGCCACCTCAGGTTTCCTGTGATGGCTTTGTAGGAAAGGCATGATTTGCCCATATCTTGAGTTGACCTGCTTAAGTCATGAAATTGAGCAATGTGGAAATTTTCTTCTTTAACTTTTAAATAAAGGTCTTATGCAGAAATGCTACTTTTCTTTGACAAGGATGTGTTCCCTAAATTTCCCAGAATACCACATTAAGGTGATTTGGGGAAAAATAGTAGGATAGAATTAGATCTTGAGAATTCTTTGGTCACTTCCATGAACTGAGATTATGAGGTTATGAAAAAAGGAGGTAGAGAATAAATAGCTTGTGAGGTAAAAAATGTTGATGATAATTTCATAATAATAAAAGACAGTGTTAGGAGATTGTTGAAGAGTGATATAAGCATCACACAAACCACACAGGGACAGAAAAGACTGCTGGTGGATGAGGGGGATTTTACTTCCTTGTACGTTTCTGCACTGAATCTCCTCACTACTACTTCCACTACTACTACTACTACTACTACTACTTCTACTACTACTACTGCTACAGCTGCTACTGCAGCTGCTGCTCCTACCTTATCGGCTCATTTTAGCCATTTTTGTCCATAAGACTACAACCAAGTGATAAGCCCTGGTTACCCAGGGAGCTAGTGGCAAGGCTGGAAACACGGAGGTGGGTGAGCATGAAGGTAGGTGACTCAACACCTTCCATTCACCAGTTTATTTAATCGCTCCCCCGCCCCCTGCCCCGACCCATATCATTTAGTCTCTCAGTTGGTGTCAAATCAGTCCTGTGGTAAAGGATCTGAATAATCCTGGTGACTTGGGAACAAGGCTTCCAGATATGATAAAGTGACCATATAACTTATTCAGCCTAAACCTAGTATCAGGTTCTTTTTCAAAGTACTAGTGACTCACCATTTTTATGTGATTCCCACACAAATGTGAACACGTTAAGCAGCTATTGCCAGCAATCAGGGCTACTTGTTACATAGCATCAGTAAGAGGGACTCAGGTGAGAAACAACTCTGATTATAGGTATTTAGCCCAAATGTACATCAGCTGTAACTCCGTAAATGTATTTCTTTTAGCAGCTAATTGAAATACTTTATCAGTGAGTCTTGACACGACAGTTATACAAACACACATGTAAGAACATGGGGAAATTAAATAAGACTTACAATATACACTTTAACAAAACGATGCTTAATTTGTACTCCCTTTGTAATTTTCACTAAATATTGTGGTGAGTATTTCTTACTTGAAATCCTAAGTATATGGGCATTTATTACACACAATATGAAAATACTTCAGGAGGTTTGTGATTAACGCCATGGTATTCAGGCACAGTTTATAGAGACTTTCAATCAAAGACAAAAGGCCCAAGAGGATGATGAAACCAACAAAATAGATGTGTATATACAACCAAGGACTTAATTCAGACGTCTCATATCAGCTCAGCTCTAGCTCTTGGCTTATTAGGAATGTCTCCAAACAAGCATTCTCTGCACCTGGCCCAAGGCTGCCCTAGGGATCAGCGCCTGGGTAGGGTGCCTAGATAAATACAAGATGCCCAGTTACATTTAATTTCAGGTAAACAATGAATGATTTTTAGTATAAATATGTCCCAAACATTGCATGCGACATACTTAGGCAGACATATGCTGTAGCTCTGATGTGCTTACTCTCTGAGGCAAGACGCCTCACAGGTTTGAAACCCCCAAATCCGGAACTTCAATCTAGCACCATAGTCTTGGTTCTCTTACTGTGTACTGCCCTCACCCTCTATTGCCTAACCTTGCCTCTTCCTAATAGAACATTTTGTTCATACTGCATATTTTCAAAGAATTTTTTAAACATTAGTGATTGGAGAGAGACATCGTTGCCTTCCCACCAGTCGTCATACAGAGAAAACACTAAAACCTACTTTCTTTTCTCTCTCTCTCTGCCAATTTTGATTTTTCAAAGGCAAGTCCTTAAGGTTTAGTGCTAGATTTAAAAGGGTGGGCAGATATGGAATAAGATAGGAGGGTTCCTTTCAGACTAAGTTTGTACACCTGGGTTCGTTTCTAGGGGTTGTGGTAAAGGTAGCTACTCAAAGCCTTAATTTTAAAATTTCTAGGTCAAGCCAAATGCCACCACTATTAAAATCCAGCAACTAAGGAAATGAACAGCAGTGTGGTAGAATAAAGAACAACAGATGTAGAGCTGTCAGATTTGAGATTGAGGTCTGGCTCTGTACTTGAACCAGCTGTGAGATCCTGAGCAAGTCCTTCAGCCTCCATGAACCTCAGTTTCCTGGGGATAGTGGAGAGATGAAGTGACCGTATCGTTGTTCCCAAGTCACCAGGATTTTTCAGATCCTTTACCACAGGACTGATTTGAGACCAACTGAGAGACTAAATGATATGGGTCGGGGAGGGGGCGGGGAAGCGATTAAATAAACCGATGAATGGAAGGAGAGGTGGTGAACTAGGGAGAGAGATAGTGTGTATAGAAATGATTTGTAAACTGCAAGTCCAATCTAGATGTTTGTAGTGATGATGATGATGAAGATGACGGCCAAGACATAAAGAGACATTACAGGAAGTCATTTATTAAAGAGATATTTTAATTCAGACCCTAAAAATGTTAATACCTACTCGGTTCACAGGATGTATATGCACAAGAGTATTGTTCTTATATGGTTTGGGAAAGAAAAAAAAAACAAACCCAATTCCATATGCTTTTAGAAGAAAGCTTACTAAAATCTTTTGTGATGAAAAACAGGATTTAAAAAAATTGAAGTATAGTTGATTTAAAATATATGTTAGTTTCAGGTGTATAGCATAGTGATTCAGTATTTTAAAATTACACTCCATTAAAAGTTATTACAAGATAATAGGTGTAATCCCCTGTGCTATACAATATATCCTTGTTGCTTATCTATTTTATACATACTAGTTTGTGTATCTTAATCCCATACCTCTAATTTGTCCCTCCCCCTTCCCTGTCCTCTTTGGTAAACAGTAGCTTGTTTTCTATATCTGTGTGTCTGTTTCTGTTTTGCATATACATTCATTTGTATTATTTTTTAGATTCCACATATATGTGCTATCAAACAGTATTTGTTTTTCTCTATCTAACTTATTTCACTAAGCATAATATTCTCTAGGTCCATCCATGTTGTTGCAAATGGCAGAATTTCATTTTTTTTAATGGCAGAGTAATAGTCTATTGCAAGTACATATACCACATCTTCTTTATCCATTCATCTGTTGATGGGAATTTGGGTTGCTTCTATATCTTGGCTATTGTAAATAGTGCTGCTATGAATATTGGGGTGCATGTATCTTTTCAAATTAGAGTTTTCATTTTTTCCAGATATATACCCAGGAGTAGAATTGCTGGATCATATGGTAGCTCTTTTTTTGTTTTTTGAGGAGCCTCCATACTGTTTTCCATAGTAGCTGCACCAATTTATATCCCCACCAACAGTGTAGGAGGGTTCCCTTTTCTTCACGTCCTCTCTAACATTTGTTATCTGTAGATTTTTTGATGATAGCCATTCTTACAGGTGTGAGGTGATATTTTTGTTCTGATTTGCATTTCTCTAATAATTAGCAATGTTGAGCATCTTTTCATGTGCCTATTGGCCATCTGTATGTCTTCTTTGGAAAAATGTTTATTCAGGTCTTCTGCCCATTTTTTAATTGTTTTTTTTAAAAATACTGAGTTCTATGAGCTGTTTATGTATTTTGGATATTAACCCCTTGTTAGTCATATCATTTGCAAATGTTTTCTCCCATTCTGTAGGCTGTCTTTTTGTTCTATCAATGGTTCCCTTTGCTGTGCAAAAGCTTTTAGGTTTAATTAGGTCCCATTTGTTTATTTTTGCTTTTCTGTCCCTTGACTGAGGAGACACAGCCAAAAAAATATTGCTACGATTTATGTCAAAGAGTGTTCCACTTATGTCCTCTTCTAGGAGTTTTATGGTTTCAGGTCTTACATTTAGGTATTTAATCCATTTTTAGTTTATTTTTGTATATGGTGACAAGTGGGATTTTTAGAGTATAATTTATTTATGTGGCATCACATTGAAAAATGGATAACGGAGCGACAGTCTAAGAAACATTTTGTTTAAAGCCTTCTATTTTGTGTCAATACTCATTCAACAACCAACCTATTTATTTTGTACAAGCCTCAGACACATTATTATTGTAGTTGTTGCTGTTGTTATTGTTATTACTATTTAACATTACAGGTTGGAGTCTTTGATGCACAGAGGAATCTTTCATGAGGTGTTGAGTGTATCCATCTGCTGAGAGATAAAGCAGAGAGAGCAAAAGAACAGATGGGACCAGAGGTCCCCTGGTTCCCTTTTAGCACTTCCATCCTATGCTCAAGAAGGGCGAACATTTCAGGAGGACTGAGCCATCAGGGCACTGGGTACCAACTCTGATTGAAGAATATTTATCCTTGCTTAATTTTACTTCATTTTTAACTACATGACCGATATATATGTGTTACAGAAAACTAGAGAATATGGATAAGCAAAAAGGAGACAGTCATCCCTAATTCTATCCTCCAGTGTACAGTAGATGTGACTGTACCTGCAAGATGCAGTGGTACTCAACAGAGCAAAAAGCATAAAAGTGGCATCTTCCACAAGAATTATTTAACCAAGCACATGTGAGACACAACCTAAGACCTGTGCATGAATGTGTGTGTGTGTGAGTGTGTATGTGTGTACGAGGGCAAACTCTAGAGAAGGCTCCATCTCAGCCATCTTACCTAACTTCTTCCCTAAAACCAGTCCTAAAACTTGTTACTAACGTGATAAAATGATGGTCCTTTCCTGGCATTTGACTAAACTACTCCTGTACTCACAACCTTCCACTAGTTTTCTGTGATTCTTGGATTGGGCTTAGGCCTCTCTGTCTCCCAGTCCAGAATTTCTGGGCTAATGGTACTATTTATCTTCTAGGGTTGTTGGAGGATTAGACAATGTAATACTTGGAAAGGGCTTAGAACAACACTGGGCACATGGTAAGCCCTCCTCAGTATCAACTCTAGCATGATTGCTGTCTAAATTCATCTCCCAAACAGGCCCCATTTTCTGCTTGATGCTCCGTGAGAGACTTAGGCTTAAATTGTGACTCACCATTTACTAGCTCTATGTTCTTGGACAAATTAATTAACTTCTTGGTAATGTGAATTAGCCCCACAAATCTGGAGTACGTTTTGTGCCAGACATTGTGCCAGGTGCTGCAGACCCATGGAGAACAGCTCAAACGTGGATACTGCCTGCCAAGCACTCAGTGCCTGGGGAGTGGGGACAGGCAGCTAAATAAATAATAATACAGAACTGTAAGGAAAGCACATTTGTCCAACTTGAGTTGGATCAATAGTTAATAGATTAATCCAACAAATCAGTAAATTAGAGAATTATAAAAAATATCTACATGCATTAAATGTTCTCTTTCAACTTAAGCAGATTAGAGGTTGCCAGGGGACAGGAGAGGGGGATCCGGGAGTGATTACTGAAAGGGTACAGGGTTTTTCTGGGGTGATGAGAAAGTTTTGAAACGAGAGAGAGGTGGCGGTTGTACAACATTGTGAATGCACTAAGTGCCACTGAATTGTATACTTAAAAATGGTTAATTGTATGTTATGTGAATTTCACCTCAATTTTAAAAAAGCATATAAATGTACCTTATTTTTGCCAACCTTTTGAAATAGGGCTAAGGACTTTTCTTTAGGTATATGTCCAATAACTGAAGTCCCAGGTCATCTTCCTGGCATAAACTACTCCCATAACGTATATATTTTGATTTCCAGTTTTAGTTTCTTTAAATTGGGACAAGAACTTAAATACATGACAACATTGTTAATCAACTATACTCCAATATAAAATAAAAATTAAAAAAGAACTTAAATACCTGAAAATCTATCTGAGAGTCTGTTTAGATTTATGATTTTTCTCATTTACAGCTTTTACATACACATATAAAGTGACAGCATTTTTTTAGCATCTCACATTTGTGTCTTTCTACATTATTTTTCATAGAAAAACAACTTTCCTTCTGTACTCATATTTTATGAATTTACATAACATTTTGTTGAATAATATAACAACAAATAAAACAGGTATAAGTTTGGAACAAACACATCTGGCTCTTGTTAGGCATACAATTCAATTCAACTAGTGGCAGCAGAGTTAGATGGGTGTACTAGAGAGTAGTTTACCATGTTTGATCAGTGGTGAGGCCAGGGCTATAGTCACTATGTTTTACAGGGGAAATGATGTGTGTCAAGTGAGTTGGTTATGTGGAGGTCAGTTCTGAGAGCATTTACAGTACATGGATGCCTGTAAGAAGGATGTTAACCTGAACTTGGGGAAGTGATTATAAGCTGAGATCTAAAGGTTTGGAATGATCTAGCCAGAAAGCTAGGAGATGGTGTCTCAAGCACTGCAAACACCCAGAGAGAAAAGAGAGCACCTACAGTAGAGGAAGAGCAGGAAATATGGCTGGGCTGTGGTGTGCAGAAGGGGACCTGTTGAAAATGAAGCTTGAAGAGGATCTTGCAAGCCACATTAAGAAGTTTAGACTTTAGTTTAGGGACAGTAGAAATCCATGGAAAAGTCTTAAGGAGGACTGACATAACTAGACTTGCATATTAGAAAGATTCCTTGGACTGCATTCCAAAGGATAGATTAGAGATGGTGGTGGGGCAGCAGAGAAATGGGGATACAGGTGAGCGATGGTAGGATCTCAACTGAATGTAGTGCTATAGGGGGCAAGGGAGAGTGCTTTGGGGGTGAGGGAGAGAGGAAAGACCTGGTTAAAGTTCAAATGTTTCTGGCTTTGGTGGTGGTGCCGTTTACCAACATAGAGCACATGAAACTAGAGTAGTTTTGGGGGAAGATGAGTACATCTTTCAACATATTGAATTTGAGGTTCAAAGAAGTTGTGGGATGTCCATTGAGTGGCTAGACATGTGACTCTAAAGGTGGATCAGCACAGAGTAGGTGTTAAAAAATTTAGTTTCCCTTTACCTAGTATCTGTTTCCTCACTGCTTGCGTTCAAGCCATTTCTCTGCTGTCACCTCCTCTCCTTCCAGTCTCCTACTTTTTTTTTTTTTGGCTGTTCCAGGTGGCTTGTGGGATCTTAGTTCCCCAACCAGAGATTGAACCCAGGTCCCGGCAGTGAAAGTGCCATGTCCTAACCACTGGACTGCCAGGGAATTCTCTACTTTTTCTTTCTTTTCTTTTTTAGCATTTTGGTGTATTTCTCTCCAATATTTCTATGCTTTAGAAAAATACAGTTGAAAACATACTGTATGTACTCTTTTCACTTGCTATTTTAATGTGAGCATTTTTCTGTTATTATTATTAACTATGATTTTTGATGACTGCTAGATATTCCCATCTTACAGATGTACCAAGCTTCACTTGGCCATTTTTCTGTAGTTAGCATCTAGGTGCTCATGTGTTTACAAACAAATCTTTGTTCATATTGCTGACTATTTTCTCTACACTAGGCTTCCAGAAGTGGGATTACAACAGTAAACATTTTAAGGGGAATAGAAAGCTAGTTTCATATTAAGGATTGGAAGTGATACTGCTGTTTTCTCACAGGAATATCTTTTTAGTACTTGAAAAGTACTATCTTTTCAAGTCCTGTTGATATTATCACCAGAAAAAGGGGGCTTTATGAATCTCATTCATCTTTTATATTTTGTTAGTAGCATCATCTTCTTTGTCTTAAAAATATTAATCATCTATTTGTCTATAGTGTTACACACTGTTCAGAGGGAATTGTATAGATTTGATCCCTTCATTCTAAAAGTTTACAGTTTAAGAGAGAAATACCCATGCAGGCAGGCATTCTTAAGATTCACCAGAATCAGACAGAAACTGTTAAAACTACATCATGGATGGACCTCCACGTGTGTCTAGGGCAAGCACATTTAAAGGATCAGGACCAAAGGACATTTATTACATAGACTTAGAGGGAAGAGATCAGTGGGGACTGGCTGGGACACCCAGCGCTCACCTGGACCACATGTGTAGCCTGCTCATTCCGTCTAAAAGTCTCTGTTGTAACCTACTTCCTCCTCTCTTCCAGTGCATAATACCAAGTGGCTGCTCTCAGAAATGTACTGTAACCACCACCTGCTTGGCCTTTAACTTCCTCTCCCCTTTCCCTCTTGACCTACCTTTCCCATGTCACCTTTCTGTCTCCCAGCCTCAGGTCCCAGACTACTCCTGCCCTTTATCAGCAGGGATGACGGGTGGCACTGGTTTGAAGAGCTTACCGGTTCTCCTGTCAGCCTGGCGTTGTGTTTGGAGAGCACAGGCCCTGACCGTGGCTGTCAGCCCTCCCAGACACCATCTGCTGCCTGTCTGTCATCATCAGCTTCAGGTACTGTGCTCACGGGTCTGGGCCTCCTCTTACCACCCTCCGCTGCAGGCGTCCTACGAGTGCCGCCCTCCCTGACGCGAGAGAGCCCATTCGAGATTCTAGGAACAAATCCTCCCTTGTCTGCCTCATTTCCACTGAAGAGAAAAATAACACTAATAGCAACAAAAAACATTTAGTGAGTGCTTATTATTTTTATTATTATTATTTTTTTTTGCAGTACGCGGGCCTCCCACTGTTGTGGCCTCTCCCATTGCGGAGCACAGGCTCCGGACGCACAGGCTCAGCGGCCACGGCTCACGGGCCCAGCCGCTCCGCAGCATGTGGGGTCTTCCCGGACCGGGGCACGAACCCGTGTCCCCTGCATCGGCAGGCAGACTCTCAACCACTGCGCCACCCGGGAAGCCCGAGTGCTTATTATTATTCCTTTAATTGTTTTGGTCCTTCCATTCCTGGCCATGACAAGAGACATGCTATAAGTTACTCCTGAAGAGATCTGGTGACACATGTGGACAAATATATTAGCACAGTATCACTGGCATCAAAGCTAATACGCCTGTCTACCCAGAACAGGCCCAAGGGAGAGGGAAAAGCAAAACCCCTACCTGTCTCACTGCTTCTGTGCCAAGTCCAGGAATGGTGCTTGCCTGCTGCTTCCAGTGACTAGTCACAACGAAGGAGGTCATCAGAAGCCAAGGTGTTGTTAAGAAGAATATTCACTAAAAGAAAGATACTGACTTCATTCTTGGGCAGATCCTCTTCCTGTGAAGCAACTGATCCCTTTACCTAGTTTTCTTGTTCTTCCTGAGTCTAATCTGTATCTGTTTTTACTGTGTTTCATCTACGAGTATAGTAGAAGTAAGTTAGAAAGAACTTTAAAAAGCTTCCCCCGCCACCCATGTTGGCTTCATCCTCATACGAACTTATGGTCTGAAAATAAGTTTTTTGATTATCTGGGTATGCAGTCATCCTTACCACTGACTAACTAAGAGGTAATTATCACCAAATATTCATCCGCTGAGGGGGAGTTACAAGTTATGGCAGGTGTTTGGTGAATAATAGTAATGCAATTTATTTTACTGTTTACTCTCAGAATGATCAGCTAGTAAAACACAAATTATAGCAACAAGGATATCTTGTACAGCACAGGGAATTATAGCCATTATCTTGTAATAACTTTTAATAGAGTATAATCTATAAAAGTACTGAATCACTATGCAGTACATCTGAAACTAATATTGTAAATGAAGTATATTTCAGTAAAAAGAAAAAAGAAATTAGACATCAAAAAAACCCACAAATTATGGATTAGTACTTAAAATTATTTTGTTTGTAAGTCTTCTGTCCATCCATATTAGATCTAAACTTTTTTCAACTTTATTTTACTAATTATGTTTCCTGTGCACGAATCACATAATCATGAATATACTGTGCTACGCTAACTACCATGCATGTACTCTCTCAGTGCTTGAAGTAACCCCCTGAGCCTGATATTAATATTATTCCCATTTTATTGATGAGGAAACTGAGGCTCAGAAATTGAACTCCAGAACATTCTGCTCTCAACCACTGTACTGTGATGGCATGTTTCATTTTAATATATTTTATTATTTCATGGATTCAAGTTTATCATGATTTAAAACTTATCTCCTGAACATACCAACAATTTTTAGGAAAAGTCTTACTAGGCACACCTGGTATATAAAGTAGATATTTTTAAAAATTCAACATTACAAGGAACTTTCCTAAAACTCTTTTGTGCTGCATTATTACCATATATCTCATAGATATAATATTAGATTCATGAATACAAAAGTTTCTCTTTTGTGTTAAAGTAATGATGAACTGTAAACTATTTAGAAGGGTGAACAATTATGGCTGGTATGAGCCCAAAATCCTTGGGAATTTGTCTGCAATTAGAATGCTCAAGTAAACATTAGTTGGACCGTGCTAAATCTTGGATTCTGTCTTTAACTTTGCTGCAAAATTATAACATATCATCTTGTGTCCTAATTTCTGATCAGGCATAGGGAAATATTAGGAAGTGGAGAGATGTTGAAATGCCACACCTAAAGTTCTGTTTGGTTCAGTGTTCTGAGGAGCTGAGATGGGATTATGAACCTACTACTGTGTCTTCTAATGAGAGCTCTTTCTATTCCGCATTTATCAGATGTTAATTATTCATACTGCATGACTGAGGATTTTGGAGTCAGAGATTCACCTGCAATATTTGGAATAACAGTGGAGGTCTACATCAATACAGAATTTATACAGCAGCTGGTGCTAGTCAAAGCTAATGATGGAATTTCAGTTTAATAAAAAGACCCCCAACTGAGCACACCATCTTGAAAAAAGTGTACTTATCAAACAGCTTTCAATCAGTTCAAGAGAGACACCTTAATTGGGAAGAGGAATATTTGAGAGTAGTTTGTCATTGTGCCAATTCCAGATCAATAACTTCACATCTGTGCTTTGGTAGACATTGCTTTTGCTTTATGCTAAGTAACCATATCCACATCCTCTCCATTTGGATAAGGAGATCTTTGTCTCATTTGACAATGTTAATTCTTTTAATTCTCCTCTGTATCTTCATAAAATAAACATGAGACAAATTTAGACTTGTGATTATAATGGTCAATATTATTTTTTATTTTAAAACAAATTTTATATTTTTGTAACAGGAAAGCAGTGCAGATGAGGTTTTTGCATTTTCAAAAATTGTTTCATTGAAATAAAAATTATATGAGTAAAATTAAATTATGGTGGTTTAAGTAAAGGAAGAATATGCTGAGCAATGATGATCTGGAGTCATATAAAATTATCTTGGAGAAAACTATACAGAGTAATCTACTAACAAGAAACAAAAAAATGGGTTTACTTTTAGAAGGAAGGATTTGGAACACTAAAGAGGAATGTGACTTGGTCATCAAGTCTTAGTTTCCTTATTTGTTAAAAGGAGATGTTCGTTCAAACTGGTGACTTTCAAACTATTTGTAATGTCTGGTCTTAATGGTACCTAAGGGTCACTATGGACCAGCAGGGCAGGTGGAGAGCGCAGAGAGGGTCGTGGAGGAGGATCCCAAACGTGAAGGTGGAGGCCAAGCTGGAGGGGAGGGCTCTGCAGTTCCCTTTCTCACTTCAACCTGGACAGAGCATTTTGTTCCCTTCCTTCCTCTTTTCCTTCCTTCCTTTCTCTCTCTCTCTTTCTTTCTCTCTCTCTCTCTCTCTTCCTTCATTCCAAAATTTATATCTATTTACATAGATATAAATTAACACATAGAAATACTGAGTTTCTGTAGACAATTTCTTTTTGAAAAATAGGGTCCCACTGCTAAAGTGTAGTTCGAAAATCACCAAACTAGACAATTCTAAGTCCTCTTCCTTCTATGAATTCCTTCCTTCTAGTAATTCTTTGATTACTGTTAGAATTTTAAGATCCAGAAACAAAATAGCAAGGGAGGTTGAAGATTTTTTAGGACACACAACAAATATCTATCTTGTATGAATTACAGTTCTGCTAAGATGCAAAGCTGTGGATAAAATGGCATCTTGCAGACCCCGACAGAGATTGGGGCTATGGTGAATGGGTCTAATTTTTTCTTTTTTTTCAGAGCAACTATGCAGAACAGAGCCAAGCTCACTTAGACACTTAATCTACTAGGTGATGTTTGCACAGAATGACAGAGTTATGGCCTAATTTTAAAAATCAAAGTCTCTTGCGCTTAGAGGATCATATACTATAAAAGTCGGGGGGATACCTTGAGATCACTTTCCTCATTTTATGTGTTCACTCATCAATTAAATCAGTAAATTTTTATGAAATGTGTCAGCTACTATGCTGGGTGTTGGGGTAATATATATTGTTCTATCTGTATAGAGATTATGTTTTAGTGGAGGACACAGTCAATTAAACAAATAATCAAACACATAAGAATATAACTACAAATTTTTAGAAGTGCTATTAAGTACAAGAATATGCTTCTCTGATGTCATATATTAGAGAATACATGAGAACACCAGGCTATAGGGAGAGAAAGTGGCCTCAGGTCACTAAGCTGTGCACTGAGAAGCTGACACTAGTCTCAGTCATGTGGTCCCTCCATCTCACCACTTTGGCTGTGGAAGTTTAGGCCAATAGTAAGCGCTAAGTGATGGAAATCAGACATCTATGAGTTCCTTTTCTGGCAACTCCACTACTTTGAAATGTTGGGCAACGTTGAGAGACACCTAAATATCTGCACTTAAAATGGAAGCTTCAAATTTTTGAAAATAGTTTTTTAACAATTTTAAAAAATAATTGTTTTAAGGTATCTCTGTTTCCAATATGGTTGACAAGAGGCTGAAAATGGTTTGCAGAGGTAACAAAGTCTGCAATTAAAGAAAAGCAGTCACTTAGTAGCTACAGAAAGACTCCTGTATTATTATCAAAATTTCTAGGCTGCAACCAGGTTCAGCAGCTTCCTTTGAGTCTCCTTTTGCAAACTTCCTCCCTCCTCATCTCTTTTCCTTCTACCCCCACCTGTACCACAATCCTTGTTATCAAACTAGCTTCTATCTTTGCATATTTTTAATCTATGTTCATATAATCCTGTGTAAGCATATATATGTACACAATAATATATATAAATTCCCATGAATGGGTTTTGGGGGCCATGTTTTTTGAAAAATAGATCATATTATATACCCCTTTCACTGGGAAATGCCTCAGGAAGATGTCTCCAAGTTAACTGGTATAGTTCTACTTCTTCTACTACTTCTATAGTATCGATGGGTATTTATAGTGAATGAAAATTTGATTATTTCTTGAGCAGTAGGGTGGAGTGAACTCTGGGTACAAAGAAGATAAAACACTACAATGAAAGGAAAAGTGAGGTACAGATGCCTAAACCATTTGGTATCTTTTTTTTTTTTTTTTTTTTTTTTTTTGTGGTACGCGGGCCTCTCACTGTTGTGGCCTCTCCCGTTGCGGAGCACAGGCTCCGGACGCACAGGCTCAGCGGCCATGGCTCACGGGCCCAGCCGCTCCACGGCATGTGGGATCTTCCCGGACCAGGGCACGAACCCGTGTCCCCTGCATCGGCAGGCGGATTCTCAACCACTGCGCCACCAGGGAAGCCCCCTGTTATCTTTTTGATAGAACTGATTAGTGGAGGAAGACACATTTCTCTTCCTGAAGAAAAAAATAAAAATAGATCTTCAATACCTCAGCAGCAATTTTCATCATCAAACCAGTTCCAGACCACATGGGATGATTCATTCTTTCAGCCCCCTTAGAGGGTGAGAATTTTAGAAATACCATTAGTCAGAAATGAACTTAGGAAAACATTTGTAAAATCTCTTGTCATCTCAGAAGAATCTTAATACAACAAACTACTGAATTGTCAGTAAAACATACAAACTGAACCTCCCCATCTTGTTCACTTAGGAAGGGGGATCTAACACAGAAGATGGGTTGGATAGAAAGGTCTAGAATCTAGATTGTTCAGTGTATAATTGCTATGCAATTGCTTGAGCATTATCATATCCCTTAAAATTCCTCTTATGTTAATCAAATTCATCATTTTGGTTCCATTTTCATTAAAAGAGAAAACATCTTCGTACTAGTACTACCTTAGAATCTGCTGACTGACCCAGCTTTCAAAGGCAGTATCTTCTAATAAAAATATGTCTCTTGTACATGTACAACCAATAAAACAAAACTAGCTTGTACAATTTAATGTCACCTTACTTCAGACTTCCACAATACCTATCACTATTTTATTAATGTCTTAATTTAATTCAAAGCATTAGAAACCAAGGTGAGTATCAGATATCGCTCCAATATCCAATACTGTGTCTTCTGAATTATCTGGGACTGACAGTGGGTTTGGGAGGGGGAGGCATCCTTGGATTTCTAATGAGACACCTCTTTTCTGTTTGCTGATTTTTTAAAGGTCATGAAGAGTTGGTTGAGAAAGAAGGGAACATGGAATATCTGGTTTTAGATCATCCCAAACTTATCTCATCAATAAAATGTCACTTCAGGTCTGCTTATTTGTTGGACGGGAAAGAGGTGGAACTTTAAAAAGGCCTGGAGTAACTTCGTGGATTGAAGAGAGACCTTCTCAAATCAGAGACGAGGACTTTTTCACCTGCATTTTTCAAACACAAACTTAAAAAAATAATAAATTAACTTTTCATTTCAACACCTTGAAACCTTAGAAAATTGCATTATCACTGATAAATTATTAAAATAACTTTTTTCTTTTTCAGACATAATAAAGACCATTTTCATAGACCTGTTGTATAGCTTCAAATAGAATAAATAGATAAATGAGCTGCTTTCTATTTTCATTCTAGTTACAGGGGAGGAATTTTTTGGATTCTGGATGTTAGCAGTTTCCTTTAAAAATTACTCTGGAAACCCTCTATAAATGAAAGAAATATGTATAGTATGCAAATTCAGTGTGCTGTCCTCATTTACCCAGTGGAATTCAGAATAAGCCCCAGCTTGTGAACATATTAAAGCAGATTGAAATGGATATTAGTGGGATTTGTAAGGAGAAGCACTCCAGTCAGTCAAACATGCTATGCACGAGAACTTTGATAATGTTGTTTTACTGATAATTACCTGCCGGCTGTCACCTCAAAGTGGGATTTCATGCAGGTTCCTGTATTTAAACATTACATTTGGAGCCAAGCCTGCCAAGACACTTATACCAATCTGGCCATGTCCGTTTTATTTCACAATGATCTGTGACTTTCTTCGTGAAAAGCAATGCAGTTAACTCTCTTTTAATTGTGTTTGATCTGTGCGGGCAAGAGACCATCAATACCGCGTTCTCACTTCCCTGGCCTAGAGCAGGTTTTGCCTCTCTCCCTCGCAGGCATCCGCAGACACCAGAATTACTGGAAAGCAGCACTTCCTGATGACCAGCATGAATATTCATCGGACCTCAGAAACTGGTCGCTGGGGCAAAGCAAAGACCTTCTACTTACAAACGAAAGGTGTTTTAAATAGGAAAGACCATCTTCTGTGGTCCTCCTGTGTGTCTAGCGTGTTTGGGTCCTCCAGCTCTGCATCAAACTTCCTTTTCTCTGTACCATGCCCCCACTTTTTTCCTCCCATACTGAACTCCTAATTAAATTTAACAGTTTCAAGAGTTTAAACTGTATACCTTTTTAATTGTGTCCTACTTTGTATTGGCTGATGCACAAGTCTGAAAATGGATATTACAGCTTTTTATGATATAATATCACCCTAATTGGTGCTTCATAGGCCGTGGCTGAATTCTTTTCAATTAAGCGCTAACATACAGTAACTGTTTCTCTCTGCAAATGCTGGAAAGCCATTCACAAGAGAGGACTGGTACTGCACAATTCCAAAGTACCTTAATGTGTCAAAAATGTTTTGTGAAGAAAGCTACACTGTAAATGCAATCACCTACATTGGTGTTCCCATTGTTAACCGGGAGTGAAAGTATTGCTAATTGTCCTGCGTTTTAGCTGGGTTTTTAAAGCATTATGTAGTAAGTACACGGGAGGGTCAATTTGTGAAGTGAAATACTTAGCATGCAAAGCGTAATACAAGATGCTGTGTAATACTTGACCTCTCAGCATAATAAATGTAGCAGTGAAACGCTGTGCATTCAGTATTCACTGAATAGAGCCTTCGCAGTGGAACAAAACCAGAAAATGTTCTCTTCATTCCTTTTTTTTTTTCACTAAGCGAAAATTATTCTTTATAATGGCCATTGCAGCAATTAGCTGGCATTTGGTAGAATAAATGCGCAGAAATAGCAATTTCTTATTTTAAATGAGATTTTGTATGGAGCCTGCAAATTACTTGAGGTATATGAATAATTGTGCCTTAGCTTTATGCTACAGAATAGGGTGTGGGTGGGTATAAAGATTTCCTATTTGCAGTTAAATGTTTAGACATTTTATTATTTTAATTTCACTCACAGTCTGCCTGGACTGACCCTGCTTTCCCATTGATCATTTCATGTGCGCCTGGAAGCAGTGTGCAGATGGCGGGAGACTCCCAATTAGTGCATCATGTTTTTTATGAATGTGACATATAAGTGCAATCAGGTCTCCTCTGGAGGCAATGGCGGTGTTGCGACTTTGAGTTTCTAAATCAATACAATTTAATAATCTGCATGGAATTAATGTTTATCAATGTTCTCTGTGGTCAAATGCAATTGGAAACTTCATTAAATTTTTATCCAAAGTTTTTCACCTTATTGAAATGCATTCTTCCAGGCATTCATGATTCATCCAATTAGCCTTAACTAGGGTATTTTTTTTCTTCTCTCAAAGTGATTCAGTTAATTATGTCCATATATTCATAATTATAACGTGGATGAGTTGGGTAAAACTGAAATTATGAAGTCTGCAGAGAGATTCTATGAGGTTTAGAATGTAGAATATAAGAAAGGAATGAGTAAAAGTCAGAGCAATGAAGTGCTTTGTTTTAATCTCCCTCAGCCCTCCCCACCCCAATTGCTTTCTCATGGGGTTTTATGTATTTATTTTTTCGCTTACTTGTAATCCAACAACGTGAAAAAATTGATTTGTGGAAAGCTCAGAGTGAATGATAATGATAAAGCAAACACTACAGATACTAAGAACTCTTGACTAACATGTCAAAAGTTATTTTTTAAAAAATGTTAAGGTAATATATAGTCATTTAAAGGCTAACTATTCAAACAGTCAAAGAAGAAATTTCCTTTCACCCACTGACCACCATGCAAGGTTCTCTGACCAGAGGTAACTACTTTAGCAGGTCTCTTACATGTTCTCTTCCCGCACTTTTAAGTCCTTTCTTCTCATTACCGTCCTTCACACATTTTACTGGCATATTCTAATTATACGTATTCTACATAATATCTTGTTTCAAGCATTTTATTTTTTCCTAGGCAACGTTTCTAGCTCAAGAACTTTTTTAGTCTTTAAAATTATGTTTTGGGATTATTTTTTAGCGAAATGAAAGAACAGTCTATCCTAATTATTTTTTTACCTAAGACCTAAGCACATGCAACTTTTTATTCAGACCATCGAGTGACACCCAAAATTCCTCTGCCGAACGCTCTAATGAAGGCAACTCATTAGCAAGTGACACAGCTCATCTGTTAAATCCAGCCTGTGACACTGCAGAGTTGGAAACAGCCCCAATTCGTTACTGTTAGTCTAATCTGGGTAAATGATGTTCTCGCATAGCAAGCAGATAGCAGTCCTCTGTCACTCTACAAACAAGGCTTGTTTGCTACACTCCCTCACAACAAGCCCCAGGGAGGGTGCTGGGTCATTGTATTACTGCCTTTGCCCAATGCTCACGCCTAAGAACTTTAACAAACTGCATAGCCACTGCCCAGAAAGAATTCTACATGATTTCTGTCCTATTTTAGCTCCTCATGATTTTTTTTAACCGATGGAACAAATAAGAAGTCACAATTAGAGTTTTACCATTTGAAATGATTCATAGTAAACCCAAGAATGTGAGTTATAACATTTTTCTAATTATTCCTTCCTGAAATGTTCCTCCTGAGACTTTCCAAAGAAGGAGAATGTGGTGGACTAAGGGTAAGATTTCATTCCTATCTTTGTGTGGTACAGGCAAGTGTTGTATAAATAACTGTATAAGTAAAGATATTGGTATGTTAGAACAGAGAGAGAGAATGTCAACTGCGTTTTCATATTAACTGTTATTAAAAATGCTCTGGTCATGGTGATCACCTGGATACTTTTTCTTTTTTTTCTGCAAAAAGCTTAATTGTTTCCATTTGCTCCAAGACTTGGGAGAGGGCTCCAGGGTGGTTAAAAAGCTGCCTGGTGGCTGCAGAGAACGGCTTCAGGCAGAAGCCCAGACACCAGAGGGGCTCCTTAAAGGCGGCTGGGCTTCGGAGGCTCCTAGTCGTGCTTGAGGGTGAGCCTTTCGAAGAGATACTCGCCCAGCCCCGCCTGGGGACTAGCCAGCCTGCGGAGGTTGATCACGTGGTCACCCATCTTCTTGACGAGTTTCACCTGCTCTTCTAGGAAGTGGCTCTCCAGGAAGTCATAGAGTTGGGGCTCTGCGTGGACAGAGCCCAGGGCATGCAGATCCAAAAGGGGCGGATTCAGGTTCTTCTCCCTGGGAATGCCGGCTTCCACAGCGTCCTGGGTTTCACCTCACTCATCTTGAGGTGGCTTTTGAACCTCCGCAGCCCTGGTTTTGCATTTTCAAGAGACGCTTGGCGCCCTTGTGCTTCTCCTTGGCCAATTCGTGGAAGCAGTGGCCCACGCCCTCCAGAGCCACATCGTCGAGGTGTAAATAGATGCCCAGAGAGAGGTAGGTGTGGGAGGCCCCACAGATGCATGTTAACCGGGTGGTTGACTTCGGCCTCCACATCGGTGGAATAATTCCGATGATCTGGGAGCTTATGGTTGGTCAATAATAAGGAGCTAAGCTCAAAAAACAGTGTTGGCTGGTCCCGGTGGCCCAGGATAACTGATGGCTGATTCCGAAGGTTGCAACTGGAAAAAAGGTTGGAGGGTGGCCAGAGTCTGGAGCAAGGGGCTTACCTAGGTCTGTTCTGTCCAAACACTGTGGAAGCAAGAGACAGATCTGGGGGACCGCTGAGCGCACTGCTGGATAATTCTTTTCATAAGCTATTTCCTGTCATTGTGATCAACTAACAAATCTTCACCACATCCTGAGAGGTAAACAGGGGGCTTTACAGTTAATTTAAAAAAGAAAGAAAAGAAAAGGATGGCACAAATAGTGAAAATCTGTTGTATGTTGAACTGTTAGTCTCTGCATCATTGGAGGTTTTACATCATTGCCATAAAAATCTAATGACAATATTTTCACCTGGAATATTTACCAAGAAATAACCTTTCTCTTTCAAAAATTGAGTAGAATACCTATGTAGGGGATGCTTCCTGTTTTAAGTGTCTACATTAGGAAAGAAACTTTCTTTTCCTGTTTCCCAAGGAAACTCCCAAGTAAACTCCTAGTTTCCTTGGGAAACTTCAACGAAGAGGGCCTCATTGTAGTTCACTCAAACTAGATGACTCCCCGTTTTCCGTATCTGTTCTCCTACATCCCGCTTTTACTGGGGGTGGGGCTTCTCTTTGGGGATCTCCACACTCCCGAATCTGGTTGTCCAATTCCTTTTCCTCGTTCAAGGCCTAGGTCGAATGCTCTCTCCTCCATGAAGCTTTCTCTGCTGTCCTACTACTGAGAAGGAATCTCTCCCTCTTCTGAACTATGAAAGCAATTTGTCTCTCTGCCTCTCAGTTGTTTATATACATTTCATCACCCCTGCTTAACTGTAGGCCTCTTGGGAGCAGGATCCAGTCTGAACCAATTCTAGTGCCTTACGCATTGTGAGTATTCAATAAATATCTCAAGTGATTAAATTTTACCAAGAGGATTCTGGTCATTGATCCATCATTATGATGGCAAAGAGTTCCAAACATAGAGTCCAAAACCTTTCAGGTACACACACAGAAAGTCCATTATGCTTCTGTTGTGCTTCATTCCTTGAGAAATGACCAGATTCCAACAGATTCCTCCTCCTATGGCAAAAAAGTTGTGTGCAATATGGGTGACATCATGGGATTTCTCACTTTGTCCCCTTGTCTGGTTAAGATAAACTCTGATCAACCCTGGCCTCTCTCCTGGATGCCTATTTGCCGTTCAGTTTATCAAGCAGAAATAGTGTATTTTAAAAAATTATAAAAGCTGACATTTTTTGAGGGTTGTGTGCCAGGAGATGTACTGAGGACTTTATAAATGTTGCCTCATTTGAGCCTCACAGCCAGACGTGAGGGAGAAGCTATTATTACCCACACATCACTGGGAGGGAATTGTGCTGAGCGGTGGGTTGTCTTTCCCAGTTGTACTACGATTCTGGGAAAGCAGAATCAGGGCTCAGTCTGAGGTCTTAATCCTTCTTCGTTTTCTCCAGCTTCACAGTTTTCTTCACCCCTCTCCTCAGTGAACTTCCCACTGGAACAGTTGAACTCAGGGGATATTTGTACACTTTTGTGGGAACTGCTTACCCAGAGCACCAAACTCTAGGGTATCTAGACAATGATGCTCTGTGTGTCCAGCAAAAACACCCACCTTCAACCGAAAATAATTTACTGAAAAGCCCATTTCTACCTAATTCTATACAGTATGGGCGGTTTGGGGCGCAGTTAGGAAATGAAAGGAGGCTGAGTAAAGGCACAAACGTTTCTCTTCACTTGTAGGGAAGGTGCTGTCACACAGCTGAGCATGGAAATGGGTTTACACCAGGGAGGTGGGCTTAGGTGTGAAAGAGATGATCCCCTAGCCCACCTGGGAGCTGTGGCTGTCAGCATGGGATACACCAAGGTCCAGATACCCCAAGCCCCAGTGTGTGCAAGGCGAATCCATGCTGATACATGGAGCCAGAACAGAGCTCCTGGAGAAACCTTCTGCTTGGTGTCAGGAGAGAAAGAACAGCAATGCCCTTCATCCAATACAAATTGTCCAACACGAAGGTGAGAGAAAAACCAAACATTTACTCAAAGAAAAAGGTAAAAACCCATCTGATAAACCCTGCCACAATATTTTCTTCAAGTTTTATTTATTCAGCATTTATACTAGTGGTTCTCAAATTTTAGGATGTAAAATTACCTGTGGGGGGTTTGTTAAAATGAATAGGCCCAGATCCTTTCCCCTAAAATTCTGATTCTGTGGGTTTAGGGTGAGTTCCTGGGCTCTGAATTTTAGACCACATCCAAAGAGAGTCTCGTGCTCCTCATCAGAGAAGTAAATTCTAAGAAAACAAGTCTGAAATGTAGGCAAGGGCTCTGAGAGCTGACGTTCTGTGGGGTTATTTAGGATGAAGCTTATTAATAACATTCTCCAGGAATGCTGTCTTTGGAGAGCTGGTGACGGCTGACAAGGCCTTCAGCTACTGCCAGAAAGTTTCCTGTTTTCCTTCAACAAGGAAAACTTGTTCTAGGAAAACTTTGAGACAGGATGGAGGGTGGGGTGAGGGGCAGAGAAGCTGTGGCTGTGTGGGTGAGAAGGAGTACCTGTGCCCCTGCTGGTCTTAGCTGGGCAGGCCTCCCAGGCACTCTGCAGGAGGCAGGTCAAGGGACCCCTAAGCTTCAAGGAGGATCACCTTCTGGGGGAGGGCTCAGCGAATCTGAAGTCTCGAACAACAGATCTTTCATTCATTCGACAGTTGTAGGGGGCCTCTTACGTATCCACGCGGTAGGCCTGGGCCCTGCACATGCTTTTCTCTCTTCCGGGAAGGCCGATATCCCCCAGCTTCTCCTAGTTAATTTTCTCCTTCCAGACCTGGCCTCCCTAATGAGGTCAGTTCCCCCAGGATATGCCCTCATGTTATCATTAACCTGGGAAATGGGATTCCTTGATGCATGCCTGTCTCTCTCATGTGTAAGCTCCATGAGGGCAGGGGCCATGTTATTTTATTTTTATTTTTTAATATTTTTAGCTCTGAGTCACTGGATTTCAGCAAAAATAATTTGCTGAAGTCCAGTTTGCAGAGTGACAGCTGCATTTAGCAAAGTACCAGTTTAACAGAGTGGATGATTTTTCTGTTATAAATTATACAGCAAATTGTATTAGAGAGAATCTTTTAACAGCTTTTGATGATTCCTATGAAGGTTTAGTTCATTGGTTTTAATTTTGTCCTCATAAAGCATTTTAAGGAAAGTTTGATTGTTAACAGCTAAGGATCATAGAATGGTTTAGCCTTTTAGAGTATATATTAAATATTCAGGAAAGGGTATTTAGTAACCAATAACCAAAACTTAAAGATTAGTACCCTAATTCTGACATTCATTCCCTTAAGTATGAAATTTTGCTAAAGAGGGATTCAGAGTAACTAAATTAACATGAAACACAGGGATTTTAGACACTAACTGCCAGTCATATAAAATCAAGGCTGATATGCCATTTGAGGCATTGGTGAAAGAATGTAAAAATGCTTAAAGAGAAATCCTAAGTGGCATTCAGAAAGATGGGGAAACTAAGTCAGTTGAAACAATCTCATTCCATGTATAATGCTGTAATTTAAAAATTTAATTGCCAGAAACAAAAGTTAAGTCCACCATGCCACCAAGCAATTGTAAAAAGAATATTAATTAATCATGGTTATAATTTGAAAATATTAGACAATTACAGAAATTAGAAGTAGCCAAAGATTCTATTTTTATTTTCTAGCAAGGAGAAATTGAGGTACTTTTACATGATTGGAGTGCACCAAAAAATTTGAAATAAAAGGGCAAATGTGTTCAATGATACGTAAAGGAGGTAAGGAGGCTCATGAGGGGTTGGCATGATTAAATGAATGACAAAAGTTTAAATTTGACTTACATATTACCATAAAACTAAAATTTACAAAAAAGAATTTAAAAGATTAGTTAAAAATTCTAAAAATGCTAAAGATAGGTAAAATAAAAAATGAAGGAAATGTAATAATTATTATAAGGAAATATAATAATAGGAAATAATGAAGCAACAACATCATATACTGAGGCCATTATTCCTCTTAGAAAAATGGCAAAAATAATCCTTTAAGTGCTAAAGAGTTGACAAAACTGTAAATGACTTAAAAACAGAAATCTGTTTCAGACTGAATATTTCTAAGAAAAATAACTAAAATTTGGGGTAACATGAAATATTTCATGAATATAAAATTTATCCATAAGAAGAGTAAACTATCCATAGCCTTTTTTTTTGTTTGTTTTTTGTGTTTTTTGCGGTACACAGGCCTCTCACTGTTGTGGCCTCTCCCGTTGCAGAGCACAGGCTCTGGACGCGCAGGCTCAGCGGCCATGGCTCACGGGCCCAGCCGCTCCGCGTCACGTGGGATCCTCCCGGACCGGCGCACGAACCCGTGTCCCCTGCATTGGCAGGCGGACTCTCAACCACTGCGCCACCAGGGAAGCCCTATCCATAGCTTTTGACAAATTATAGTTCTTCAAAATGCTGCTGTAAAAAGCAAATAAAAACTGACTAACTAAGACCATCCTATAAAAATTGTAGATTGTATAGTTAAACTTGTTTTTGATAGATAGTTACATTTGGTAAATCTGACAAATTAGTGATTCAGTAATCGACCATTTGATGCATTCATTTTGCAGGGTTGATTTTTGGCCAATTAGCCAGTTTCTTTCTTCAGAGTTTCTTTTATTTTATTTCTTTTATTTACCATCTCCAAAACCTGTTGCAGTGCCTGGTATGCAGAAGATGCTTGATAAACAGTGGATGAATAAATGAATGGATGAACTGTGCTGGGGCAGGGGAATATAAAGGCAAATAAGACCGTCAGGGTTCTTGGCTTCGTGAAGCTTACATTCTCCACTGAATGGTAGTTCAACTCTTTTCGGTTATAATCTTTATATAACTGTAGAGCGACTTCATCTTCGTGTTGTACTGGTTCTTGATTCATAGGAGCAGGTTTACTGTACCGTTACACTACATTTGGTATTTAAATGGAAATAGAACTTCATTCCATAGAAAGGTGGAAAACTTTTTCAAATAGGCCAGAGTGAGGCAACATTACAACAGGCTTGTTTGGCAGTAAAATTTCTGATAAAATGATTGAAACTTTAAAGGTAAATTCCGTCTACGTGACATTCGCATAACACTTCATTCTGAAGTGTTGTCAAACAGATGCGAGAGAGAGAGAGAGAGAGGGAGAGAGAGAGAAAAGCAAGCAGAGAGGAAGAAAGAGCCAGCCGGCCCTCTCCCCCCAGCACCCCCCATTCATCATGGAGGAAATGCTCACACAAATCCCATCCCAGGAAGTCACAGCTGGGCTGAAGTCATTTTTTCTTTTCTTTTTTTCTTCTACCCCTTCAACTCGTCTCCTTGTCCATGATCAGAAACGAAAGGAAATGAGGTAAATGTAAACCCATCCCAAGCTTCACAAAGTCGACAGATGACAGGTAGGACGTGCAAACGGAGAGCCCGGCCCCTTGCGCACTGCCCGCAGTATCCTGAGCTCTTGGGGAACTGGTACAGTAAGAGCCAGAGGCTTTTCCTGTTCAGTGAGTTGGAATTAAACATGCTAATTTGAGGTCTCTTTCAAGTATTTTGTTTAACTCCATTGGCCTTTAATTCCTTTATATTGCATCATTTAATGTAATGTTATTTATATATGAAACATGTTATGCTTATTAACCAACGTGCAAAAATCCAAAGTACAGATTTTCTGTAATGGGCTAATTACAGGACTTTAAAGCCACCTACTGAGTTTTGCTGAGCTTCACAACAGGTTCACTGAGCTGGATAAATTTATTCAAACGTGTGGAAATGAACCCCATTCTATGTGCAACGGTACTGGGAAAACACACAAATTATACCTCAATACCAGTTTAATGGGTCAAACAGTGAACCTGAATACTGAACTTATCTACATCTTAAACTAGTGGGGAGGCTTGTGGGAAGAAAGGGAGTTTCTCCCTGTTTGTAAACAGTGGTAATAAAACAATAAGCCTGGCAATTAGGAGCCAGTTCTCCACACTCAGAAGACAGAAGGGGCTTGCCTTCCAGTGACCTTTGAAAATACACAACTTTCATAACCCAACCTGAGTGGAATGGAGTGACGAAAGCTCAGCAAACACACATCTCAAGCACAGCCCTTTAATCTTTGCTGTGGAGAACAAGAGGCGCCTTTTCTTGTGTCATGGTTTAGAAAGACTTCAGCACAGAGTGTTCAGAGTTAGACACACAAATAAGGTATAAATATGTGGTAGAATTAAACACTGTCTTCAAACCAGCTTTTTACCCCTGAGCTGGATCAAAACAACAGGGATATGTTGATCATGTTAGTATTAATTCTTCATTAATCCATTCTTAAATGGATTTTTTTGCATTTGAGAGTTCCAGAGGATTTTACACTCCAACTCCATAGCACCATATTTAGAACTATTATCCCATTATAAGAATACAAAGACTGGGCGGGGGTGGGGGCGGGGATGGGAGAAGAAAATGGAGGCTATAGACAGAGGTTTGAGAACCTTGTCAGGGACAAAGTTGAAAGAAAAGACCCTATTTGCTATGTTGCATCATTGCCAATGGAAGTACTGTTTTCCAGTAGAGAAACACACACACACACATGCACACACACACACACACACACACACACACACACAAGCATATATGATCATTTCTATCCTTTAGATGAAGATGGACATTACTTTGATTCTTTGATAGGTTTCTGTAGTAGATCTATCAATTTTGTCATGAAAGAGAAAAGAAGGTCATTTCCAAGCCTGAAAGAGTTCCAGTCTTGTCCTCAGGGCACCTTCTTTACAATGTACAATCCACCCAGTGACTGACAGTTGGGTGTTGATAACCTAATTCATGCCTGTCTCTTCAGTGAACGCTGGTGTGCCCAGCTCTCAAAGCAATGAGCCTGGATTTTCAGAGCGCTCTCCGAAAGTGCCATGTATACCAATAAAAAGAGAGATCTGCAGGAAATGAGGTGTGACGCAGGCCAGCTTCACCAAGACTCTCGGACCAAGAAATAAGAATTTAAATATGAAATACTAAAATTTAACACATGACTGAAACAAAATAAATGGTGTACCAGTGAAAGCATTTGAGGTAATTAATCAATGCTGTGTTTGTACATATCATTAAATATATTATACTCAGTTTAGATTTGATTTCTATGCTCCTTTTATAAAGAGTTAAAAGAAAAATACATTTGAATTCACGCTGATACCGAAAACATGCTCCTAGCTTCTAGTTTTTTGGATTTCAAATCATTTCCATTAACAAACAGCTATTTGCCCTCTAATAAAATATGTCATTATGCTTTATTCACATCGCACAAAAGAATCACTGAAAAATCGCCCCAATGATGGCCAATAATTACACATTTTGCTCCTGTGCTAGCGATGAAGAAATCTGTTCATTGGAGAAAGCAGGTGCTGGGGCATCAAGCTAATAGTCAATGTGAGCCGTAGTAATTAGCCACAGCGATTGCTAAAATTAACAATTAGCTAACATGCAATTCTCTTTTTTGCAGGCTGCAGTTTACTTTGTATAATCCTTGCATGTTCTTAGTAATTATTCTGACAGCTTATTATTTTTATTTTTTCTGGTTTGAACACAGCTTTAACATTTGCATTGGGCGACCCAAATGTTCAACAGGCAGGGGTGAAACAACTGCTTGACTAGGCATTTTTCTGAGGCCACATTTGGTGGTTTATCTTAACTTTTCATGGTTGGGGAGGGGATGGTTATAGGGATAAGATCTCTGATTCTTTCACAGCTCTTATCTTCTCCCCTCGGGCCTTCCCCCAGCGTAGCACACTTGGTCATCCCGAAGCTTTTACAGGGAAAACTGCCCAGTCAGCGGCAATTTAGACTCGAGGGAACGACTCCAGGGCTGAAGTGCCATAGTCAAGCCGGTCAAAACATCTTCTTTTCATTCTTCTTCCCTGGAGTGTGTCTTTGGTTAATGCATTCACTGTCCTCACACAATACCCTCCACACACCCCCCTCCCCTTACTGAGAGAGAAAATGCAGCATCCTGTGTGGATTGTTCTGGTCAGGGACTATACGCTGGGATAATATCGCTAGGGCCTTCCAGTGGAATAAGCCTGGTGAAGCCTCAGCCTATGTGTGAAAGAAAAAGAAAAGTTAAATGGCAAGGGAGTAATTTGTTTCCAGAAAACCTCTGGGAGGGAGAGATGTGATGAAAGCTCTTACAGCATTTAAGTAAGATAAACTGTGGCAACAACTTTAGCAAACTGCTATTCCAGATTGTATTCGTTTCCAATGCTGGCCAACAAATCACCAGACATAGGGATATAAACGATACAATTTTATTTTCATACAGTTCTGGAGGTCAGAAATATGAAATGGGTCTCACTGGGCTAAAATCAAGGTGTCGGGCTTCCCTGGTGGCGCAGTGGTTGAGAGTCCGCCTGCCGATGCAGGGGACACGGGTTCGTGCCCCGATCCGGGAAGATCCCACATGCCGCGGAGCGGCTGGGCCCGTGAGCCATGGCCGCTGAGCCTGCGCGTCCGGAGCCTGCGCTCCGCAACGGGAGAGGCCACAACAGTGAGAGGCCCACGTACCGCAAAAATAAATAAATAAATAAATAAAAATTAAAAAAATAAATTAATTAATTAAAAAAATAAAATAAAATCAAGGTGTCACCAGGGCTGTGTTCCTTTCCTTGCCTTTTCCAGCTTCTAGAGTCTGCCCATACTCTTTGGCTTGTGGCCCTTCAGAGCCAGCAATATTTCCTCCTCTCACTGTCCATCCTTAGTCACGTCTCCCTTTGACCACAGCTGGGAGAGATTCTCCAATTTTAAGGACTTGTGCGATTCCATTGGGCCCACCTGGATAATCCAGGATACTCTCCCCATCGCAAATCCTTAACTTAATCACATCTCTTTTGCTGTGTAAGGTAACATATCCACGGGTTCCAGGGATTAGGACACGGACATCTTTGGAGGGCCATTATTTTGCCTATCACACACACCAATGAAATATGTACATATGGTAAGTTTGTGTTTCTCTACAGTTGTGAGTCATCACACATTTAGTGTCAGGGAATTAGACTACTGAGGACTGGTGGGGGTTGGGGGTCGGGGGCAGTGGATGTCCGTGGCTTCCATAGAGAGTAACTCTCTCTGTATGGCCCTTCCATGCCAGGTGTCTTAACTAATGCACAGAGCCAGTGTAGGCCAGGCTTTGTCCTGTCCCTCCCTCCCAGGCTCCTGAGTTTGGAGGGCCTTTTCAGCCTCTTAGTAAGAGGGCTGCCTCTTAGAGTGCAGGCTTGTCCTGGCTAAGAGCTATCATCATGTGTACTGTGCTTTATTATGGTCTTGGGCTGTAGCATGCTGGTTTACTGTGTGAATGAGTGAAACAGATTGCTGTCCACAGAAACTCTGAATTACATCAAGAAACACCACCCACGGCAGCCCTGAATTATAAAATGCAGTGATGGGAGAGGCAAAGTGCTGGTGTATGGTCAGGCCACCCAAGATGGCTGTTCCCTTGCTCTCTGTACATCCCCTGGCTTAACCAATGCCTGCTTCACCTACACCCTACGCACCTGACTGACCTTCCTACCTACTTGCCCCTGCCCCAGCTGGTGATTGTTCTAGCTTTAGATCAGAGCTCTCCACTATGCTTATCAAGGGGTGGTGAGGGGCGTGCCACTCTGCTGGTTTCCCTGGTAACCGATGAGCCAACCTGATGTCAATCCCCCTAACTGGTAACCTCCCCCTGCCCTGAGAGCAAGCACAGCCGCCATGTCCTGCCTGCCGCCTGACGCACATAGTGGGGTGTTGCTCCAGCACCTGCTTCTGACATGTAAGCCCCCGCTGCCCGTTAAACCCCAGATGTCCCTGTCACTGACTCTGGGCTCTTTCTTTGGTCTTGGAGCTGGGCAAGTACAGGCCTTGTAGGCCTGAGGGGTGCAGCCCAGCAGCTGGATTCCTGAGAGGTGCTGAGACCTTGTCTGTGTAGGGTACGAGGCGATTGTCAGGGCTCAGAAAGCCTTCTGCAGACATGAGAGTAAGCCTGGGGAATTGGGCCTTCGAACAGGCTGCGGGCTGCAGAGGCTGAGGAGGGCCTGGCTTAGAAGGAGAGGTCAGGGAGGTGAGCCATGGCAGAGGCCGGGGCCAGACTTGCGGTGGTAAAACGTAGCAACATATTGTTTGTTTAAGTGGGAGGAAACTGGAATGAACAGAGTCTGCCCAGAAGAGTTGAGCAGGCAGGAGTCAAACATCCAGAGAACAAATTGCTACCAAGTTGAACTAAGGTGAAACCTCACACATTCGCAGGTGTTCCTGGTCAGGCAGCACAAGAGATGGGCGTATTGAGGTGTGCCTTGTCTTAAGAAAGTCTACTCTTTAAAATAGAAATGCGTTGGATTTTTTGCTTTACAAAATAATTCATCCAATTGGTTTGTTGATATAGTGAGCTCCTCGCATGTATCTGAAACAGGATCCTAGCCACAAAAAAATGTACTGGCCACCCCCAACAGTATATCTGTTGTATAAAGTGAGCCAAGCACACAAGCTAAGGCTCTTGAAAAACAGTGGACCAAAGGAAATTTGTAGCCAAAGCATAAAACTGCTTTGCTAAAAATTGCAAGGTGTTTGCCTCAACTCAAGAGGCCGGTCAAGATATAGGGATGACGTTTTCAGTGGTGCGGCAAGGTCATCAGAATGATGGCAATATGTTTAAGGGAAAATGTGTTCTAAGAAGCAGGCATCTCACCAGAGGATTGTCTTTATCTCACGTAAGAACAGCTGTAGCTTCCATGGAGGAAGTATGCTGGCTTAGAGCATGAGTACCGCCTTCCTTCTCTATGACCTGCACTTTTTCTTCACTTCTGGCTTCTTAAAACAGTATTTAGTATTTAGGTCATTATCTTTTTGATTTACAGATGCCAAGACACACAGTGTTAGAAAATAGTTTAAGTTCCTAGAGGCAGGCCTGGTAGAGTTGGGAATAGAACCTAGAATTCCTGAATCATACTCTTGATGCTGGTGTTTTGGGGCTGTGTGTGCACAGTGTGGGCGAGAGAGTGGAGTGCGGAAGGTAGGGGTGGGTGTGGACACGGAAAGTGCAGGGGTGGGCAGCCGGGAACGGCGAGGGAGAGGCTGGTATTGAGAAAACTATGAGTCACATATACTTCTTCAGGGGCAAGGGCCCATGCAACCTCAGGTGTTGGGCATCACGGAAGATTCTCAAAGACAGGCTTCAGTGAATAAAAATTACTGAACCAGATGCTACGTTGTGGTCAGCGATGGCTGAGGAAAGGGAAACTGTAAAAAGCCACTACAAAGAAAATGGAGGAGCAGGGGGCTAAGTAGCCAGGAAAGAGACCGCTCTCCTCAATCTAGATAGCTTTTGTTAGCGGAGCAAAGAGTCCAACGTGTTTTTGCTAAACTTACTTAACGTGCCTACTTGTCAAGTGCAGCACAGGACAGGAAGCATAATTCCTAAAGTTCTCCAGCATAAGAGACTTCAGACCCAGCCTAGAGCATTTAGCTGGGTAATGCCACGCCTCACAGATATGCAATGAGAACCATCCCCACCTTTGCCCCCCACCTCCAAACTGCTCTGCTATCATCCTTCAGTCTCATTTTCTCACCCTCTGCACCAGGAGATAGTTCACTATTACAACACCCAGAGAGGCATTGGAAGTTGGGTAGGTCACCTTGGGGAAAGATGGCAGTATGAATGTATAATGGGTCCATTCGGATCAACGGTATTCAGTCCAGGGCAAAATATCAAGTGGAAAGAATAATAACACAGAAGAGGCTGTAGGGGTGTGTGTCTGTGTTTTCTAGGGACCCTCAGAAATGCTTGCTCTCGGTTCTTTGTCATTTGGTGTCGTTCCCAGTTTTTATTGGCGCTTAGTTTCCTCTGCTTCCGTTTAGAACATAGTTTGGTAAGACTGCATTTGCTCTTGTTGAAGCCAGGATGACAGAACAATGTCTTGTGCATGGATTCCACTTTTCCAACACACTTTGCCACTTTCTTCTCTTCCTCCCAATTACTGCTCTCAGCTCAAGATATCTAGCGTTGTGCCATATCCTTAGGAAGGCTCTCCACATCTTGAGGTTAACTGGGCGTGGAGGTCATTGGTTTCTTATCTGACCCGTGACTTGTCAGTCTGTGACTAGTGGGCTGTTTCTAGTGTATAGACTGTCCAAATAGTGTTCAGGATCCTGGGTTCAAATGAAGATACATTCACTTCACAATAAAGCCATATCAGAAGGGACATCACTGCAAAAGTTTACCACTGTGGAAACGGGAAATGGTACTTATGTTAGATCAGGAAAAGAAGAACTTGGCATCAAACATTGACGCTTGGGTGCACTAAGTCCATATGTCCTAATTTAAGTAGTATATGGGCAACGTTGATCGCAGGCTATCTAACCTAATCACTGCAATAGCTCAGTGAGAAGCAGAGTCCTGTCATACAATAAAATGCTATCAGTTTTATGTTTCTCGTTAAAAACTTTAGGCAGTCTGGGTATTTTATTGAGACTTCTAAATGTAGAAATCTAATTTAAAATGTTACCCATTAAATGTCTCCACACTAGTGTTTTGGATGATCTAATGAGTGGCACCATTTATAGGCCACAGGTTTGTAATCTGAATTTATGAACTGTAAAGAAAATACCAGTATGCTGACTAACTAATGAGCTTTTTAATGATGAGAAATAGATAAAGCTTAAAATGCAGAATGCTTATCAAGGACCTCAGACAATAGCAAAGTGGAGCAATTTAGAAGTACTTACCAGTGCTACTGCTGTGACAGAGAGAAGTGAACTATTTTCTTTCATTTTAAAGCACTGCTGTTCATACATGGGAGGAATTTCTATATCTTCTTAACTAAAATTAAATGTCCTGGTATAATCCTCTTTTTTGCAGAGTTCAAAATATAAATAATCTATTGATACCACTTTGATAAAGCACGAGAAAACGCCTTTACAAAAGGGGGGAAATATCTGAATATCAACATGGGATAGTGGGATCCTGGGTTTCAAGGGGTTGATGGTTGAGACTTCACTCAGGGAAGTGGAGCAGCTTGAAACACAGGCGTGCTGCCTGGCGAGAGTGGCCCTGGCTGGACTGACATGGCATCACCACCTCAGGTGATTTATAGCAAGTCTGGACTTCCAAAGAGAGTGTCTGAAGTTTGCCTGTGGCTGCCTTTGCCCTTGCGCTCTGCAGCATAAAAAGAATGAATAAAATAACACCTTCTTGTGTAAAGGCTCTTTATCTCGGGCCTCTAGAATGTGGCACCCCAGACATTTCTGGGATGTAGAACCAGCCTGGGAGAGATGAGTCATTTCAGAGCACTTGGGTCCCCAGGCAGCTATTGGGATCTGAATATGCCCTCCTCAATTTAAGAACTCCAAGTCTAAATTCCCATGACCAGGCAGGAAAGGAAAGGCTGGGATATGCTGTCATGCTGGGGCTCTGCTTGTTGTTGCTGCCATTGCTGTTGTTAATAAGGAACTGGACTGAGCTTGTCTTTTCCTTCTCAGGAAGTGCGCTTTCTAGCTGGTTCATTTAACTGCTCTCGCTTGGGTAATGGAAAGGCCCCCAGAGAGTGGGGCTTTCATGGTTTTTGACATACAACACAAACCTACTGGCCCTGACAGTTTCAGTCCTCTGTAGGAAACAGCAGAGGTGGCAGTGTAAGGAGCAGGCAGAAGCAAATCCTGGGGTATTAATGGCTAGAGGTGGTGGGCTCTGGTGGCAGGCATGAGGTCTTTGGTGTGTCAGCCCTGGATTTGAGCCACAGCTCTACAGCTATCAGCAAGCTGCTTAACCTCCCTGAGCTTTGGTTCATTTATGCCTTATGAGGATGAGGCCCAAGCCCAAGCAGTGTTGGCTTTATCCATTTCAAAGGGGTCAGAACAGAGAGGGGAAGAAGTCACTGAGTAAGGTCCTGCCAGAAGCCCACTGGCCCTGGATTCTCAGCCGGGATAACTCTGCACTGCCTCCTGTATTCTACTCATCTCACTCCTCCTCCTCACCTCTTAACTTCTTCTCTTCTCTTTCTTTTTTTTTTTTTAAATTATTTTTTGGCTGCTCCACTCAGCTCGAGGGATCTTAGTTCCCCCACCCAGGCCCCGGCAGTGAAAGGGTCAAGTCCTAACCTGGACCGCCAGGGAATTCCTTCCTTCTCTTCTCTTTACTCCCCTTTCAATCCTGAAAATCCTCTTTGATTTGAAAACAAATCACCCCAAACTTGCCACTTCTGAGTTTAGTTCAAATTACTTGACCAGTAAAAGCAGAAGTTCTTTCCCATCACTTAATTATAATCTACATTTGGATTTATTTGCCTTAGACGAGACCTTGATTCAGGGTTTCCAGCTAAAATACAGAACCAGCTAAATCTGAATTTCAGATAAACAAGAAATAAGTTTTTAGTCTCAGTATGTTCTACGTAATATTTGTATTTTCATTTGCTAAATTTGTCAATCCTAGTTAACTAAATGTGAGCTAAGTTCTCCTTGATAATATCTTGACTTTGTTACTTTCACAGCTTACCAATCCCCAGATTTTATTTCTTGAATAGGACGTCTTATAAACATATCTGTCTATAATCAGACTCGTATGATGCAAAGAGCATTTGCATGCTTGTTCTGTTTTGCTTTTGCCAGGCTCTCCGCTTTCCATGTGTCCCAGGTGTATGGCCTTGACCGATACAGACATGAGTTTTGTTGATGGGCCACGGGGAGGAGCCAGAATTGAGGAAGGCATGGAGGACGTCTGTGCTCCATGAAATTCAGTGTGGTCCTGTGTGTGGGCTCAGATCCGGGCACCACCGACTGGGCGCATTTCTCCTCTATTTCCCCTGCCTAGGGCTGCAGTGCCAGGCTGCTGGACACCTGATGGGGCACTGGGGGAGGCCACTACTGCAGGAAGCAGGGGTCCTATAGGGGTCCATGAATTTGGATGGGAAAAAATACATCTTTATGTTTATAATCCCTTTCAGGGCTGCAGGCAATCAAAACGATGACTGTCAGTACCTGGGACTGTGCCGCCGAGGAAGATCACAGGATTTTTTTTGTATTTAATAACACATTAAGGTTATTATGGATATTCAAAATTTAATTACTCTGTAAGACTTCAAAATTGCAGGAGCTGCCAGATTTGTCCATAGATCTTATTATTTAAAGTATTAAATTCATTAACAATAAATCATAAAATTGCTTATATATAAATTTGCTTTTTAAATGTTTTGATAGCTTTATTTCAGTATAATTGGTTTTCTTTGTCATCCTGGGTATTTTATGCATTTAAAGACATTCTGAGAAGAGGTCCACAGTCTTCATCAGACTGCCAGAGGGCACACACAAAAGAAAAAGTTATGAATTTGGACTAAAGGAAGATCTGAGCTCGTGTAGATATAATTTACTTTCCCAAATCCATTGTCTCCAAAGCAAAATGGGCCAAACTCTCCTCATTTTCTCTTCCAAATGCATACTACCAACTGAAGACTGCCCTGTTATGAACTCCAAGTTGCTTTTAATATTCCTCTTAACCTGAATTTTACCTGCTTAGAATTTTTTCAAGGGAGTGTGATTTCTGGAGGAGAAGTACAAAGTCTTTCAGGGGATTATAAATGGTAAAAGAAAAAGAATTAAGATCAGAGCCCAAGTTTGTCTTCACTTCTTGGCTCTGTTTTCAAACGCTTTGTAATTAGGATCACTATAAAAGCCAATATGGCACAAAAACTATCGTACATAAAAATATTAAATATAGAAATATGTTGGGTAGGAGAGCAAAATTGTGTTTATTTGATACATTTAGATGCAATCCCTGGGCATTTGATCCCTTGACTGCAACTCCTCTCTACCGCCTTGTTGGTGAGCTTGGGAGCTCAGGAAAAGATGGGCTCCGGCTTAGGAAAGAGGGAACCGATGCAGAGAAAAGGGAGCCTTTACTGCCCACACCTCTTTGTTATTTGTGAGCTTCCGTCCGAGGGCTCTGGGAAGGTTGAGAGGAGGCGAGGGGCCTAGAGATGGGGGACTGCGTGCTGGAAAATGGGTGGCTTGCTGGGTGGGAAGCGGGGGTGCCTGATCGTGGCTTGGAGGGGCAGCGGGGCGGGGTGGGGGGACACGAATGAATGCCTGAGGGTTGAACTGGGAGAATAAAGCCACGAAGGAACCAGTCTCATTAAAGAATCCATTTCCCATTTTCAGCAGTTTGCTACATTAACAAGCTGAGCTGTGAAAGGATTAGATCCGCTAAGTGAGGGCCTGTTCTGTGCACCACTGCTAAACACATTTCAGAAAGCAGTGGATTCGCCTTAAATGAGTATCTGCTGGAGGAGCAAAGCCCTAGGAAAACAAAGGGGCACGCCAGGGTAAGCTAATAATTCCCGCTGTGCTTTGAGGGCAATGAAATGACTGCAGCCCTGAGAACTTTTTCTCCCTCCCCTGCAGTTGGTATAAACATAAGAGCCATTTTGATGATCATATCGACACTTCGGCAACAAGTGCTTCCCAGGTGCCAACTCAATGTCACTCTCCAAAGGGTTAAATGGACCCAAAGGACTCAACCTCAAATATTCTTCTTCTGCGTCCATTTAGTATGCATACCTAGTAAAGAAAACGATGGGCATAGATTCATATCCTGTCTACAAATAATCGAATGATACAAGAACAAATCTACCACCAGCTGCTTCGTCCCATGCTATGCTTTGACTGGAAGGGGAAAGCCAAGTTTCGAGCCGGGTCTAGCCTGACTCAGGCCCTAACTTGTGAGTCCTGCTATTCTAACCCTTTCTCTTGATCTGCTTTTCAGCCTGTCTCGGAGCACACAGCTCAGCGCAGCAGGGAAGTTGCTTAGCAAAGGGCCACCCACTTGCCTATTATTCCTTCCTCGCCTGTGACATGACACAAGAACAAAGTCGACATTAACCGCTACATTAAACCCAGAAAGAAAGTAATCAGCAACCTGTTATTCCCTTAATAAAGGGAAACACATGCAGTGTGAAATCCAGAAGACTAATCAATAGCCGCAGACAATGCAATGTGCCAAACAAATTGCAAATCAATTAGAATCCTTGTTTTCTTTGAAATGGTTCACTATATCTAAAGCAATTACTCCTTCATTAGACCTAATTTAACAGCATGACTGCCCTGGCTACAACTGGCAGCGTCTGGCTATCAAATGGAAGAAGGGCAGCTTATTTCTGTCTGTCTGTGAGTCTAGCACCAATCAAAAAAAAAATTGAATTCCTTTATATGACAGAAACTTTTAATGAATGGGTGGATATTTGTCTTAATCAAAATATCAATACAAAAATGACAATACCTCCCCCCAAGGGAAATTAAAAGAGAAAAGAACTACAAGAATTACTGAATAAGAATCTGTGGTTAAAAAATGTATTTCTTCTTTATCTGCTAGCCTAAAGTAGATAAAAATGACATTTAAATATGTAAAGTCTTTTTAGCTTTTCAACTTAAAACTTGATACTAGTTCTAGGACTTTTGAAAAGAGAAAACTCCTGAAACCTTCCAAGAATTTGGAATATTCTTGTAAATGATCACATAAAAATGTACTAGTTCACTTTATTTGTAAAGCTATTTGAAAAATAGCTTTATTGAGGTATGTTTTACATTCAATAAAATTCACCCATTTAAAATGTACATTTGATGAATTTTGACAAATGTATACAGTCATGTAACCACCACTTCAATCAAGATATAGAACATTTTGGGACTTCCCTGGTGGCGCAATGGTTAAGAATCCGCCTGCCAATGCAGGGGACACGGGTGGTTTGAGCCCTGGTCCGGGAAGATCCCACATGCCGTGGAGCAACTAAGCCCGTGCGCCACAACTACTGAGCCTGCGCTCTAGAGCCCGCGAGCCACAACTACTGAGCCCATGTGCCGCAACTACTGAAGCCCGCGCACCTAGAGCCCGTGCTCCGCAACAAGAGAAGCCACAGCAGTGAGAAGCCCGTGCGCCGCAACGAAGGTCCCCCCCAAAAAAAGATATAGAACATTTCTATCACCCCAATAAGTTCCCAGGTTCCCTTTTGCAGGAGGTCCCCGCCCTTCATCCCCAGCCCCAGGCAACATGGATCTGCTTTCTGTCAGCCCATTTCACTTTTAAAAACAGTTTCCCATCCTGTGGAAGTACGGGACTGGAAAAATAATTGAAATAAGGTTTTTCTACCAGTACAGGAAAAAATGGTTTTATACAACTGGGACAGCAAGTAACAATCTCTGAGAACTGAAAAATAAGATTACAACTTTTTGGAAAGTAGATATGCTTAAGGAGATCAAGCCATTTCTGGAAGCTGAGGTAAATATACTTAAATGAACTGAAAAAAACTTAATAGTCATAACTTGTTATTAAATCACTAAACCTCATAGGCTGATATTTTCTTCTCTTTGAAAATAGTCACAGCTCCAAGAATTGTTTTTTCATTTTATGTTTCTGAATTATTTTTTTCTGACTATAAAATCAATCCATTTTGATTATATGAAATTCCAACATTACAGAATTAAAAAAAGTAGGAAGGAAGGTCCTTGTATTTCCATTCCTCCCAATAATTTTCCAAAGGATGTTCTTTATAGCATTGTGGTAGTAGCGAAAACTTGGAAGCTCTGGGAGTTTGAGCCTTAAATTAAGTCACACATGTTCCCTTCATCCCTTCATCCTTCCTTTGCTTCCCTTATAACAGCTTTTACTCCCCCTCCCCTCCTCCTAATCCTCCCTCTTCACCTCACATCAAATGGCTTTTCATTCTCTGCATCCTTTGCCTTTCTTCTTTTTTTTTTCTTCAGAGTTCAGGCAGGAAAATTCTTGCCCTGAGAGCACCCATATCTTTTGCAAGCCAACCAACCCATTTCCCATCTCCTACTCCTCAAAAGAAAATAGTCTGTCAAAGCTTTCACATTCTGAAGGTAAATTTGTGCTACCCCACAGGACACCCCATCTTGCCCCCTTTAACCTTGCACTATTAACACTGTCATTCAGTCAAATTATTTTTTGTTTCTATTGGGTAGACTAACACTCATCGTTTACTCTAGTCAGTCAATCAATTAATCAACGAGCATTCATTGAAGGCCTGCTTCCCAGCAAAACCTGATTGGCTGGTTCTGGGAGTTGATTTGTAACTCTAATGAAAAGCATTTATAATGGTGAGGGATGGGATGAGGAAGTTATGAAGTTGGATTATCATCCAAAGGTGATTTCGTTTGGTGCTTAGGCTAAGCAAAAGCTGAGGTGAAAGTAAACAAGAAAGAGTACATTCCTCCTCTTCAGCTCTCTCCGCTGACCTTAGAGTGGAAAAGGCTTTGTCATGGACCTGCAGCTGCTCCAGTCCCAGGGCTTGGCTAAAAACGGAGTGGCCTCAGGAAGGAAGATGCTATAACTCTCTGAAGAGTATTTTTAATTATTTAGATTAAATCTTCCTTAACCCATGGCTATTTATGCTCTCTGAATTTGCAACTCTTCATGTGCACCGCCCCCCCACCCCCACCCCGCCGCTTGCTTTGCCATAACTTCAAGACCGTTGTCAGCTGGCCAGTAAGTGAATACTTAGGTCGGGCCCACAGGGCTTCAGCTGGCAGTGGTAGCTAGGGAAGAGACAAGGGTTGGTCTCTGACCAACAAGATGGTGACCACCACATAATTAGATACTGAATAAATCAATGTGAGCTCTTCTAAGAAGAGAAATGGCAACTTTTATCCTTTGTGAGGCAAAGAGACAAGGATTTTGGGGGTTTTCAGTTTCCTAAGGAAGATAAAAATCAATTAGATTATAGAAGTCCCCACTAGAGAGTCTTGACAGAAAACCCTTCACTCATAATTTTACATCCTGCCATACTCACTGGTTAAGCCACTGCTGGGAATTTTTGAACTGATAACAGTTATTTAAATGTTTTTTCAAAGCAATGTCCAACCAAAATGAACTATCTGATGGCTCTGGTTCATAGGCTTTACATCATTCCCGCACATGGCACGGAGACCTGATTCTTGCTGGTGCACAGATGAAAGCCATAACGGAATGGTGACAGAACAAATGAAGCCTGTCCTTCAAAGCAAGTACGGCCCTTTGTTTGTTCTGCTATAGAAAAAGTGAATAGAGGGGTCTTTTGCAAACTTTCAGGGAACCAACTTTTTATCTCCTTCCCCCACTCCTTGGAATAATCATTTTGGTTATTGAATCTTTTTCCTTGAATGTCTTATTGACCATTAATATGAGAATTTTATCCACCATGGATGAATGTTAACTAATACAGTTTTTCATACAAATGCAAACATCCTTTTTACCCGCCTCTGGTGACTCGGCGTCTTGCACCAGCATGGTATCATTCAGCTTCAGTTGCTATAGCATTTTCAAGAACCTCTCTGTTCTTGTCATAAATTACCTTTAAGTGAAAAAAGCTCAAAGGAGGTCTGCAGCAAACTGTATCAAATAATGAATTTGTAAGCGGTGGAAGAAAACACTTATCTTACTTATGCTCTTCTCCCATCGATTGTTCAGTGACCCTTCTTTGGGATACAGATGAGCATAACCCTGAAAAATGTTTGTGTTGTCTTTCTTTAACTGGCAGCCTGCGGGCTGCATGATCTAATAAATATTGGCAGGGCCAAATGAAATAATATAGAAGAGCTTCTCTTCTTTAAAGTCCACAGACCAAGAGACTCTTGTCACTTGTTAATATCTCCATCAAACACTGAAGTGTTAACATATGTGATACGACCACGCAATCAAGTAAGGACCGATTTGTTGACTAATTAAACCAACACAACAAGCTCTTTAGCACCTACAAGTGACAAGTTTAGAGCAGGCAAGTGGAAACTCTCAATTGAGCCCCCTTTTATGAGACTATCATGCCAAATTCAATTCTGACTGAGTAGTATTTGAATGTACTTGACTTCCACCATGTGCTGACATGCTTACAATAATTCATCATGGGTGACAATAGCCCAATATTAGAGATTTATGATATATACAAAACAGTTACAAATGAAATATAGCCCTAACGTGGGTCTGCTTTCCTTACCCACTGCCTATTGATATTATAATTAATGGTCAATTACTTAGGGAAAAGAAAACAGAAAATAGTCATTACTGGTTTCAGTCATCATTGGATTTTTTTTTTTTTTGGGCAAATTCTGGAGGTAAATGAAATCATTTTCACAGTGGTTGCTTCAAAATAATAAATGGACATAGACGCCTGATGTTCATGACTCATTTTAGCAATGAGAATGAGCTAATAATAATATTTTAAAGGAAACTGAATTAAATTAAGCCCGAGAAGTACAAAATAATTCCAAGGTGTATCGTTGTGTGTGTAGATAACACATGCATGTTATGTCTGTGTGAATATATGCACCTCCCTCCACCTACCACCCAGAGGCTTTATATTCAGTTTTCTTGTTTGTAAATTGAAGCAGTTCCACTAACTTATTTCTAATGTCATTCTGAGCCCTAAAATTTCATGGCCTCTGATTGACCTCTCCATATCCAGGTTAGTGAAAAGAGAGGCAGAACACTTCCTATTGTTTTTGGCACTCTTCCTCTCTCCTTTCTCTGTATACTCACTTTTTGTCCTTTGTGTGCACATATCCAAATTTTCTGTACCCAGCCCCAGCCTTCTGACTGAGCCCGTCCTTGCCAGCTGGACAATTCCACTTGTGGATAATCAAGAATTGAGTGTATCCATAACCCATATACCTACAGATATATGAGTCATATTTTCCAATCCCGTTATACCTATAAATGCATTAGTACATAAGACACATTAGTAGTAGTAGGTCCCCCAGGGGCTGTTGAATTAGCGGGGAAAGCCACAGGTCATGGCCACTTAATATAGAACTGTTCTCCGGGCCCAGCTACAGATGCTCTGCTTTAGCCAGGCCCCAGGTTCTATGCATCCTAGAGCTGCAGATCAGTAGACTGAATCCCAGGTGCTAAATGTCTTCTCTAGTCTCAAATGCCTGGCTGGGAACAAGGGTCAGCATCTGGTAAGATACCAAATAGGGTCTCATCAAATTTTGAGGTTGACCTCTAGACCCTAAGTGGCCACATCCTGTCCATCAAAATAGCTGTCTGATAATTCCCTCACCTTGTGATGAAATGACTGACACTGTGCCACCTGCAAGTCCTCCTGCCTCCTGTCCCCCATCCCCCTCAAAGTGACAATCTTCTTATTTTTCCCTTAATCTCTGGCTGGATTTTATTCATTTTGAGTAGACAGTATAGTCATATAGTTCAAAAATCAAAATTATATAAAAATATATTCCTTGAGAGGACTTGCTCATAGCTTCATCTCTGTCCACCCTGGAGAAGCAGGAAAGCTGGTGGTATAACTCAGTTCGAGGCCAAAAACCTGAGAAGCAGGGGGCTGCTAGTATAAGTCCTAGTCTGAAAGCCTAGAACCGGGAGCTCTGATGTCTAACATCTGAGAGCAGGAGAAGACGGTTGTCCCAGCTCAAGAAAAGAAAGAATTTACCTTTCCTCCACCTTTTTGTTCTATTTGGGTCCCCAGTGGTTTGGATGATGCCTACCTGCCTTGGTAAGCGAGATCTTCTTTACTTTGCCTAAACACTCTCACAGATATACTCAGAAATAGTGTTTTACTAGTAATCTGGGCATCCCTTAGCCCAGTCAAGTTGACATATACAATCAACTATCAAAGAGATATTGTAAAAACTTCTTGATGCCAATATTCCCAGACTGGGATATGTTTACCACTGGTCTTTGAGGGTATGTGTATAAAGTTATTTATTTCAATGGCTATAACTTTATTTTGTATCTGAAAAATTAATGATCAATATATTAAACATGAATATTGTTTCTTAGTATGAGTCTTAAGATAAAAAACAGTAACTAATGTAATTTGATTTAACGTCCTTTTAAAGAGAACCGTAAAGTAAATAATGAACAGTTGATGTGCAGATAAGGCAAAAAATGTGGTATACAAAAGCCCAAGATTTGGGAAATGTTGCTCCATACAATATATGTATTTCTAAAAAGTACAAAATGTTTTCAAAATAAATTGCTTTAAAACTTTTAGAGAAAGTCACTAATTTTAAAAACCCTAAAATGAATCTTTTCATAACTTGAATCATCGACATAACATAATTATTCTTTACTGTAAAGATCTCAAAATTTCATGTTTTGGCTTCAAGTTGCTTCAAGAGAAAGACATATGTATTCCAGTTGAGAACCGTAACACAGTATTGGAGGGAGAGCTAATGAGTTTCTGCTCATAAACATGGGAAGCACATTACAATTCCTTTTTTAAAAACTATGCACATTTTATTTTTTATTTTTATTATTTTCGGTACGCGGGCCTCTCACTGTTGTGGCCTCTCCTGTTGCGGAGCACAGGCTCCGGACGCGCAGGCTCAGCTCCCAGCCGCTCCGCGGCATGTGGGATCGTCCCGGCCCGGGGCACGAACCCGTGTCCCCTGCATCGGCAGGTGGACTCTCAACCACTGCGCCACCAGGGAAGCCCCCAAAAACTATGCACATTTTAAAACAGTGTATGCAGTCTGGAGAACTTTGGGTTTATGGGTTGATGAGATATTTCAAAGAAAATTTTATCATGTTTGAAAATATGGTAATTCTCTTTAGTAAATAGAGAAATCAAAAAGTTCAGCACAAGAATGGAGTACTAGGTTTTTTTATATGTACAGACACGCACAATTTCATTTTTGTTTTTAGATGCAAATTACTGGGAGAAGGAATCTTCATGCTCAAAAAACAGAGCTTAGATTTTTAAAAAATCCATTAATTTTAGTTTCTTTCAAGGTCCAGAGGATTTTTTACAGACTGCTTTTGAGATCAGATGGTCTCTAAAGAAATCAATCCAATTTCAATAGAAGAGCTATGCTGTGTTGGGATTTTTCATATAATCCAACTGATAAATGATATCAGGGCTACTTTTATTTAAATGAAGAAATACAGACAACTCAGTGTTCTCAAATCTCTACATTCTCACAATATCAGCTGACCAAAAATCCTTCCCTAAAGAGAAAAAATGCATTTTCCATGATCAAGGAAAATCGACATTAATGAAATAACATCTGTACTGATATAGAATGTTATTTATTTGATAATATCAAACATAGTGCTAATGCTGTAAGTGAAAGCCACGAGAGTAAGGATGAAGCATATGAAACTTATTTCTGCATTGTTCCTGAAATGTGACTCAACTCCTCAGGCCTACAGGAGCTTCTTCAGCCTCTTGACTCAGAGGAACCCATAACTATACTCTCCAGATTTAGCAGATAGCAAGAGAACAGGGTCATGAATAAAGAGGGTCATCAGTAAGTCTAAATCTAAGAATGTGCTTCTATTGTAAAGGGAGAGAGAAGTAAATTCTTATTTTTATTGAAGTATAGTTGATTTACAATATCGTGTTAGTTTCAGGTGTACAGAAAAGTGATTCAGTTATATATATATATTCTTTTAAAATTCTTTTCCATTATAGGTTATTACAAGATATTGACTATAGTTCCCTGTGCTATACAGTAAATCCTTGTTGTTTATCTTTGTATATAAGGTAGTGTGTATCTGTTAATCCCATACTTTTAATTTATCCCTCCCACCCTTCCCCTTTGGTAACTGTAAGTTTGTTTTCTGTGTCTGTGAGTTTGTTTCTGTTTTGTAAATAAGTTCATTTTTACTATTTTTTTAGATTCTACATATAAGTGATATCACATATTTGTCTGTCTGACTTACTTCGCTTAGTATGGTAATCTCTAGGTCCATCCATGTTGCTGTAAATAGCATTATTTCATTATTTTTTATGGCTGAGTAATATTCCATTGTGTGTGTGTATGTATGTGTGTGTGTGTGTGTGTATATATATATATATATATATATATATATATACACCACATCTTTATCTATTCCTTTTGGACACTTATGTTGCTTCCATGTCTTGGCTATGGTAAATAGTGCTGCTGCATGTATCTTTTAGAATTAGAGTTTTCTCCAGATATATGCCCAGGAGTGGGATTGCTGGATCATATGGTAATTCTATTTTAAGTTTTTAAAGGAATCTCCATACTGTTCTCCATAGTGGCTGTACCAATTTACATTCCCACCAACAGCGTAGAAGTGTTCCCTTTTCTCCACACCCTCTTCAGCATTTATTATTTGTAGAAGTTTTTAAAGGAATCTCCATACTGTTCTCCATAGTGGCTGTACCAATTTACATTCCCACCAACAGCGTAGAAGTGGTGGAGTTTCTCCACACCCTCTTCAGCATTTATTATTTGTAGACTTTTTAATGATAGACACTCTGACTGGTGTGAAGTGGTACCTCATTGTAGTTTTGATTTACATTTCTCTAATAAAGTGATGTTGAGCATCTTTTCATGTGCCTATTGGCCATCTGGATGTCTTCTCTGGAGAAATGTCTATTTAGGTCTTCTGCCCATTTTTTGATTGTGTTGTTTGGTTTTTTGTTATAGAGTTGTAGAGGCTGTTTGTGTGTTTTGGAAATTAATCCCTTGTTGGTCACATCGTTTGCAAATATTTTCTCCCAGTCCAGAGGTTATCTTTTTAGTTTTGTAGATGATTTCCTTTGCTGCAAAAAAACTTATAAGTTTGATTAGGTCCCATTTGTTTATTTTTGCTTTTATTTCTATTGACTTGGGAGACTGACTTAAGAAAACACTGGTACAATTTATGTCACAGACTGTTTTGCCTATGATCTCTTCTAGGAGTTTTATGATGTCATGTCTTATATTTAAGTCTGTAAGCCATTTTGAGTTTATTTTGGTATATGGTGTGAAGGAGTGTTCTAACTTCATTGGTTTACATGCAGCTGTCCAGCTTTCCCAACACCACTTGCTGAAGAGACTGTCTTTTCTCCATTATATATTCTTGCCTCCTTTGTCAAAGATTAATTGAGCATAGGTGTGTGGGTTTATTTCTGGTACTTTATCCTGTTCAACTAATCTATATGTCTGGGTTTGTGCCAATACCACACTGTTTTGATTACTGTAGCTTTGTAGTATTTTCTGAAGTCTGGGAGGGTTATGCCTCCAGCTTTGTTCTTTTTCCTCAGGATTGCTTTGGAAATTCTGGGTCTTTTGTGGTTCCATATAACTTTTAGTATTATTTGTTCTAGTTCTGTGAAAATGTCATGGGTAATTTAATAGAGATTGCATTAAGTCTGTAGATTGCTTTGGGTAGTATGGCCATTTTAACTATATTAATTCTTCCAATCCAAAAGCATGGGATATAAGTGAATTCTTATTATTAAAAGTCCTCCCAAATAAAAGTTTTGAAGAGTTCAATCTAACAGATGCAACCAAATCTTTTTATTGACATGTTGTTTCATTGGTTTACAAGATATAAGATCAGAACAAAAAAGAAAAGGGTTTCTATTTCTCAAGTTGCTCATTCGTAATTTCCATTAACAATTCCTCATCTCCTTCACCTCTGTCAGTCCTTCCCTGCCCACTCCAATGTTTTGAATTAGTCATTGTGAAAAAGACACTTTATAGAAAGTTCTTAATGATGGCCATGATTTGTAATTTTGAAAATGTCTAGATCAGGTTTCACAAATTGGATTTCTTGGAACCTCAGTCCTTGATGATGTTAATTGGTGTTCCATGAAAAAGGGTGCAATGTGAGACCCACTATGACCAAAAGATATCCCTCAAACACCCAACAGAAAGAGTTGTTCAAGGAAACTCTTGGAAGGGTCTCAGACTGCCTTTTGCAAAAACCCATCTTGTCTGATGAGCCAAAGTTAGTATGTCTTGTATAAAAAGTAACTTTGCCATATTTATGTATCCTTTATTTCTTGTGTCAAGCAGTAAAAGTCATGCAAACAATGCATACTAATTATATAAAATATAGATGCACTTTTAGAATACAGACCCTATGTTTCACCACACTGAAATAACTTAAAAGAGTTTGTCTATGTTCTTGTTTTTTACTAAGCACATATGTGTATATACACATACACACACATATTTTTAAAAATGTAATCATGTCATGTCCATAGTTTTACAGTTTAAATTTCTTCACTCAATAAATGTTTGATAATATCATTTTTAATGGCTATATAATATTCCATTTACAGATGTTCCATAATATATCAACTAACCTCTGATTGTTGAATATTTATGACCTTTGAAAATTTCCATTGCTTGAAAAATAATTCCAGATTAATGACTCTAAGAAATAGGTCATAGCAAAGTTCAAAATTAAAAATCAGGAAAACTTTTTTCTCCCTCTTTTTTTCCCCCTGTGATACCAAAACTACATATCAACTAAAAAAAATCAAAATATAGGACATTATTATTTACAACTTGTGCCCAATGCATGTCCAAAAAGAATTACAATAAAAGGCCTATATCTTTCATTATTACTTTTAAACTGAAAGCAATCAACATACACCCTGCCGATGGAAAGCATGTTTTGAAAGCACCTATGTACCAAACAAATAGCATTTTGTAAGTGTTAGCATAATTTCTACTTCAATATTGAGTTTTCCTCAGTAATGAATGATTATAAGGGTTGCACAATAATATTTCAAGATCAATAATTTACAGTGTGAAAAAGGAATGAAATTAAGAAAGTATAGTTAAGTACTGTTTGTTTGTAGGTATCTCATAATTGTGGTTGCCACACAATCACATGTCTTTGTGAAATGGTCTCTGTGCAGTGCCTGCCTGGCCTATAGGTCTGAAAACAGAGCCAGGTATCCTAACCACATCCCAGAAATGCCTATGATACCAGCAACAGTCAAGCCAAGTTTCTTATCAGTATGGTCTAACCAAGGTTTCCCTAAGGAAGAGGGTATGTGCTTCTAAACAAAAGCAAAGAAGCTTAATGTTTTAGTTAACCTTTCTGGAACAGTGAATATAGTTCACAGGCTGAAACTAGTCCCCATTTCCTTTCCTCCTTTACTTCCCCTGTGGATGATAAGAAATCCTGGGTACCCATTGGGAGGAACCCACTACTACCCCAACCCACTGTTTGGCATTCTAGGTCTTTCACAGACTATCTTCTGAGCTTATTTCTTACTCACCTCCCTTCTCCTCTTGACTCTTTAGTCTTTTCAAAACTCAGCAATTAGCGTGATCCTGATCTAGTCCGTAAGTGAAATTATGTCAATCCTCTGCTCCAGCTGCCCCACCCCCTTTGACTCGGGGTAAAAGCCAGAGGCCTTAAAACCCTCTCCAAGGCCCAGCTCCCCATGACGGCGTTGAGCTCACCAGCCCCTGCTCTCCACACACTCATTCCACTTCAGCCACAAGGGACCCCTTCCTCCTGCTCCCTGAGTTTCCTCCTTCTGCCACCTCAGGGTCTTTACCCTTATTCCCTCTGTTTGGAATGTTCTTCGCCCAGATACACACATGGCTTGTTCCCTCAGGCCCTTACATAAATATCATCTTTTCAATGGGGCCTTCTCTGGCCACCCTACCTATAATAGATTGAAAAATATGGCCAGTATTCTGGTACATCACAATATTGGGACACCACAACTATGTGGTACAAGCCCAAAGGTACATCTGATTTCAGACATGGCTGGATCCAGGGGGCTCAAATGACATCTCTGAAGCTCTGTCACTCTCTCTCCATTTCTTGGACACTATCCACTACCAGGTTAATATCTCCAGAGAATAGAGATGGTCTCTTCTGACAGCAATTCCAGACAACCCCTGGGATTGTGTCCAGTGACCATTCCTGAACTGATTGCTGGACAAGGGACACGATTATCCTCCTACTGGCCAGGCCCACATTGTGAGCCTATCCCTTTGGATAGAGTTGGGAGCAGGGTTAACCCCATCATCATATGGGATGGGTTCCCCTGGGAAAGGAGAGTTCTGTTACCAGGAGAGCAGAGGTAATGTGTTCCAGGTAGGCTTACACCCGACACGTCCAATTACGTTCTGTTAGTAGCACTATGTATCTGACTGTGGACAAACCCTCCCAGGTAGTAGAAAAGACACAGATACCATTGATTTTTCCCTTATGAAGAAGGATCAGTAACAAAGGAGAAGACATGTCATGTCAGATGGAAAAGCAGACAGAATGATTGCCAAGCTTTTTGATTCCCTTGCCTAGCTCCAACTGGCTTTCCACATGTCAGCTTTAGAATTTAAAGATGGGGGTGGGAAGGGTCCACAGTGTCTGTAGTGCATGTTAAATAAGCCTCCACAGCAACATCCACAACCTGAAATAAAAGTGGTTTCAGAAAGCCCTGCCTTGAGGAGAGAGTCAGGGGGTAGGGGCTGCGGAGTGGGGAGAGACTACATTTTATTGGAAAAAAAATCACCATGTTTAACAAAGATTTTGAGAACAAGGTAAAGTGAGAATATACAATATCCATTATAGGGCAGAACTGAGATGAGAGAAGGGAATCAATATGCCTCAGCAATACTTAAGAGATGTTTTTCATCTGGAAAATGATCTTAGGACCACTTTTGCTATTTTGAAATCCAGCCCAAGCACTTGTGAGAAGATGACCTTTTATATATTGCGTTTTGCAGAGAACTATATATAGTTGGATACAATATCTTGACCTACAGGGGGAAAAATGAAATAGAGAGAAAAATGGTATTTCCGGGTTTTCAACCAAAAAGCAGTACATGGCAGAAGAGAGAGTGCAGAGGCTGCAAACTTGGCCCAGTAGAGCGTGCTGGCTGAAATGTCATTATCTGAAGGATTCTAGACATCTGCATTATTTTTCATGAGCCTCCATCAGCAAGTGACGTAGAGCGGGGAGGAAAAGCATTGTTTTTTTTCATTTCTTAAAAACATCTTGTCCCGATTCTTGGCTTCACATGCTTTGGGGTGGCGGGGGGTGGGGGGTGATCGGAGGAGGTGCTCCTGAGGAGAAAAGGTCACTGATTTCCAAAAGGTTAGAGATTCTTTTTTTCTTTCAAAGAATAACATTTCAGCTTGATATTATTTTAGTATTTACCACTCTGTATTGTCTTAGACCTCATCTTGGCAAAGGGCTCCTAAACAACTGCCACTTTTAGCATTGCTGCCAAAAGGCGCCTTTTCACAATAAAGCATGCTGTGCTTTGGCAGGAAATCAATAAAGTGAAAATCTGTTCTCATCATCCATACATTTACCATCACAATCAACAATCAAAGGCAAGACCTGGGTTCTTTATCCACAGGCTCCAGCCTCCCAATTTTCTGCTATGAAAGGCAGCATAAATTAGAACCCTCGGTTCCTGTTAGCTGGGCTTAATGGGTATGATTTATGAACCATTAAATGAGGTTATGTAAATTGATCCTCAGCAGAATGCTAGCACCCAGGTGACAGGTGCAGCGCGCTCGTCCACAAGGGTTCTGCACAAATCAGATTTCAGTGACATTCAGTTTGAGGAAAGAGAAATATGTTGTCAACAAGGAAGTGATTTAAATAGTGCCCTGGGTTTGTCAGCAATTATGCCTTTCTTCTTAATTGCTGAAAACTATATAAATTCTAATAGGAAATAAATTAGTAATTTACCAGTTAATGACAAGGGGTATAAAGGAGAAGGGCTTATATTTTAAAAGCCATATTACCAGTGAGGCCATACACTTGGGTGATTTCACTTATGCCGTTCAAGTTGAAGAGATGCTTTAAAGCAAGAGTATAAACTTTGACACACTACCACTAAAATTATACTCATTGGCAACAGAAAAGAAAACTGGATCCACAGAGAAAATGCCCTTGTGGAATTGCTTCAAGTGTTCCATAGAAATGGAGATGTCACCAGGGTGTCTATTTGTCATCGCCATTAACAGCCTAAGCATAAAACAAATACTCTTTTTTAACCAGGGTGCAAAAAATTTGCTTTATCTTTCAAAAACTTTTTGGAAACCTGGGATCTGATCACTCAAGTCAAAAACACATAGGGCTTTTAGCTTGCCTGCCTCGTTCAGACAATACATAGCAAGAACACTTTCTGCTATATTCTTTGCAGTGAAAGGAACAGGCTTTGTCTGTAATGATGATCCCCTCACTTTGCGTCTCCAAATTAAAGGCCCAGTTTAACCAAACAAAAAAAGAGCCCCGGGGGAGTGTATACAAATTATTTTCAGTAATTTTAAAAATGGAAAAAAAATCTCAAATCCATTCCTCCCCTTAGGCTTGCTGTCCGTAATCAAGAATGTGGTGGCCTTCTGAGAAAGGCTTCTCCTGGGAAAGTGAGTTCAATATCATCCCCGGCTTTTGTCTGAAGCTGTTATTGTGCCTGTTACCATGCAGCTGACCCTGTAAGAGGACACATATGGATGGGATAGGAATGTGCCCTCGTCCCTGGCTGAGCCTATTAGAGCTCTCAACAGGGGGTCTCTACTACTCTTTTTAGTAGTCATTTCTGCCTCACAAGTGCAGTTGTTTATGGACAGCCGAGAGGATTTGAACCACTGTGGTGCTATAGGAAAGAGTGACGATAGGGCAGAGGTCATATGTTTAAAGAGGGTTGTCGCTGTGGCTCCCTAGGAGAGGTTCTCCCTGCAGAGGAAAATACTAAGATGTCGTTTGTGAACTTAGAAAAGAGGCCTGAAAGGCCACAAGTGAGGAATTACATAACCATTGACATCTATAGATGACTTTAGTGCTGGTGGGTAAAAATCCTTTGAAGGTAGGGAAGGGTTATGAAAAGTAGTTTTATAATTGGTGTAGGAAAAAACGTTTGGGGACCCATGCAGCAGTAAAGGCCCACCAGCTGTTTCACTTAATAGCACCATGATTTAAAAAGCGTATGGCTGTGAGCAAGTTATTTTACCTTCTGGATAACAGCCCTGTCTCATAGGATGCTCTTGTGGAGATTAAATAAGATAATGCATGGAAGTGTGTGTGTGTGTGTGTGTGTGTGTGTGTGTGTGTGTGTGTATACACATATACACACACACTATGTGTATATATATATATATATATATACATATATATATGCAATAGCCCAAACTTTACATATATATATGTATATATAGAGATCTCTCTCCCTCTTTCCCTCTTTATATATAAAGAGGGAGAGAGACCTCAGTTTCTCGCTCTAGAACCTTGAGATACCTTCTCCTAGATATCTCTGTCCATGTAAACACACCCCTTAATGCCAGATCTTCATGGTCCTCTTACCCAAACCAACTAACTCCTCCCATATCCCTCCACTCTGGTCCTCCCTTGCCTCCTATCCTGTGCAGTAATGGTATGCTGATTAAGAGCATGATTCTGAATCATGTCATCGGGATTTACACCCCAACTTCCCTACTTGTTAGCTTTGCGACCTTGAACAGCTTATTTCACCCATCTGTGCCTTCGATTCCTTCCCTGTAAAATGGGGATAAAACACAGCACCTCCTGCATGGGGTTATTCTGAGGATTAAATGAGTTAACATATGTGATGTGCCAAGTATGGAATGTGGCAAATAGTAAGTGCTATGTACCATTATTATTATTATTATTATTATTATTATTCTGATAGTGCCCTCTACCTCTCTTGTCTCTGTATTCAAATATTCGATTGCTTGCCTGAAAGAGGGCACTAACATATACTGAGCCCAAGACACATACCAGGCACTTTCCGTACATTGCTAAGATCTAAAATGTGCATTTTATCCCCACTTGGTAAGGGAAGCAGAAGCTCGGTGAAATTAAGTAATCTGCCAAGAATACAAGGCAAATAAGTGTAGAGCCAGCATTCAGACCCAGGTCTGTCTGACCTCCAGTCCCATGCTCTTTCACTGTACATCACGGGCCTGGGACAAAACTTTCACAGGCATGGAAAAGAAATGGACAGGAACACCTCCTAGTAGGACTTCACCTCGGTGTGGTGGAAAGAGCACCGGGTTCTGACTCCCACACTCTTTGAATTTGAGTTTTCTCACCTATAAAAACAGAGGTGCTAGACTGGAGGCTTCCAAACAGTGCACCCCAAGCCCTTGGGTTTCTTCAAGATTGCTCAGGGGCCACTACAGAGAAAGGGCCTAGCGACAGAACCCGGACCCCCTATGAGCTGCTCATCCCATCTAAATAGAGTAATACTGGGACTCTGGATAAGATGTTTGACAATATCAAGATCAAAGCATCAGCTGTAATATTCTGAGTATCCTTTTTAAATTCGAGAGAGTGAAAATATGACCCCAATCTATACTGAAATAATGTTCTATCCAGTAAACATTTCTCTGGTTCTATTACGTGCAAGACACCACACTGGAGATTGAATACATAACCTCCCCTTCCCCCCAAAATTGTCTTATACGAACTCCCTGCTCTACGCTGAGTGCACTCTCAAGATGCATTTCTTTCAAGAATTGTGTTTTCAATTCACTTAAAAGTCAGAACGTGAAATGTTCCCCCAAAGCTCTTAACTTTTGTACTTTAGACCCCCATTTCCCTGAAGAATATTTTTATCTCTTCCCTTTCTCCATGTTTCATCAGTGTATTTTCTTGTGAACACAACTCTGTGTCCTAAAGAGCCTAACACTTTGTTACTTTTTCAATAAGTAATTCTCAAGTGAACAGCCATTGTCCCTTGGGTGACAGGCTCCAAGCATTGCCAATATTTTCCCTGTTGGCAGTCTGGGCACCAGTCCTTAAGGGTCCCCCGCCCTTTCTAGTCCAAGAAGTTTATTCTAGGACAAGGCATCACTTGCTAATTGAATTAGCCTCCCTCTTTGTGTTTTGATTCAATGGAGATTACCTCAGGGAATTCAGGGGCTCTTCTGTGACTTTGTTCCTGGGAGGCTAATTCTTCCCCATGGGTTCCAGAAATGATTCCCTTCCCCCCTTCTTATTTCTTGGAATGGGTGGAGGACGGAACACAAATGAAGGGTTGCCTTTAAAATGAGGACTGCAAGGGAAAGAGTTTCCAGCTGTCCCACAGGGTGGTGAGTGAGGGCTCATCTTCACTTAGGAAAACTGCTTTTTAAGAATGCCATGGTAGTTGGGAAAGTACTATAATGCAATAGTACCAGATTTAAGAAAACCCTGGAGACTGATTGAAGAATTTAGAGATTCTGAGACCCCAATAATCCCAGAATATCTGTGAATATTCTTACACCTCTGTCTGAAAGAAAAAATGGGCAAGCTTGACTGGCTATCACAAAAGTGTGTGTGTGTGTGTGTGTGTGTGTGTGTGTGTGTGTGTTTCTGTGAGACCATTTCAGCTTCAAGATCTAAACCAGTGGCTCACAACTGGAGTATCTGAGAAGTATCTGGAGTATCCAGGGAACCTAAGAAAAAAGTGATATAGATACAGATAAATGTAGGCTCCATCCTTTGAGATTCAGATTCTGGTGAGAGCCTTGCATCCTTCCCCTTTGAAAAGCTCCCCAGGAGATTAGGATGCCCAGCGAGGCTGAGAATCACTAGTCTAAGCAAAAACAGGCACTGGAGGCCCTCATCATAATATCTTTGGCTTTTGTGGTTTTTGTACCCTGCTGAGTGTCAGTCAGCTGCATGCAGCACTGTAGTGACAAGGTGTCGGACAGGTTGATTGCATATATACAGTATAGTCATCACTTTCTTGGGTCTGTAAATTCTCTGCTCAGGGTTTATTCCTAAAATAGTGCTACTTTTGACCAAAATACTGCTAACACCAGCAAAGGGAGAACTCTGTCTTAATACATTTAATCTCTTTGTGAGGTCATTTATCCCCTCTGGATAGCTCGGGCCCTATAAAAACATTTCATTTGACATAATGGGTAACACTGAGAGGCCACAATTTCAGTGATTTTTGTTGTTGTTGTTTGTTTGACTGTGAACTATTTCTTGAGACAAGAGCTTAATAGACTAAATCAATTTTTTTTTTAAACTTGAAAAGTTGATGCCTACTATAATAGACCAGGAAGATTAATCCTGCGGTTTAGTCCCACATCAGCCAACTTGCTTTAGAATCACACAGACACAGCCCAGTTGTGAGCCACTGGTGTCCCCGTCGCCCAGTCCCACACGCGCGTAGTCTCTCCTCTTCAATTCACCGGACACAGTCTTCAGAATTGGCTTCTTTGAACCCCTTTGCATCATGTCACTTCTCTCTCAGGAACTTCCAGGGGCTTCCTGCTGTCCATCATTTTATTTTATTTTATTTTATTTTTTTTATTTTTTTATTTTTTTTATTTTTTTGTGGTATGCGGGCCTCCTTCTGTTGTGGCCTCTCCCGTTGCGGAGCACAGGCTCCGGACGCGCAGGCTCAGCGGCCATGGCTCACG
>NC_041224.1:119547385-119575865 GCF_002837175.3 Physeter macrocephalus | reverse complement strand
ATTTTTTTTTTTTTTTTTTTTTTTTCTCACTGCTGTGGCCTCTCCCGTTGGGGAGCACAGGCTCCGGACGCGCAGGCTCAGCGTCTATGGCTCACGCGCCCAGCCGCTCCGCGGCACGTGGGATCCTCCGGGACCGGGGCACGAACCCGGTTCCCCTGCATCGGCAGGCGGACGCGCAACCACTGCGCCACCAGGGAAGCCCGACCACCATTTTTTATTGCTCCTCAACATAGACGTCTCTCCCTCCTCACCAGTCCAAGAACTCTTATTTATGCTTAATGAAGAACGATACTCACTCTGCCTAGACCTCAGTACCCTTCCCACTTCTGCCTTGAACTTGCATGGCTGTGGTCAACAGGGCTGGAGCTTTGTTTCTAGGGCCCATTTTGACTCCACCCCAGAAACAGTTGCTCTGTGCCATGGCAGGATGAACCCCCACCACCACCTTTCCTCTGTTTGATGCTGGCAATGTCCATTTTGGCCCCAAGAAGTTCCCTGCTCCCATCTGAGTCCTCCTCCAAAGCATAGCTCAGACTCACACCTTCAAAGAAACTTTCCTGTGATTAACTTCATGTCATGTTTGCATGTATGGACTAGCCTGCCTACACTGTTTGCATTAACTTTACATGGTCATAGATTGTGGTCTCTGCCATATTCCGCATCGCTAGCTGGATTGTAACTCCTACAGAGCAAGCATTTTGCCTTAGGCTACCTCTGTATCCCTCTAAAGTTTGGTGAACGTAAGCCAGAACAGCTGATGCTCTTGTGAGGACAGTGGCCTGCAGGCCCTGACTAGAGTGAGCCCTTGGGTGCTTTTGGTCAGCTTTTGGATGCCGTCCCCTTCCCCCAGCCTGTGAGAACATAGGAGCCCTGTACCCCTCTGAGGTGAAGTGGAGAAAGACAGAGCACACCAGCCAGATGCAGGTAGTGGTGGGAAAGCCTGCAGCAGCACAGTTCGAGCTGTTCCCTGCACAGGCCTCACTGCAGGGGAGGCTTCCATCCGCTCTCTCCCCTCCTCCACTTCCTTGTAACCTCTACCTGTTTCTTAGCCAAATCCATTTCCCATACTTGGAAGGAGAAGGAGAAAGAAAGGAGATGGTTTTCTGCTATCCACAGGACATTCATACAAAGTGAGCCTCATTAGACTTGGTGTCTGAGCTCATTTGATTTGTCACACCCCTGAATTCGACAGGACTCCGGATTCTCTGATTCAGCAAGGGCTTTGGGGCAGCTTTCTACGTAGTATCAGATTTTTGGATAAACCTCAGCCCCAAGTCTGTCTGAGTTGGCTAGGGTACTCTGTTCACACCAGCCACAATTTTAATCCTATCTACTGCCTTCCCTGAAGAAAGAAGTGGACTTCTTCCTACCCCAGCCCTTCATGTTGGTCTTTCAGGACTCTGGGGTCTTAGTAATGATAACACCACCTTTCTCCAAGGAACCAGCTCGGGCTGCTCCTTACTAGTGTTCCAAAGTCAATAAAACTTCACAGTACTGTATAAGGTAGGCACATGGTTCCCTTATTTTACAGAAGTGGAAGGGAGGCAGGGAGTAGTTGTCAGGACACTTGTTGGGGCCAGAGAGGGGAATAATAATACGCCCTTTGTCTCTCATACCTTGTCTTAATTTTTAAAACTAAATTATTCTATGAAATCATCTCAAACTCATCTTCAAGTACCCTGCAAGATGCACTCAACTTGTCAAATGTTAAAAGGAAGAGTATGTCCTCTATTTTTATGACGTGACTTAACATGGACTTATATACACTACCAAATGTAAAATAGATAGCTAGTGGGAAGCAGCCGCATAGCACAGGGAGATCAGCTAGGTGCTTTGTGACCACCTGGAGGGGTGGGATAGGGAGGGTGGGACGGAAGGAGACGCAAGAGGGAGGAGGTATGGGGATATATGTATACGTATAGCTGATTCACTTTGTTGTAAAGCAGAAACTAACACACCATTGTAAAGCAATTATACTCTAATGAAGATGTTAATAAATAAATAAATAATTTAAAAAATAACAAAAGTCCACTACCCAGTCATTTCTGATTCAATCAGGTAAACTGGGAGGCTGTGAATTTTTAAGGAAAGTGTCAACAGCTTTCAGCAGGTTGCAAAAATCTTTGATCTGAACATTTCTCAGCCTTGCCATTCTTTCTCCATTAACTCTCCACTAACTCCCCGCCCTCATCCCCCTTTTTTTAAAGCAGTAGGTTGACCACCATTAATGTAAAAAGTAAGGATGTAGAGCAGGACTTTGGGGAAAAGGCCTGTATTCAGAACCGGTTAGATGAAGCTTCCTTAGACTGAGGGTTAAACCCTGAACCAAATCATACAATCTAAGACAGTTACCCTAAAACCTAGCTGCTTCCTCAGTGTTCTTAATGTTGGTGGGGAAGGGGGCACGAAGGATGGGCAACATCTTTCTTTTCTCCTTTCCTGCAGTGAGGAATAACTACTTTTGTTACTTGCTCTTGCTTTGTCCTCATATTGATATTTAATACTATTCACATCAGTCAGTGTTCTTGAACACAGTGGTAATAAATACTCTGAAGCAATTTTCCACTGTTTCTAGGTTACTGCTTCCTGGTTCCATGACCATGAGGTTGCCACCTTCTCCAGGTCACACATACACACCTGCTTGCTGATCTTTAACCCAACAGACCCTCCTGACCACAGCTCCAACACATGAGAAACAGATCTGAATAATTACCCCTTCTCATTTCAAATATAATGTCTGCACTTTCAGGTAACTGGGGAGAATGTGATGATGTGCCCTTTAAAATAAGTCTCTTTGTAAGAGAAAACAACAACAAACTTACCTGGAAGATGCAGCGACAAAAAAATGAAGACAAATAATTTAAAACGCTTGTCCACTTGGGGTATAGTTTTGATTGAGAAAACAAAGGTTTTGTGAAATAAGAAAAAAAAATCCCTTCCACCTAGTGGCTTCCTAGGATATTGCCATTATGGTGCCTTAAACCTGGCCACAATTTTGAGCCATGGTGGGTTAGGGAAGTTAGCCTGGGAAGCTACACTGTGGGCAGCACAGAGGCGTTTGCTCTGCAGAGGGCCATACCCACATGGCAGGATTTGTGAGCTGTGGTGTTTTGTCGGGAGAATCAAACTGTTTGGCTGACAGGGTCACGTTTTTTTCTACCCTTACCGGGGAATGTCATTCAGGTGACTGAGACTATTATCAGTGTTAAATTCATTAACTGTATTTATTAAATATAGAAGAATTTAAAAGAATATTTACTCCTAATGACCCAGATACTGACAGTAGAATCAGCTAGGGTCCACCTTTAGGACCTTAGAAAGAAAATTAGGGGAAAAATATGGATAAATTCTAGAGTTATTTTATTTAAATGAGGGTATGCATAGTGTAGAAATAATAACAAATCTCCCTAATACACATATAAAAATTGCATTCTGTCCAACAGCAGTGAAACTGAAGACACAATGTAATCGCTCACTCGCAGCTTCATCTTATTTTTCTACCCTTGTTATCTCTTTGTCTCTACTTCCTTATTTATTTTACTTTTGATCTTGTGGCATACATATATGTCTATCACCTCAAATGATTTCTTAGAACAAGTAAGGTGTACTTAAAATAAACAGGGCTCATGCTGCTGGTGACTTCAGAACTAATGTGAGAAACTTGACATTTCAGTAGGAATATCTCTTACAATACATCTCTGGAATTTACCATTGAAGTGGTTTCCTACCAGAGTAAAGGCAAGCAGGCTTCTCAGATCATGTGAGTAACCTAAGACAGCTGCTGTATCATGCTCTTGTGTTTTTCTTTATACACTATACAGCAAAATGTCAGCTGTGAGGTACTTGTTGACAATAAATCATTAATTTGCATTCACATCACTTCATGACATTTCTGCTCAGAACCATAAAATGTGTTATTATTTTACGGTTGGGTCTCAAGGAGTCTAAATCCAAAGAGTGGCGATACACTTTATTCTGAAATGGTTTACAAAACGTGTGCAGCAGATTTTGGAGTTCCCCTAATGCTTACTGTACTCAAATTCTGAATAAATTTCTAGAGAACAGAAAAAAAGGTGTGGTGAGAGAAAGCAAGTGATAATGGTTTTTAGAAGGACAGCAATCCCTTATTTGGTTGAGATTGCTGAACTTAAGTAAGCTTCAGTTACAAAATAGTGTAAAAGGGGGTTTAAGATTTAAGTGAGTGGGATTGAGTAAGATCTTAGAATAATGCCAATGAATATGTTATATCTATATGTATAATTATAAATACCAATAAAATGTCTTCTGTGATACTTGCAAGGCTTGGAAAAAGGAAATAATAATAATAACCATATATAAGTGGCATTTATCAGTTTACAAGATACTTTCTACATGTATTATCTATTTTGATGATTGTGTCCTCTTTGTGAAATACGTTTTATTTTATTATTATTATTATTATTATTTATTTATTTATTTATTTTTGCAGTATGCGGGCCTTTCACCGCTGCGGTCTCTCCCGCCGCGGAGCACAGACTCCCGACGCGCAGGCCCAGCGGCCATGGCTCACGGGCCTAGCCGCTCCGCGGCATGCGGGATCCTCCCGGACTGGGGCACGAACCCGTGTCCCCTGCATTGGCAGGCGGGCTCCCAACCACTGCGCCACCAGGGAAGCCCTATTATTTCTTTAAAATTTTCTTTTATTTATTTATTTATTTATTGGCTGCGTTAGGTCTTCGCTGCTGTGCACAGCTTTTCTCTAGTTGTGGCGAGCGGGAGCTACTCTTCGTTGCAGCGCACGGGCTTCTTATTGCAGTGTTTTCTCTTGTTGAGGAGCACAGGCTCTAGGCTCATGGGCTTCAGTAGTTGTGGCTCACGGGCTCTAGAGCGCAGGCTCAGTAGTTGTGGTGCACGGGCTTAGTTGCTGTGCGGCATGTGGGATCTTCCCCGACCAGCGATTGAACCTATGTCCCCTGCATTGGCAGAAGGATTCTTAACCACTGCGCCACCAGGGGAGTCCTGTGAAATAGGTTTTATTGACTTGGTTTTAAAATTGGGAAAACTGGGCTCGGAGAGGCTGAATGACTTGCCCAAGGTCATACAGTCAATTAATCATTGAGCAGGATCTCAGGCAGGGCAGATACTAAAATATCCATCATACAGATGAGAAAAAGTGCTCGAGAAACACTTGCCCGAGGCCATGGGGATTGTGATCAGTGGAGGCAGATCTAAGAAACAGCCTTTCCCTTTGGGCCGCTTTTCCCTTTCGGTCAGTGTGGTGCAAAAAAAAAAAAAAAAAAAAAAAAAGACCTATCACATTTGGGTTTGTGAGGCTCTTTGGAGGCAGATCAGCGACATGCATTGCCTCTGCCATAGGGGTCACTTTGTTGCTCAGCTCTCCTGGTGCCCTGCTTTCTCTCTGTGCTTCTTCTTGAGGTTCCCCAATGCTGTTGCCTGTGCTGCCAAGACTGGTGGGTTGATGGTGGAGAGGAGCCCAGGCCACATGTCACCTCAGTGACTGCTGTTCTCACCATCCCTCTCATGGTCCACACAGACTTTACTCTGACCTTTTCCTCAGGTCATCTCTCCCCTGTGCCTTTTCAGTGATATCAGCTCCTGACAATACAAAGCAGCTCATTCTATTTGTATTTCTTACTATAAATTTGAGAGAGAGAGAGAGAGAGAGAGAATCTAATGAGCCTAGTTCATCTTTTTTTTATTGAAGTATAGTTGACTTATCAATACAATGTTGTGTTAACTTCTGCTATACAGCAAAGTGATTCAGTTATACATATATATATTTTTCATATTCTTTTCTATTATAGTTTATTATAAGATATCAAATATAGTTCCCTGTGCTGTACAGTAGGACCTTGTTTATCTATTTTATACATAGTAGCATGTATCTGCTAATCCCAAACACCTAATTTATTGCCCCCCGCAAATCTTTCCCCTTTGGTAACCATAAGTTTGTTTTCTATGTCTGTGAGTCTATTTCTCTATGTAAATAAGTTCATTTGTATAATTTTTTTAAGATTCCACATGTAAGTGATATCATATGATATTTGTCTTTCCCTGTCTGACTTACTTCACTTAGTATGATAATCTCTAGGTCCATCCGTGTTGCTGTAAATGACATTACTTCATTCTTTTTTATGGCTGAGTAATATTCCTGTGTGTGTGTGTGTGTGTGTGTGTGTGTGTCTCTGTGTGTGTATACATCTCCTGTATTCATTCATCTGTCGATGGACACTTAGGTTGGACAATGTCTTGCCTATTGTAAATAGTGCTGCTATGTAGTTTGTCTTTTTTTAACAGGAACATATCATGGATTACTGGTATGAGTGGGCTGCCTTGGACCAGGTGCCACTGCTGGTCCATCAGTTGTGAGATAATCATAGGATCTATGAAAAGCCAGTCTCCCTAGGGCAGGGCTATGGGGAGGGCAGTTTGTCTCAAAGTGGGATGTAGGTATGGCAGGTATTTTGAGATGTGGTCTGTCTAGACCTGTCCAAAGGAGAGAGACTTATAGTAATTACCACTAAGTTTACAGAGATGAGGGGTCATTCTGGTTGAGGTGGGGCTGGGAGACTTCACAAGGACAAAGGAGTTTGGATTGGATCTTTTTAAAATTTTTGGTTGTGTTGGGTCTTTGTTGCTGCACATGGGCTTTCTCTAGTTGAGGCAAGTGGGGGCTACTCTTTGTTCTCATTGCGGTGGCTTCTCTTGTTGCGGAGCACGGGCTCTAGGTACGTGGGCTTCAGTAGCTGTGGCACATGAGCTCAGTAGTTGCGGCTCGCAGGCTCTAGAGTGCAGGCTCAGTAGTTGTGGGCTTCAGTAGTTGTGGTGCATGGGCTTAGTTGCTCCGCGGCATATGGGACCTTCTGGGAACAGGGCTTGAACCCGTGTCCCCTGCATTGGCAGGCGGATTCTTAACCACTGCGACACCAAGGAAGTCCCTGGATTGGGTCTTGAAGTATAGATTTTAGCTGGCCTAGGAAGGAGAAGGCTGAAAGGGGGTTGTTATAGACAGAGGAAACAGTGCATGCAAAGGCACAGAGACTTGGCTTGAGAAAGCACAGCATTCTGGGGAAGGGCAAATCGTCCTGTGTGGCTGAAATGCCAGGTCTGTGGAGAAGCATAGTGAGAGATGAGGCTGGAAAATTAGGGAGGGTGAGATTTGTGATTCTCGGCTCAAGGCAGTGTTACCCCACAAGGAGTATTAGGAAATCTTCTTTTTTTTAATTTTTATGGTTATTAGGGATTGTTACTGGCATTTAGTAAGTGAAACTAGGAATAAGAAGGACATTGTGCAAAAAGAAGAAAAGTTTTGTCCCCATACCAGTAGGGCCTTCATTGAGAAACACTAAGCTAGACCGTGAAGGCCCTTCAAAGTCATGCCAAGGAATTTGGATTTTAGTCCCAAGAAAGATGGTGATGAGAATAAGGAGTCTGGAGTGGCTTCCAGATTTTGGGTTGGACAGTTGGGTGGGAGGTAGTTCCAATCACTGAGGTTGGGATGATGGGGAGGAGGGAGCAGAGGTGGCAGATAGTAGGAAAGAAGATGAATTCACGTTGCACGTGTCACAGACCTGTGTTGCCCAGGAGTCAGTGGGATTCAGTGCATAGAGAGGTTGGAGGAGAGATGTTGACTTGGAAGCCCTCAAAGCATCAGAGACAGGCAAATTCATGGCATGAATGAGGTCATTCCTGGTGAATGTGAATTTTGGATTGTTCAAGGTCAATTTTTAATCTCAGGAAGATTTTCCTCCTCCCTATTCAGTGTGTTCACAGAGAACACCGTTTAAAATTAATTTCAACCTAAGTAAAATATAATTAGGAAGACAAACTTGCTGCCAAAAATAGAGTGAACTCCAGAATGAAATGTGAAATTGATATTAGCGCACTTATCTGATAGGTTTATATGATGCTTTATCTTTCTTGATTCTACAAAGCCTGGTAAGTTAGGGTGGGAAATATTTTAGGGATTTCTTTTTTAGTAACAGAGAAAGAAACAAAAGTTATGTCTTCTTCTTCCTTCTTAGGACTCTCTCATTTAGGCTGGGTGATTTGGACTCTGAGTGTCTCTAGTCCCTAATGTAGTTAATATTTTTCTGACATACTACAAAGGGAAGTCTTCATTTGGTTAGAAGGAATATACCAGGACACAAACTTCATTTATGCTCCCTCTTGGCACAGAAATTACATTTACTCACTATTGTCAGGCTGAAGCATGCCTGCCCAGATAGAATGTGCATTGTAAGATTTTTTTATTATCTGGTGATTTAAATCTTAAGTTTCAGTGGAGAAAATCAAGCAGCCAGAATTATTGGCATGTTAACCTATAGAGAGTAGAGTCATTGGGAAGATGATCTATAGATGTTATTTTCAATAACAATAGCATTCTGCTCCTCACCATTTCTACAATCACCTAGAAGTTCTTGGGAAGAATCCCATTACTACAGTTCACACTAACTTTGATTTTTCAGATTGCTTTACACTAAGTTGTTTCAGATTGTATCACTGGGTTCAAATAGACTGAAGTCATGACTGTTTCCAAGGACAGCATTTGTCCTGCCTCTGTGTCCTCCCTGGGGAGGGTGTGGACACAGAGATTGATTAGGAGCTTTTACTTTTCTGAGATGACCTGCCCTGCCATTCAGTTCACTGTCAAAGCAAAAGGTGTATTTGTATTTGACAGAACGGAATATCTTTACTCCAAGTTCTTGCTAAAGGAAGTAACTTGGAACACTCGGTGGACAGATTCTTATTAAGAACTTAAACTTTGTTGTTTATAAAAACAATATTCATAACAAGAAAACAAACAACACAATCGAAAATGGGCAGAAGACCTAAGTAGACATTTCTCCAAAAAAGACATACAGATGTCCAACAGGGACATGAAAAAATGCTCAACATCACTAATTATTAGAGAAATGCAAATCAAAACTATAGTGAGGTATCACCTCACACAAGTCAGAATGGCCATCATTAAAAAATCTACAAATAACACATGCTGGAGGGGGTGTGGAAAAAAGGGAACCCTCCTAGCTATTGGTGGAAGTGTAAATTGATACAGCCACTATGGAGAACAGTATGGAGGTTCCTTAAAAAACTAAAAACAGAGTTACCATATGATCCAGAAATCCCACTGCTGGGCATATATCCAGAGAAAACTCTAATTCAAAAAGATACACGCACCCCTATGTTCACAACAGCACTATTCACAATAGCCAAGACATGGAAACAACCTAAATGTCCATGGACAGATGAATGGATAAAAAAGATGTGGTATATATATATATACAATGGAATACTACTCAGCCATAAAAAACAATGAAATAATGTCATTTGCAGCAACATGGATTAACCTAGAGATTTTCATACTAAGTGAAGTAAGTCAGAAAGGGAAAGACAAATACCATATGATATCACTTACATGTGGAATCTAAAATATGACACAAATGAACTTATCTATGAAACAGACTCAGACATAGAGAAAGTAATGGTTGCCAAGGGCAAGGGGGGTTGGGAGAGGGATGGATTGGGAGTTTGGGATTAGCAGATGCAAACTATTATATATAGAATGGATAAACAACAAGGTCCTACTGTATAACACAGGGAACTATATTCAATATCCTGTGATAAACCATAATGGTAAAGAATATGAAAAAGAATACATATGTATATGTATAACTGAATCCTTTTGCTGTACAGCAGAAATTAACACAACATTGTAAATCAACTATACTTCAATAAAATAAATTTTAAAATTTTTTTAATGAAAAATAGTATTCATATAGAGTTGCCTGAAGATACACAGTACATAGTTTCCCTAGATGATTGTTTCCCAGTGTCATCTTTAAATTTCCCTTAAATGTAAACAGCTATTATATGATGAAAGGATCAAATTATGATTTTGGTAAAATTCTGGGTTACAATTTCTCTACTGAAGGACTTCTTAGAGCACTTAGTATATGTTAATGTATATAATAGCCAAAAAAGATAGGTCTAATATGAGTATGCAATATTTCCCAAATGTACTTGACCACAGAGATCTTTGTTTTAGATCATATCACAGGGAGTAATCATGTTCCTCAGAACACACCTTATTCTAGATATTCTAAATTTTATCCTTAGATCAAACCAGTTCATCAGAATTCTGGGTACTTGGCTAACTTACTCTGGTCTCCCTGTCACAGAATTACTTTAAATTTACTGTATGTGATTAGCCTATATTATAAAAAATTAGCCTACATTATAAAAAATAGACCTACAGTATCTACTGTTATAGCTATTACAGGGAAATCCTGTAACATGTTGTCTGTAGCCAAGCCAGGAACTCTTTATGAGACTTCTTAGTGACATTTCTTTTAAGCCAACACAGGGATGGTTGTGCTTCATCTGAGCAAATTTTCTTTTTAAATCATATAGGCACTATAAATTTTGTAACTGAGTTTTTTCCTTTGCTTTGACTGCTAGGAAGCTCAGAGTGAAATTTGCAGCCCACCTCGAACAATGCTACATGACTGTATGGTATGTACCTTGTACAGATTTTATCTTGGTTTACATATGATTTCTTCCCCATAATTTCCACTTATTTGATTTCCAAATTGAAAAATTCAGTTCATTCACTTTGTCAACAAATATTTATTTAGCCCCTTTTATGGGACAAGCACTGGTCTTGGTGTTAGAAATACAATGGTAAAAATGATATCTATGGTCTTTGATCTTACAGGTCTTGAGATCTTACAGTGTACAGGTGGATATAGACTAGTAAATATACAATACACCATATCCAATGTGATAAGGACTTGATGGGAAGTATAAGAGGGATATCTAACCCCCGTGGAGAGATCAGAAACACCGTTAAAGATACTACATACAACCATCAGAAATAAGCTCCTTCAAGCATGCTGGCCTACAAACTGCTTTGAACCCTTCCTTTATCCGGTGGTCAAACACCTTGGTGCCCATCCCCTATCCTACCTTGCATACAAGTGTGGAAACCCTAGTGCTTCATTGCTAAGATGGTTCCTCCTGTTTTGGTGCTTGGGCTAATGCCTGCTCTCATTTCCTGGTGGGAGATTCTGCAAAGTCCCATCGCTAAGCATACCTAGCCTTGGATATTCTGTTTCCAACAACCCACTGTCTGGAGGCCCTTCCATATCCAATGAACTAGACATAGGCAAAGAGAGGGTAAAGGAGGGAGAAGAAGACACACATTTGGGACATACCTGCATTTAGGGGGAAGAAGGAAGATTAACTAAAGAAGGATCCAGAGGAGTAGCCATCACAGAGACAGGAAGCCCAGAGTGGCTCAGGGTCATGGAAGCCTTGGGAGGAGAAAATTCTTAAATGTATCCGATGTTACAGAGAATCCAGGAAGGTTAAAAGTTGTTATGCAGCCATTGGATTCGGTGATGTGAAAGGCAATGACAACCTCCAAAGAGCAATTCTAGCTGAGTGGTGAGGATGCAAAGAGCTAAGTATTATACAATCCAATGTGATTTGGGTGGTGAAGCAGTAGAAACAAGTATGGGCTAGCTTCTTAACAATTTGGGGAGTAGAGGGAAAGCAAGAGGTAGGGTGGTTCCTTAAAGGAATAGCAGGGTCAGGATAAGGTTGGTGCTGTTTTGAATGACCAAATGCTTGACCCATATACATCTTTCATCACTAAAGACTGACGAAATGTAGTTATGCCACGGTTGCTGGGCACAGGGATAATGCATACAGTCAACATTCTGAAAGACTTCTTGAAACAGCACTTGAATCATAACCTAAATTTTTAGGAGGGGCAGTGATTTCTTATCCACCATATCTTGATCAAACTTCAGATAGCCTTAACCTAATATTTGAAAAGCGAATAGTTTAAACTCATTTGTTGAGTTGTTCCTTTGCAGTGGGGTAATAGCCAAACAGTGACAACCAAACAGAGGATTTTGCAAGCAGAGCACCTCTGCTGGCAGCGGCAGCCCAGGGTGGCCGCTGTTCTGGATGAAAGGCATGGACTTGACACTGAGAAACCAGAGGGGAGGCTTGAAGGGTGAGGGTGAGGATGGTCCCCAAAGTCTTCTTAGACTGTATGTTTAGAATATAGTGCAGTAGTTTAGGGAATAGTGTAGTGGAGCCAAGAACTTCCTGGTGACTTCTACACACACACACACACACACACACACACACACACACACCCCTACACCTGTACTACTGGTCTACCTCCCTGTGTGCCTGCTGAAGCTCAAGCTTGCCCACATTCTGAAATCATTCTGCCTCCAGGGAGGATGCAGACAAAAGACCCTGAAATATTTCTCCAGATTCTTTGCTTGACTGCCTCTAAGGGTGTGCTGCCCAGATAATTCCTGACCCCTTGGTGGCCTCTCATCTACTCCTTTATTGATGAGTCCTGGCTTCTTCCCATCTCCACTGTAGATGTTTTCCCTACAGGGGCTTGTTTCCTCCATTGCTTGTCCCTGGAGCCCAGTTCCCAATCTGTCAGTTCACCCATCACCCTTGCCCTGCCTGCCTCTCCAAGAATCAGGACTAGCTCATTGTGCCAGGGAAATGCTAATAATAATGGCAGCTAACTTTTGTGAACATATACTGTGTGCCACGTACTGTTCTAAGTGCTTTACATGAATTATTTCATGTTATCATCTTAAAAACTCTTTGAGTGATGGGTTTATAGATAAGGAAACAGGCACACACAGTTTAATCAGCTTGTCCAGGAGACACATCTGTTTCAGAGCTGAGAGTCTGGCTTCAGAGTCTGTGTTCTTAACCCTTATATAATATTGCCTCATCTACTAATTTAGATGAAAAGGACGTCTACGCTCCTAGGGATCAGAAGCTCAAGCAGATTCTGGGTATTAGAAGCACTGAAATCCTGGCCTAGAATCTGAGTAACAGGCCCAAGACCTCAGTAGACAGAGGGAAGCTCCTCTCCATCCTAGGCCAATAGGGCTAAGCTTTCCAAAAGAAAGCCTAACCAGGGGATGGTTAGGCAGGGCTGGAGAATGAAGAAGCACCCAGTGGGGTAGGAAAGCAGGGGAGAGATTAGTGCTATATCTGCCCAATCCAATGCTGGGATCTACATTAGAAGCCCTATCATGAGTTGAATTGTATCCCTCCCCAAAGATGTTAAAGTCCTGGCCCTCAGTACCTGTGAATGTGACCTTATTTGAAAATAGGGTCTTTGCATATAATCAAGTAAGAATGAGGTTATTAGAGTAGGCCTCAATCCAGTATGACTTTGCACTTTACAAAGGGGAAATTTAGACCCAGAGACAGACACATACAAAGAGAACTCCACACAAAGATGAAAGCAGAGATTGGGGTGATGTACCTACTAACCAAGGAAAGCCAAAGATGGCCAGCAACCCAGCAGAAGCTGGGAGAGTTTCTCCCTCACAGCCCTCAGACGGAACCAATTCTGCCGACAAGAACTGTGAAACAATTAATTTCTGTGGTTTAAGCCAACTAGCATGTGGTACTTTGTTACAATAGGCATAGATAACTAATACGAAACCCAATGCCAAGACCCTAACTCCGTCCCCAATTTAGGTATGGCTGAAAGGTCTGGGGCTGTGAATCACACTTCCAAGTCATAAAACTCTCTCAGACACCCCTCTTTTCCATGATGGAGACCCATCATGAAGAATATCTCTAAGCAAGAAGGGAAGGGAAAAGGAAAGGTATTTGTGAGGGTCTACAGCCTTTCAGAAAGGAGGTGCACGTGAAGGCAGTATTTTCAGACTTAACATGAACTCAACTGGTATTGTGCCTGCCGTCAGCTGGTAGGTCCTGGCATCTGTCTCCAGCAACACAGATCTGCAACACTCTCATTTAAAGAAATAAACACATTGCTTACAAATCAGCACATATCAATATCCTGCATTGGACTAGTTAGGATGGGCTGCGTGTCATTCTAGAGGAGAGGTCTGATCTTCATGCACACCTCCCTTGCCCAAACTGAAATTTTCAAGACATGTAGAGAATTGGGAAATAGATTTCCATCCCCAGGAATTAGCAGTCATGGAAAAGCCTGGTGAAATAAAAGTAAGAAAGGTTGGTGCTTTATTTTGAAAATCTCTATACCACTTGCAAGGCTACATTATAAAGATTGGAGCTTTTTCACACAAGTGACTTGCCTTCTGACCTCTGTAGCTGCTTTTTCCGCTCTTCTAAGACCTTGGAGTATGTAGGGCCAGACCTGTAGGGTTAGTCTTAGCAGAACACAATGATTCAGCTCTTCTTTGTGGGAGAATGTCTCCAAGCCATCGATTTGTGAATGTGTGCCATTATGTGGGAATCTGAACAAAATGGGACACTGGAATCCACAAGTGTATCAGTATCTATTAGGGGTTTTAGAAATCTCACTGGGTACTGCTGTCATACCACCCTCTAAGGTCTGCACGTGTTCTGGGCACAGTGATAATAAAGCTAAAAATGCTGAAAATGCCAGCCTGGGTGGTTATATGCCAACAAGCTTCATAAGCTGATAAGTAATCAGCTCAAATCAAGTTGGTTCACAGTATCAAATGTAGTTTTCTCCGGGTCATAGGAAACAATCTTGAATCTGGTCTAGTCAAAAGACATCTAGGCCTTCCTTTTCTTTTAGTCAATAAAAATTTGCCACTAACATATACATATAATAGTAACCAGAGCATATATTTCTTCTAGTGGAAAGAAGACTGCCAGAGATTCAGGAGGCCTGGATCTCTGTTCCAAAGGTAAGACCCTGGGCAATTCCATCTCTCTGGGCCTCTTTCCTCATTTGTAAAAGTTGGACTTGTACCCATTAACCTCAGGGGTAACCTCTAATTCTACAATTTTGTCTCTAATACCAAAATATTCATATGATTGAACAAATAATATGTGATTTTTTAGCATACTCTCAAGTAATCATGTTTGAAATCAGAAAGATCAAATTTATTGCTATCGTAATGGAAAACATTCACTCCACTTTTCCTTATTATCACTTTGTGACTTAATTTAGATTATGAGCATCTTGTTATAAATTATCTAAGTGACTATTAATAGTGAATAAAAATTCTAATAATAGTAATATAATGATGCAGTATGGTTCAATACCCATAATCATCAAATTAACATCTGTTTGGCAGCTGTCAGTGGATGTGAATTGGGAGTGGAGAGAGAGGGGAGGGCATAATCACCCAGGTTGGGGCCAATCCCTTGTCTCAGTTGCTTTTGTAATTTCAGCGGAGCTTTTGCAATATTCCTGCCCAGAACTGCGCTGTCATTTTCGTAGGTATTGCCAAAATGGCTGCCTTGCTCCATCCCAGAAGAGAAAATGTTTCACCAAAGATCAAAATATCAATTTTTATCTACAAAGTCCACGGCAACATTTTCTCTATTATTATTATTAATATTATTATTATCATTGAAAATTAAATGTGCAATATTAAACGTTTTCAGCGGTGGAAGCGATAGAACTTTTACCTTTTTACAAAGGGAGGAACACAATATGGCTCTGATTCCCTGCCAACTGCGTGGGACAGCCAAGGCTTTCAATGAATGGACTTTCTGCTAACAAGCTCTTAAAAGGTTGTATGCTTGGCCCTTAGCCTTTAAGCATGGTGAACATTTGCCATGGATAGCAGCCTTGAAAACCCTGTAGCCCATAACAAAAGGATATTTTCCCCCTTTTACAGGGTCAAACCTATGCTGCATACTTCCCCGTCAGCCCTGGTACCACAGACACGTTCCTTTCATAGTGCAGCATACATAAAGCCTGTAATTATCAGCTGCAGGTAGTGGCCACCTGCTCAGGGAATACACAGAGAGGGAAAAAATGTGGAAGAATCTGTAGTGAGAAGTCTCCGTTTGAATTGGCCCTGAGAGGCCCTGCCTCTGAGGGTTTTAGAAAACATATGACTTTTAATCAGCCTCCTTTTGCTTACTGAACTGGCAATTTCAGAGTCAGAAAGTAATCATACACAGTTATGGCTTCAAGAACTTTCCTAATGAATTCAGCCAGGACACGGCTCCATCAAATTTCATAGTACCCTATTCCCTGGGCTCACTGCATGCTACTTCCAGAGCTGTGATGTATTTGTTTGGTATTAATTTTGGTGTTTGATTATGTAGTAGGTGGTACTGTGCACTGCCCAGGTCCCCCTTGAGGTCCGAGGTAGTTATTCTCCCAACTGCCAGGACTGTTCTCTGCTGAAGATCTGTAGCTGAGTCCCTCCCCAGGAGTTGCCTTCAGCCTAAGGAAGGTACCTCAGACAGGTCACAGCCCTTCCCTCTGGTCGTCCTTATCCGGTGATTGGTCTGTGCAGGGATAGAAGGCCCACCCTCTATCTCAGTTCTGGAATGCTTGGAAGAGCCACTCCAGGTTCAAAGCTCCCCAGGGGATCAGCTGAAGTCTGTTGTGACTGAATTAAGTTCAAGCTCTCCTTCCCTATCCAGCCTCCCTCACTCCCTTACAGGTTTTGTTACTGATCACATTCTCCAAATAAACTACCTGCATGCAAACTAAGGTAGATTTAGAAGATTTTTGTTTTTTAATGTTTAAAGTCTGTCTTAAAAGAAAAACATAAAAATTCAGATTACTGAACAGACATTATAATGACTAGCTCAGATTTAGGCTCCTGGAATGAAAGGGCCTAGCTATCCATTGGCAGCTGCCATGTGATCCTAGTCTGGAATAACTTGGGACTCAGCGAATCCACTGGACTTTGTCTACAACTCTTAGAATTGGCGAAAGCTGAGAGTTAAGTTTCACATTGCTCCTATCGTTTTTAGCCACTTTAGGATTTCTAAAATCAGGCTTAAAATATTATCTAGATGAAATCCCATCTGCTACAAGAGCTGCCATTTACCCAGCTCCCAGGAGGCCAAGTAAATGGATCTGAATGTCTAGAAGGCCTGAAGTCATGTGCAATCCATTCTGATCTCAGGGTGAGGGACAGGGGGTGTCAACCCTTGGTCATCTCCAAGCCAAAGAAAACTGAGAAGGCCGGCCACTTCTAGGGATGCCCTTGGGGAGTTATTCTACCCTAGGATGTGCTTAAGGTGACAAAGCTAGCAAAGTTCTCAGATTCCCGGAGAACTGGTCCTAGCTTCCTCAAGTCACTTGTGTTGGGAGCTCTGTGGGGCTGGGTTGGGGCAGGTTATCTGTTCTCCAAGACTAGGGTTAGGAATGTGGACAGCCTGAGTTAAGAGCAAGACAGTCGACCGGGGCATAGGTGGCCTGTAGGGCAAGAGTAAGGTTAAGGCCTCTGAGTAGCCTGAGGTCAACACAAGAGAGCAAGGGAGAAGGGGATGTTCGGATTGCCCCAATCACAAGGAGGTAACACTGGATCCATAATTAGAGAGCGTGGGAACAAAGCTGATGTATAGGCTTTAGAATCAGAGCTGCGTTCAAACCCCATGTGAGTTCAGCACCTTTAAACAAATGACTTAATTTCCCTTAACCTAAGTTTTCTTATCTGTGAAATGAAAATACTATAAGAACCACTTATAGGGTGGTCCTAGAGATTAAATGAGGTAACAGGCAAAAAAGTGCTTCCTACGGCTCCTGGCACATAGTAGTGGACCAATAAATTTGCAGTTGCATTATAATTATTAAGGTTAGTAAGGGAGAAGAAGATTTCCTAGAGACCACAGAGTGGGGAGACACCACCTGTCAGGTGAGAAAAGTTTCTGCCTCAGCTGGAGTGGTGACCTCAGGGCCTTGGTTGAGGAAGCCCCTTCTCCAAGGACTAGGAACCGTGAAGCACCAAGAGGTGATGGGGTGAGTACAGCCTGAGGGCCAAGCAGGAAGGACTTTACTTGAACCATGAGATGGAAGTCACCAACCAGAAACGACTAGCTCTTCCTTGGGATGGCGAGGTAGAGGACAACTTTAAAAATGGTTTGTTTGGAAGAGGCATGATTTTTGCTTATGTGAGATTGCTTAAAACTATTTGAAAATCGAATTTAAATGCTAACAACTGCAAACGCTGACATAAGAGGAAAATGTTATTTTTAACACACACACTCACCCACCATCTTTGAAAGGCTTGTGTCTACTATGGGCCCTGATAGGTGTGAGCATGGAAGTTTGGAGAAATAAACCGGACGAATGGCTAAATTGTTCTGTGTGATATAGGGAGGAAGCTTGTGAGGTTGAAGCACACTGGGGAAGAAGGAACCTCAGGGAATAAATGTGTCTGATCAGGAATGCTAAGTAGTCTGCCCTTCCCTAATATTGCTACAAAATCTTTGTGGAAATCAACATTGCCCACTAATGCCTGTGTTGTGAATGAATCTCTTTAGGGGGAATGTAAAGTGCTGAGCTCTTTGTTAATAGTGGTGAAAGGTGAAAACAGAGACTGCATCTGGGGAAGCTGCCATTGAGTTTCCTGAGATTCTCTGTTGTGACTGTACATCCATGCCTTAAAGCAGGCCACCTTGAGAGTCTGCTTCTTTGACTGAAGGTGCATCAGGTAGAAGGTTTAGGGGAAGCAATGCCCTTGAGGCTATTCATTCAAGCAACAGATATTTACTGAGCACTTACATGTGCTGGGTGCTATGCACAGTGTTAACAGAAATGTGGTCTTTGTTATCAAAAAACTCTCAGTCTAATCAGGAAGAAGGATAAGAAACAGCGTTACAAGTGATGTGATGGGAGTATGCAGAATGTGCTATGGGAGTACAGAAGAATGGTGCCAGAAAAGACTCTAGAACAAAGGTCAAACTCATTTGCTGATGAGCAAATCATTTATGAGTAAAACATTACATTGGAAAACATAAGTATTGCCTTATGGTGAGTTGACCATCCAAAAAGAAGCGACTGAGACACAACCCTTCAGAGAAGAGGTAGAAGTATATGAATAGTATTCTTTTGGCCTCCTGGTTTCACTTTTTTCCCCACACATCTTGTCTCATGGTTTCTGTATTTTGTTTCCAGAAGAAACTGGCCCAGCAAAAAACCCTTTAAAATAGTATAGAATTGGTGGGTTTTCAAAAGCAGGTTAAAAGGAAAGAGGTGGTTAATTGATAAGCTAGGAATAGACTCTTTAGAGTACAGTGAAGCATGTAGCCAAATTGACTTCATAATGAGCTTGCTTCCTTACTATTATTTTAAATAATAGAATTTGCATAAACCCAGAGCAGAAGTATTTAGGAACAAAGAAATGTGTGTATTTTGGATGCATTATTTTTATATAGAGCTCTGCTATCCAGTAAGAAAAGGGAGGAGACTAAATTAATGAGACATTTTATAATTAACATAGTAAAATTTGTATATTTCAGATGAGTAGTGTCTTTGATACATAAGTTTTAGAAGGTATATATGTATTTTAGCATTTCTGAAACTGCTCAAAATGTTTTTGAGATTTTCTTTAGAGTCAGTTGGAGTTTAAACCAAGAAACCAGCAATGTGATTTTACACTACTTAGAGGCAGTGGTACAGTAGAAAGAATCAGAAAGACCGAAGTTCCAATCCTGGCTCTGCCATTTGCTGTGTAATCTTGGAAAAGTTTAGCCTCTCTATTGCAGCTTTCTCATCTCTAAAGTGGGAATAATAATGTCAAAATATTCAGAATTTCTAGGAGTAATGAGATAATGCAAGTTTTTATCACTGTGATTGGCACATAGTTAGCAGCTGCTCAATAAATCTTCCTTCTCCTCCTCACTTATTGTAAGGTTTTATTCTGACCAAAAATATTTTCAGACAACTTATTTATCATTCTTAAATGTTAAATCTTTGCCTTTTTGAGGATCTATAAAGAATATGCTATCAATTCCACTTTCTAGAAATACTCAAACAATGTACAAATTAATATTTATAAGGATATCAATTATAGCATTGCTCATAAGACTGAAAAATTATAAAAACAGCCCAGTGTTTGTCAGTAGAAGGTAGCTTAAATAAATTATGGTACATCTATACAGTGAATGGCTATGCAGTCATAGATGAATGCTAAGTCTATGCCAACATGGAAAGATATCTAAGAGAGCTATTTCTCAAGCAGGTTGTTGAATACTCTGTATAATATGGTCCCAATCCTGTTAAAATATGTATGGAAACACATATATTTTTAAAACCTTGGAAGGATATGCCTCAAAGTAGCAGTATTTGGGGGTTGGTGGTTATGGGAGACGTTCATTTTTTAATTGCATATTTGTATAATATTGAATTGTTTACCATGAGTATGCACAGGTATTACTTTTATAATTAGAAAATGAGAAAAAGAGGGGTGAGGGGGATGTTACCTCCAGATTCTGAAGAAAAGGCCAGTAAAAGGAGATTATAAAATATTTTAAGCAATGGCTACATTCAGAAGTTACTGCTTGGCTTTGGGAGTCTAATACTCATTTGGAGAGCATATGGATCCTGGTATATTGTGAAAGAATCCAGCCTGCCCATTTCACACCCTACCTAATGTTATAACTACTACACCACTCTAGTTTCATACTATCACTACATATACAATACATACATACATATTACATGCATACTATAGTTATACCTTCTAGGTAAGACAACCAGTGCTGTGCGATTCAGGGGTCCTTGGGTAGGCCTCTCTGCCAATACCTCCCTTACTGGCTTGTTAGGATGCCAGAAATTCCATTATTAAGTGGTTTAATTTCTTCAGATTAAGGGATTATCTCATATTAAAATTTTGCACTAAGGACCCTTCTTATCTGTTCCCACAGCATGCTGTATACCTGTGTCAGATGGTTTATATTGATTTTGATAATTGTCTATTTCTTATTTGCCTCAAAGACTCAGCTCCTCCTAGAAGGAACCATGTATTGACAGCTCTGTTCCCCAGTGCATTCCACAACGCTGCACACAGAGGGCTCTCAGTATGTTCATCAGTTGAATGAACGCTCCTAGGAAAGACATCACATAGAGGCTGAACCTGTAGTTTCTACTGCAACTATTGTGAAGTTGAATTGAGGAAATATATGTGACGGCATTTTGTAAACTATTAATTACTACACAAATGCACATGATTATTGTTACTTGCAAATTATTTTTCTCAGATAATTTTCGAGGGGTATATATATATTTTAAACAAGCAAACGTAAATGATTTTTTTAGGTTCCTCTTGTCGTTCTAACATTTTCATAATACATGCCCTTTTATTTATTTATTTTAACATCTTTATTGGAGTATAATTGCTTTACAATGGTGTGTTAATTTCTGCTGTATAACAAAGTGAATCAGCTGTATGTATACATATATCCCTGTATCTCCTCCCTCTTGCATCTCCCTCCCACCCTCCCTATCCCACCCCTCTAGGTGGTCACAAAGCACCGAGCTGATCTCCCCGTGCGATGCAGCTGCTTCCCACTAGCTATCTATTTTACATTTGGTAGCGTATATATGTCCGTGCCACTCTCTCACTTCATCCCAGCTTACCCTTCCCCCTCCCCATATCCTCAAGTCCATTCTCTACGTCTGTGTCTTTATTCTGTCCTGCCCCTAGGTTCATCAGAACCTTTTTTTTTAGATTCCATATATATGTGTTAGCATACGGTGTTTGTTTTTCTCTTTCTGACTTACTTCACTCTGTATGGCAGACTCTAGGTCCAGCCACTCAAGGGGTATATTTTAATGGGTGCAGGTATGATATTGAGTCTTCTCTCCCTGACAATGGCAAAAATGTCTGACCCATCCTCTATCTGCTTGCATTCTAAAGAGTTCAACTTCTTGCAGGAAGGAGGACTGCTGGGAAAAGAAATTAACAAGGAAATGTTTCACTTCAGTGAAAACAGGCATGAGTGAATGGTAGGCAAAGATTATAGGGGAGCAAGGTATAGGAAAATACATAAAGCATGTCCTGACAGCCTCAAATAGCACTTTCCATCTATTCCAGAGTCTTTGGTCAATGACACTTCTTTATATGAGATGGAGTTCTTTGGTTCAGGGCTTTTGTCCTCGTGAAAGGCACGGCTTTGCTCTCTAGGTTGCAAAGAAAATGTTTTAAAACTGGGATTTTTGTCATTGGTTTCCCAGGAAACCATTTTGGTCCTGATGCTAATTTGTGTACCTGACTGTTTTAATTGAAAATGGGGCCTAGGGGAGGGGAGCAGGGGGAAAGACTGCTTTGGGCTCCTGCCCGCTACGAGGGTGCCAGGCTGAGGGTGCCAAGTCGACTTGGCTTTACCCTGTACTTGGTGCCAGCTGGCACCAGGCTTCTCAACTGAGGTCACCAGAGTATGGGGCCAGGAGACAGAGACTCATTTTCTTTTCTTATTTCTGACCCAAGAGAGTAGACGTTGGGCCCAGCAAACACTCACTGCTGTCTGAGTTAGAGGAAGCCAGCAGACAGGCCTGAGCAAGGCAAATAGTTCATGTCTTGGAAGTGTTCTAAGTTTCCTGCTTAAGGCATTTAAAAAAAATCTCCTCCCTCAGATGGAATTATGTCTCTAGAGGGTGTGGATATCTGGAACTTACCTTTACCAAAGCATCTACAAATGAGCTGTATTTACTCTTCTGTGGCTTTTTCTTCTTGTGACCGGAGCCTCCATGATGATGGCATGGAAGGTATGGCTTTGCATGCCAAAGAATGCAGCATTCTCACTTAAGACCTGTAATGTTCCCTAGAGAGGTAGCAGCATATCTGTGCATTTCAGCTCCAAACGCCTGGTAGCGAAGGTTTGTTAGCTGCCTACAGTCCTGAAGCCTCCTTGCTGGACGGGCACAGCTCACAGGCAGGACCCTCACAGCCAGACCTGGCCTCACAGCTCTGTGCAGTGCACAGGGAGACCAAGGTAACAAGGTCTTGGTAAAAGCCATTCCAGGGCCAGGTAACCACGAAGGATGAACCCTGGACTAGACTGTAGCTTTCTTTATGTGCAAAGGTTCCCACGTAGACCTGGATAAGCATCCTCTCTAGTGTAGAACCGTGCTACCCAATATGGTAACCGCTGGCCACATGTGCTGTGGAATGCTTGAAATGTGGCTAGACTGGTTTGAGACGTGTAAGTGTAAAATACACACTGACGTTTCAAAGACACAGTATGAGAAAAAAGTGTAAACTATCTCAATAGTTTTTTATACGGATTACATGTTAACATGGTAATCTTTTAGATAGATTGAGTTAAATGAAAATATCATTAGAATTAATTTCACTTGCTTTTTAAATCTTTTTTTTTTACTATGGTTACTAGAAAAGTAAAAATTATGTACATGCCCACCTGTATATTTCGATTGGACAGAACTGGTCTGGAGTGAGTAGCATCCTAATCAGTGAGCAGCTGACGTGCTGAAATAGATAAGACCCAGACTCTGCTCTCAGACACTCCCAGTCTAGGGGAGAGGCAGGTATTTATAGAGTTATAGCCTGGGGTGAGTGCTGGAAGAGGAGAGTGTGCACAGTGCTGTGGGAACCCCAAGGAAAGAAAGACACCCAGGTGGACAGCATCATCAGGGAAGGCTTCAAGGAGGAGGGAGTGGGATACACAGGGCTTTTAGCAATCAGAGGAAAATAAGGCAGTGATGTGAAGAGGCACAGATGGGGGGCATGCCTGCCCTGTTTCAACACAACACATATGATTCAGTTGTGTGTAGCTGTAACAAAAAATGGGAGTGAGTGGAGGAGAGGAAGCTGTGAAGACAGGCCAAGCCTTCAGGTTCTGATAGGTCTCTCGTGCCCTGAGGAGTCTACACTTAGACTGTGGCTCAGGAATTCTCTCATCGTGATGAGCTGAAGAATTACTTGGGGAGTTTTGAAAATGTCACACACAAAGGGACTCTGATCCTGCTGGGCTAGGCCTTGGAATCAGCATTTAAAAATCAGCACCCCGGGCTTCCCTGGTGGCACAGTGGTTGAGAGTCCGCCTGCCGATGCAGGGGATACGGGTTCGTGCCCTGGTCCGGGAGGATCCCACATGCCGCAGAGTGGCTAAGCCCCTGAGCCATGGCCGCTGAGCCTGCGCGTCCGGAGCCTGTGCTCCGCAACGGGAGAGGCCACAACAGTGAGAGGCCCGCGTACAGCAAAAAAAAAAAAAAAAAAAAAAAAAATCAGCACCCCCTGATGACTAATGCAGACCCTACTCTGGAAAATGCTACTGCAGGTAAGTAGAGAGGTGTTTGTTAAGCGGTGATGTGATCATGCCTGCATTTAAGGAAGATACTCAGAGAACACAAGGCAGGTAGACAGGGAAAGTTCTCCTGAGCCTGTAGAGTGTAGGCTGTTCAACTATCAAGGTGAGAAGTGAGGAGGGTCTGAAGTAGAGTGGTGGAAATTCAAATGGGAAGGGGAGATGATTGCCAGAGATATTTAGAGAGTCAAACTACCAGGCCTTGCTGACTGACTTGGTCCGTCCATGTGCCCTTGTTTCTTGCCCCAGTATCACATCTGAGCACTGGTTTTGTTGTTTGCTTATTATCCGTCACTTTAGAACACAAAAGTCTTCTTAGTGAGAACTTCCAAAAACGAGTTGATAGAGGGTTCAGTTTCTGAGAGGCTTCAGTTTCCTATTATAAAGGCATTTTTAGGGGATCTAAAGCATACCTACCTCTAACACCTTTTCTAAGTTCCCTCTTGTACTCCTGACCACAGCTGCATAAAATGAACAGAACCGAGTGGAGGTGTCCCAGCCTTCCCAGAGCTTCCTGGCTGCCTTGACTCCTCACCAAGTGAAGAAAAGACCAGGCTGGCTTACTTTTTTAAAAAAATTGAAGTATAGTTGATTTACAATGTTGCGTTAGTTTCAGGTGTACAGCAAAGTGAATCAGTTAAACATACAGTAAGTCCCCTACATATGAACCTTCAAGTTGCGAACTTTCAAAGAATGCAAATGTGCGTTCACATGTCCAATCAAGTAAGTTAGTTCACATATCTGGTGTACATTGTCACATGCGTGCATCCTCTACAAGTGGTTGTGCTTTTGTGTACTTTACTGTACAGTACTGTATAGAGTACAGTAGTACAGTATCTTTATTTCAAGCCCAGGATGTGCAGAAGCAAGCATAAAAGCAGCAGTAATGTAGCTAGTACTGCTAAGAAGAGGCAGGAATTGGAGGCCCAGAGAAAGGATGAAGAGAGACAAGAGGAAGAAGAAGTAACTGAAGAACTGAAGAGATTCACGATGTAGGAGATGGCAAGGGGATTTTCTTTATATGAGGAGGCACTGTGAGTTTTTGAGGCTCAGGACCCAAGTGTAGAACTGTACAGGAAGGTTGCAGCAGCCGTTCAGAATGCAATCCAGTGCTACCGTGTCATCTATGACAAGAAAAAAAGAGCTACAACCCAGACGTCCCTGGATCGTTTTTTCAAGAGGGTAGATAGAATTGAATACAGCAAGGAACCAGACAGAACCTGTGCCATCACCGTCAGGCATGCGTGAGATTGCAGCTTGCCCTCCATCTCCTATTGCTGACGATCCTTCAGCTCTACCATCTCCCACCTCCTCCCTCTCCTCCAGTCAGTAACTCTTCTTGCCTGTTCACTCGATGCCAGCCCCTGTGTGCCAGCTGCTGTACTGTACTACTGTACTTTTCAAGGTACTGTACTGTAAGGTTAAAAATGTTTATTTTTTGTGTTTGTTTTTTATGTATTATTTATGTGAAAAGTATTATAAACCTATTATAGTACAGTACTGTATAGCCAAATGTGTTAGTTGGGTACTTAGGCTAATTTTGTTGGACTTAAGAACAAATTGGACTTACGAATGTGCTCTCGGAACGGAACTCATTCTTATGTAGGGGACTTACTGTATACATATATCCATTCTGTTTTAGATTCTTTTCCCATACAGGTTATTACAGAATATTGAGTAAAGTTCCCTGTGCTATACAATAGGTTCTTATTAGTTATCTATTTTATATATAGTAGTGTGTATATGTTAATCCCAGTCTCCTAATTTATCCCTCGCACTCCCCTCGCCTTTGGTAACCATGAGTTTGTTTTCTACATCTGTGACTTGATTTCTATTTTGTAAATAACTTCGTTTGTACTATTATTTTTTAGATTCCACATATAAGTGATATCGTATGATATTTGTCTTTCTGACTTACTTCACTTAGTATGGTAATCTTTAGGTCCATCCATGTTGCTGCAGATGACATTATTTTGTTCTTTTTTATGGCTGAGTAATAGTCCATTGTATATAATGTACCACATCTTCTTTATCCATTCCTCTGTTGATGGACATTTAGATTGCTTCCATGTCTTGGCTATTGTAAATTGTGCTGCAATGAACATTGAGTGCATGCATCTTTTCAAATTATGGTTTTCTCTGGATATATGCCCAGGAGTGGGATTGTTGGGTCATATGGTAGTTCTAGTTTTAATTTTGTAAGGAACCTCCATACTGTTCTCCATAATGGTTGTACCAGTTTATATTCCCATCAACAGAGTAGGAGGGTTCCTTTTTCTCCACACCCTCTCCATCATTTATTATTTGTAGATTTTTTGATGATAGCCATTCTGACTGGTGTGAGGGGATACCTCATTGTAGTTTTGATTTGCATTTCTCTAATAATTACTGATGTTGAGCATCTTTTCACATGCTTATTGGCTATCTGTATGTCTTCTTTGGAGAAATGTCTATTTAGATCTTTCACCCATTTTTTTAATTGGGTTGTTTTTTTTTTTTTTTTTTGATATTGAGCTGCATGAGCTATTTGTATATTTTGGAGATTAATCCCTGTTGGTCACTTTGTTTGCAAATATTTTCTCCCACTCTGTGGGTTGTCTTTTCATCTTGTTTATGGTTTCCTTTGCTGTGCCAAAGCTTTTAAGTTTAATTAGGTCCCATTTTTTTGTTTGTTTTTATTTTCATTACTCTAAGAGGTGGATCAAAAAAGATATTGCTGTGATTGTTTCAAGATGGCGGAGAAGAAGGATGTGCTCTCCCTCCCTCTTGTGAGAAGAACACCAGAATCACAACTAACTGCTGAACATTCATTGACAGGAAGACACTGGAACTCACCAAAAAAGATACCTCACATCCAAAGACAAAGGAGAAGCCACAATGAGATGGTAGGATGGGTGCAATCACAATCAAATCAAATCCCATAACTGCTGGATGGGTGACTCACAAACTGTAGAACACTTATACCACAGAAGTCCACCCACTGGAGTGAAGTTTCTGAGCGCCATGTTAGGCTTCCCAACCTGGGGGTCCAGCAACGAGAGGAGGAATTCCTAGAGAATCAGACTTTGAAGGCTAGCAGGATTTGATTGCAGGACTTTGACAGGACTGGGGAAAACAGAGGCTCCACTCTTGGTGGCCACACACTAAGTAGTGAGCACATTGGGACCCAGGGGAAGGAGCAGTGACCCTATAGGAGACTGAACCAGACCTACCTGCTAGTGTTGGAGGGTCTCCTGCAAAGGCGGTGGGTGGCTCTGTCTCACTGTGAGGACAGGGACACTGGCAGCAGAAGTTCTGGGAGGTACTCCTTGGTGTGAGCCCTCCCAGAGTCAGCCATTAGCCCCACAAAAGAGCCCAGCGTAGCCTCCAGTGTTGGGTTGCCTCAGGCCAAACAAGCAACAGGGAGGGAACCCAGCCCCACCCATCAGCAGACAAGTGGATTAAAGTTTTACTGAGCCCTGCCCACCAGAGCAACATCCAGCTCTCCCCACCACCAGTCCCTCCCATCAGGAAACTTGCACAAGCCTCTTAGATAGCCTCATCCACCAGAGGGCAGACAGCAGAAGCAAGAAGAAGTACAACCCTGCAGCCTGTGGAACAAAAACCACGTTCACAGAAAGATAGACAAGATGAAAAGGCAGAGGGCTATGTACCAGATGAAGGAAAAAGATAAAACCCCAGAAAAACAACTAAATGAAGTGGAGATAGCTAACCTTCCAGAAAAAGAATTCAGAATAATGATAATGAAGATGATCCAGGACTGCGGAAAAAGAATGGAGGCAAAAGTCGAGAAGATGCAAGAAATGTTTAACAAAGATCTAGAAGAATTGAAGAACAAACGGAGATGAATAATACAATAACTGAAATGAAAACTCCACTAGAAGGAATCAATAGCAGAATAACTGAGGCAGAAGAACGGATAAGTGACCTGGAAGACAGAATGGTGGAATTCACTGCTGCAGAACAGAATAAAGAAAAAAGAATGAAAAGAAATGAAGACAGCCTAAGAGACCTCTGGGACAACATTAAATGCAACAACATTCGCATTATAGGGGTCCCAGAAGGAGAAGAGAGAGGGAAAGGACCCGAGAAAATATTTGAAGAGATTATAGTCGAAAACTTCCCTAACATGGGAAAGGAAATAGCCATCCAAGTCCAGGAAGCGTAGAGAGTTCCATACAGGATAAACCCAAGGAGAAACATGCCGAGACAGATAGTAATCAAACTGGCAAAAATTAAAGACAAAGAAAAATTATTGAAAGCAGCAAGGGAAAAATGACAAATAACATACAAGGGAACTCCCATAAGGTTAACAGCTGATTTTTCAGCAGAAACTCTACAAGCCAGAAGGGAGTGGCATGATATACTTAAAGTGATGAAAGGGAAGAACCTACAACCAAGACTACTCTACCTGGCAAGGATCTCATTCAGATTC
>NC_041224.1:119539514-119546544 GCF_002837175.3 Physeter macrocephalus | reverse complement strand
ACAAATCAAGCTTCAGTAAATTTAAGAAAATTGAAATCACATCAAGCAACTTTTCTGACCACAATGCTATGAGCTTAGAAATGAATCACAAGGAAAAAAATGTAAAAAACAGAAACACATGGAGGCTAAACAATATGTTACTAAATAACCAAGAGATCACTGAAGAAATCAAAGCAGAAATCAGAAAATACCTAGAGACAAATGACAGTGAAAACACGACGATCCAAAACCTATGGGATGCAGCAAAAGCAGTTCTAAGAGGGAAGTTTATAGCTATACAAGCCTACCTCAAGAAACAAGAAAAATCTCAAATAAACAATCTAACCTTACACCTAAAGGAACTAGAGAAAGAAGAACAAACAAAACCCAAAGTTAGGGGCTTCCCTGGTGGCGCAGTGGTTGCGCGTCCGCCTGCCAATGCAGGGGAACCGGGTTCGCGCCCCGGTCTGGGAGGATCCCACATGCCGCGGAGCGGCTGGGCCCATGGGCCATGGCCGCTGAGCCTGCGCGTCCGGAGCCTGTGCTCCGCAACGGGAGAGGCCACAGCAGAGGGAGGCCCGCATACCGAGGGAAGTTCATAGCAGTATAAGCTTACCTCAGGAAACGAGGAAAATCTCAAACAAACAACTTAACCTTACACCTAAAGGAACTAGAAAAGGAAGAATGAAAAAATCCCAAAGTTAGTAGAAGAAAAGAAATCATAAAGATTAGAGCAGAAATAAATGAAATAGAGACTAAAAAAACTATAGAAAGGATCAATGAAACTAAAAGCTGGTTCTGTAAAAATATTTTTTTTAATTTGATAAACCTTTAGCCAGACTCATCAAGAAAAAAAGAGGGCCCAAATTAAAGAAATCAGAAAAGAAAAAGGAGAAGTTACAGCCAACACCACAGAAATACAAATGATCATAAGAGATTACTATGAACAACTATATGTTAAAAAAATGGACAACCTAGAAGAAATGGACAAATTCTTAGAAAGGTACAATCTCCCAAGACTGAACCAGAAAGAAATAGAAAATATGAACAGACAAATTACCAGTAATGAAGTTTCATCACTAATTTAAAAACTCTCAACAAACAAAAGTCCAGGACCAGATTGTTTCACAGGTGAATTCTACCAAACATTTAGAGAAGAGTTAACACCTATCTTTCTCAAACTATTTCAAAAAATTGCAGAGGGAAGAATGCTTCCAAACTCATTCTATGAGGCCACCATCACACTGATACCAAAACCAGACAAAGATTCTACAAAAAAAGAAAATTACAGACCAATATCACTGATGAATATAGATGCAAAAATCCTCACCAAAATGCTAGCAAACAGAATCCAACAACACATTAAAAGGATCAGTCAGCATGATCAAGTCGGATTTATCCCAGGGATGAAAGGATTCTTCAATATACGTGAATCAATCAATGTGAATACATGAATCAATCAATCAACCAACTGAAGAAGAAAAACCATATGATCATCTCAATAGCTGCAGAAAAAGCTTTTGAAAAAATTCAACACCCATTTATGATAAAAACTTTGCAGAAAGTGGGCATAAAGGGAAACTACCTCAACATAATAAAGGCCATATATGACAAACCCACAGCAAACATCATTCTCAATGGTGAAAAACTGAAAGCATTTCCTCTAAGATCAGGAACAAGACAAGGTTGTCCACTGCGTTGGATACAAAATTAATGCACAGAAATCTCTTGCATTCCTATACACTAATGATGAAAAATCTGAAAGAGAAATTAAGGAAACACTCCCACTTACCATTGCAACAAAAAGAATAAAATACCCAGGAATAAACCTACTTAGGGAGAAAAAATATCTGTATGTAGAAAACTATAAGACACTGATGAAAGAAATTAAAGATGATACAAAGAGACGGAGAGATATACCATATTCTTGGATTGGAAGAATCAATATTATGAAAATGACTATACTACCCAAAGCAATCTACAGATTCAGTGCAATCCTTATCAAATTACCAATGGCATGTTTTATAGAACTAGAACAAAAAATCTTAAAATTGGTATGGAGACACAAAAGACCCCGAATAGCCGAAGCGGTCTTGAGGGAAAAAAACGGGGCTGGAGGAATCGGGCTCCCTGACTGCAGACTATACTACGAAAATACAGTAATCAAGACAATATGGTACTGGCACAAAAACAAAAATATAGATCAATGGAACAAGATAGGAAGCCCAGAGATAAACCCATGCACCTATGGTCAACTAATCTATGATAAAGGAGGCAAGGATATACAATGGAGAAAAGACAGTCTCTTCAATAAGTGGTGCTGGGAAAACTGGACAGCTACATGTAAAAGAATAAAATTAGAACACTCCCTAACACCATACAGAAAAATAAACTCAAAATGGATTAGAGACCTAAATGTAAGACCGGACAGTATAAAACTCTTAGAGGAAAACATAGGAAGAACATTCTGACATAAATCACAACAAGGTCTTTTTTGATCCACCTCCTAGAGAGATGGAAATATAAACAAAAATAAACAAATGGGACCTAATGAAACTTTAAAGCTTTTGCACAACAAAGGAAACCATACACAAGAAGAAAAGACAACCCTCAGAATGGGAGAAAATATTTGCAAACAAATCAACGGACAAAGGATTAATGTCCAAAATATATAAACAGCTCAATATTAAAAAAACAACCCAATCCAAAAATGGGCAGACCTAAATAGACTTTTCTCCAAAGAAGACATACAAATGGTCAAGAAGCACATGAAAAGCTGTTCAACGTCACTAATTATTAGAGAAATGCAAATCAAAATACAATGAGGTATCACCTCACACTAGTCAGAATGGGCATCATCAGAAAATCTACAAACAACAAATGCTGGAGAGGGTGTGGAGGCACTATTTACAATAGCCAGGTCACGGAAGCAACCTAAATGCCCATTGACAGACGAATGGATAAAGAAGATGTGGATAAAGAAGATATATACAATGGAATATTACTCAGCTATTAAAAGGAACAAAATTGGGTCATTTGTAGAGACCTGGTTGGATCTAGAGACTGTCATACAGAGTGAAGTAAGTCAGAAAGAGAAAAACAACTGCTGCATAAAAAAATAAAGAAAAAAAGCAACATGACTGCTTAAAAAAAAAAGATATTGCTGTGATTTATGTCAGAGTGTTTTGCCTATGTTTTTCTCTAATAGTTTTACAGTATCTGGCCTTACACTTCGGTGTTTAATCCATTTTGAGTTTATTTTTGTGTATGGTGTTAGGGAGTGTTCTAATTTCATTCTTTTACATGTAGCTGTCCAGTTTTCCCAGCACCACTTATTGAAGGTACTGTTTTTCTCCACTGTATATTCTTGCCTCCTTTGTCATAGGTTAGGTGACCATAGGTGTGTGGGTTTATCTCTGGACTTTCAATCCTGTTCCATTGATCTATATTTTGTTTCTGTGCCAGTACCCTATCGTTTTGATTACTGTAGCTTTGTAGTCTGATCTGAAGTCAGGGAGCTTGATTCCTCCAGCTCTGTTTTTCTTTCTCAAGATTACTTTGGCTATTCAGGGTCTTTTGTGTTTGCATACAAATTGTAACATTTTGTTCTAATGTGAAAAATGCCATTGGTAATTTAATGGGGATAGCACTGAATCTGTAGAATGCTTTGGGTAGTATAGGGCTTATATATATATATATATATATTTTTTTTTTTTTTTTTCTTTTTTTTTTTTTTTTTTGTGGTATGCGGGCCTCTCACGGTTGTGGCCTCTCCTTTTTTTTTGTGCTATGCGGGCCTCTCACTGTTGTGGCCTCTCCCGTTGCGGAGCGCAGGCTCCAGACGTTCAGGCTCAGCGGCCATGGCTCACGGGCCTAGCCGCTCTGCGGCATGTGGGATCCCCTGGACCGGGGCACAAACCCATGTCCCCTGCATCGGCAGGTGGACTCTCCACCACTGTGCCACCAAGGAAGCCCTAGGGCTTATATTTTTAATAGAAGAGGGAATAAAGTTATTTGCTCACCCTGCCCACATAGCAGCTTTTATTTACTTATTTATTTGGTGGAAATTCATATGACTGCATAACCTAGTTATAGAAAGATACAAGCTTATTAAGTACTGACACATGATATAAACAGTAAATGGAAATGTTAGCAAGATAATAGAGACCTGAGTTTCAAATGGACTTCAACCAAGGATGCTTTAATTATGCCCACGTATATTTTATTTACTTTGTTTTCTTGAAAGTTCACTTTCTATTTGCTATTTCCTTGAGAGGGCTTTCTTTGATCTCAATTTGTAAGTTTGTTTTTTCCAGGCAATGGACTCTGAGACTAAGGAGGGGAACTGGAGTTTTGAAACTTACCAGTTATTTGGGGACTTGCTCTGTATGTGGCTGCCATGGTTACATCTAATACCATGATAAATGCATGCAGGTTCTCTCCCCGCTAGTCCCAGAGCCCTTTCTCTGGCCAGGAACCCAGTGTACTTACAAAAGAATATTCTTGCAACTTGGCCCTTTTTCTTCATCTTGGGCTGCTGCCATTGCAGCCTGTACCTCTTGGGGTTCCTTTGCCCTCAGACAGGGCTGTGGTTGCACAGTGGATTTTCTCCAACCTTCCCAAATGTGTTCCTTAAAAGTTTGTTCCCACTAGCATTCAAATTGGAGTACATGTCCTTTCATATTTGGGGTTTTATATCTGGTAGACATTTGAGAAAGACATAGATAATTACTTTCCCAATGCAATGCTCAGTATACTTCTTCCCGCAGATGAGCAGTACTCTGCCAGCCACCTTCTAGGTCAATAATGAATTTATTAATATCCCAATGGCAATTGATCAAATTTAACATGCATTTTAATTCAAACCCCCAATAAACTAGAAAGAGAAGAAAATGTTGATCAAATGATGCAGCGTATTTATCAGAAAGGGACTACAAACATCAAACTTAACAATAGAAAACATTAGAGGCCTTCCTTTTAAAGTCAGGAAGGTGGCACTCTTCTGGAGAGTCCAGGCAACACACAAGAAAAAAAAAAAAGATGCATAAAGTTTGCAAAGGGAAGGATGATATTTTTATTTAGTCTAAAAGAGTCATCTAAAAGCAATTAGACTAATAAATTCAGTAAGAGGAACAGATAAACAATAAAAGCATAAAAATCAATCATTTTCTGGTAAAACATCAAAAATGTCAAAATGTCAAAAAATACGTGGGGGGCTATTGTGCGTGAGAGAAAATCTCACACACAATAGCCCCCATACACGTGCAAAAATGGACTTCAGAATCTGTACTGAAGAAGACTACAGAACTTTACTAAAGTACATAAAATAAAAATTAAATAATTGGAGAGGAATACCAGGTTCCTAGAAGGAAAAACTTCATATTGTAAATATATCAACACTCTCTGAAATAGCCTGTAAATGTAATATAATTTTAATAAACGTCCAAATCATTGTTTTTAGAGATTAGGGGATTTATTAGTTAATGTTAAGTTTTATCTGTAAGAATAAATGGGTGATAACAGTCAAGAAATTCTGAGGAAGAAAAATACTTACACTGAAAAGAAAAATAACTTCATAATTTCAGAATAGCAGGGTATTGGTATCAAAATAGATACATGGATCTTCAGAACTGAATGAGAAGTCCAAAAACAGACCCATGTGTATATAGGAAATTACAGTATGATGAGAGGCATTTCAAACTAGCAAGGAAACAATAGTTAATTAAAAATATTACACAATGAATTGTAATTTTTGATAAAAATGAAATTAGTGTCCTACCTCACATCACACCCAAAATAAATTCCAAAAGGATTTAAAATTTAAGTATTAAAGTATTGAAACCTTACATTATTTGAAATATATATTTTCCTCTTACATTTATTGATTGATTGATTTAGCTTGGGGCATGTAGTGGATGCCAGGATGCAGGCACTGTTCCTCTGGCTTCCGGGGCTGTTGACTGCTAATGGCTCACAGCTGCATTCCTTGTGTGAAATGCCCTCAGCTCAGTGGCTCTCATCTGGGGGCAGTTATACCCCCAGGAGCCACTGGCAATATCTAGAGGCATTTTGACTGGCTGGTGGTGAGGAGGGGAGTGCTACTGGCATTTAGTAAGTGGAGGTCAGAGATGTTGCTAACCATCCTATAATGTACAGGACAGGTCTTTGCCCCAACAAGAAATTATCTGGTCCAAAATGATAATAGTGCCACTGTGGAGAAATCCTGACCTAGCCAAGGGAAGCTGTCTTGCCTAATGTTATACCCCCTGCCCAGTGCCAGTCCACATCCAGTGCAGTGCTACAAAACCTTGGCCCCTTTGCCTCACTTTGGGATAACTGTAGACTGAAGTCTCTGTGGCACCTACATTGCAGTTCAATTTTTCTTCTGCCCAAACCTGCTTCCCTCACTTTCTTACAGGTGTTGTTTCAATGAATTCCCCAGTAAACATCCTGCAAGCAAATCTCTATCTCAGGGTTTATTTCTCAGGAACCTAAGACAGCTGGTACCAGGAATGGTCCAGGAAGCTGACTGTACAATAGGATTTTGAGGCTGGTTTATGCATGTCCAGCTGGTAATTAGGACCCCATGATTTGTGCTAAGTGAAGGACTGATAAGCCTGGCATGCTATATCAATGCAATTGTTAGAACTTTTACCGGAAGTGAACTGGAGAAGGTGCCAGTAGAAGGGAATGTATTGACAGGTACAAACTCTCAGGTGTTTGCGAGGAACAGGAAAAGTACTCCTTTAAGGACTGTGGAATCTGTTGACTATTGCTGGCTGTTATCAATATTTTTGAGAAACACAATGAAAGTTAGAGGGATAATTAATCACCACTTAAGGGCGAAATGTGAAAGTCGGAGGGCCTCCTTGGCTGTTCCTACAGCTGCAGGGCAGACAGTGCTGAGGATCACAGCCAGGACTTAATTTGAAGTGTAAAAGATGAAGGCTGGGGCTTCCCTGGTGGCGCAGTGGTTGAGAGTCCGCCTGCCGATGCAGGGGACACGGGTTCGTGGCCCGGTCCGGGAGGATCCCACATGCCGCGGAGCGGC
>NC_041224.1:119528579-119539391 GCF_002837175.3 Physeter macrocephalus | reverse complement strand
CATGGCTGCTGAGCCTGCGCGTCCGGAGCCTGTGCTCCGCAACGGGAGAGGCCACAACAGTGGAGAGGCCCGCGTACCGCAAAAAAAAAAAAAAAAAAAAAAAAAAAAAGATGAAGGCTGACTTCTTAACCCCAGCAAGTCTCCTATCTCCTACACCAAGATCAGGGCCCTGATTGAGAAGGAGTGGGATCCTGGGACTTGAGATGGGGACACCTGGGTCACTGCACTCAAGAACTTTCAAAACACAGACAAATTTGAACCCTTTAGACCTGCATAAGAGAGCCACTCCTCCCTGCTAAAGGCTAGTGTCCCTTGCCACCCCCCGAAAGATGATTCAGAGGTCTCTGCTCAATAGATAACACAGGTCCTGCTCAGGATCTATGCTCACCTTCCCACCTGGCCATCAGACCAATCACTAGGATCAAGTCACGAACATAACCCAGCTGGGGAAGTCCTGGGCCTATAAGGGAGGAAAGGGATTAGACACAGAAGGATCTTTGGGACCTAGCCAAAATGTATTGACAGAAGCCAGTATGGTATTATGAGACTGGAGCCTAAAGATTCTGGATAAAATGGGGGTGGAATATGAAGTTGGATAAAGAAGAGTTTCTCAGTAGAAGAACACTTGCCTGGGACACAGATTATTTTATTCCTGGCAAGGACCCCAGGAGACTGTGCTAGTGTGCTCTAGGAAGCTTGGAAAAAGCAAGAGCCCACATTTAAATGAGAAGTCCAGGACAGGTGGAAACAAAACAGACAGAGAAATGGGCATTCCAGAACAGATATGCTCTGTAAGACTGGAAATAAGCACTGATGGATAGGGTCTGGAGGACACTCTATTTACCAAAATGATAAGGAATGTGCTGCTGGGGAGGCCACTAGCATTACTGAGAAGCTCAGGGATGGCTGTCCTCTGTAGGCCACAGCTCATGGTAGAAAATTTATTACAAAACCGGTCATAGTAGAATGGGGCTGATAGTATTCTGCAAATGCAGAGGCAAGATGTTGGCACTTAACTGTCAGAAGCAAGATGAACACAGTTCTTGTAATGAGCAGTCAGATTGGAGTGGCAGACAGCATGGTCTGACATTCAGAGTGATAGAGATGGTTCATAGAACGTGGTGTTCCCAGGGGCTGGATGGATGGGCAGCTGACAAAGATACTTCTTAATTTATATACTCAAAAGAAATCAAGGATAAATAATCAAGATGCTAAGAGCAGCCACCCCAATAAAGAAAACAAAAAACAGTGATTCTCTGCCTATTTTCTGGACCTGAGCCGGTTCTCAGATCCTGAATCCATTCACTGAATTCGAGGCTATGACCCTGTATCATCGTGGCTGGTATATAGAGTAATGATCCCCCTAGTCCTTCCGCAGTTGGACCTATGGCCATTTACTAAGGTAAATGTAGTGTGGATAATGCAGACAACCCAGACATTTTGATGACAGTTGGACACGGGGTTTCAATTAATACCAATACCTGGGCGACCTGAAGTGTCTGAATAACCCTCTCATTAGTGGGGAATGTGTAAAAACTAGATGAAGAATGGGGTCCTGACCAGGAACTGAGATCTAACCAGTGGTCGTTTTGCTAGTCACTGAATGTTTATTTGTAATGAACATCTTTGGGAGTTGGAAGAACCTTCTTTTTGGTTCATTCTTCTGTGGAATAAGATATATCATAGTTGGAAAGGCCAAGTGGAAGCCTCTGAACCTGCTTTCTCCCCTACCAAGCTATTAATCAACAGCATTATCACATCCTGGGGTGAATGGCAGAGATTAATGTCACCCTTAGAGATGTAAAGGATGCAGGGGCAGTGGCCCTCATCATATATATCTCCATTTAATTCCCAAGTCTGGCTCAATACAAAAAGTAGGTGAATTCTAGAAGATGACAGTGGACTATGACAAACTCAATCAAATAGTAGTATCAACTGCAGCTGCTATGTCTGGTGTAGTATCCTTGCTAGGGGAAATTAGCACAGCCTTGTACATGATATGAAGCCAGTGATCTGGAGAGTGGGATCAAAGTGGTGCGCATTCGCGTGGGACAGATAATGGCATACATTTACCTTCTTGGCCAAGACTTATGCTAACTCTCCCACCCTCTGTCATAATATAATCCGAAGGTACCTAGAAAATGAGGATATTCCACAGAACATCATATGGATTCACTGTATTGATGGCATCATATTAACCAGGCAATTTGAGAAAAAATTAGCAAATTGTTGGAGGATTAGTTAAGACAAACACAAATTTGACAGGGATATCCCTCCAAAATTTATTTTGATCTGTAATCAAGCCCATAATTAAGCTTCCTTACAGACATGGTCTTGAGCTGAGGCCTATACTAAAGGTGTCAAGCAAGTGTGAATGTAGTTATGGTGAAATCCCAAGGGGAAAAGTGCAGTCAATGAAAATACCTGCCTTCCTACTGGCTCAGACCAGACCTGCCTCTAGACTGGAGTCTGGACAAGCATCTCATACTGGCCCTGCCAAACGCCAGCGGCTGGCCCTACCACTGCCCTCACCAAATCTGCAAATAAGCAACAGGTGATCTCCACAGGCTTCCAATAGGCTCTCAGGTCACACACAGTACTTTGCTTAGAAAAACTCACTTATGTATCTCATCACTGATCAAATTCAAGTACTTCATATTTACAGTTTAAAAGCTTGAAATGGGTTAATTTATCATAGCCCAGCTTCATGACACTGATGCATGTGCTTGTAGTGAGTGTCTATGAGCTTGGTGCTCTTTGGTTTAAGTGCAGGAAGCTTTTATTTTTGAATTTGTACTTACTCATGGCAATACATCAAACAATCAGTTTTAATATCTTTAGGGTTAAGTGCACTCATGTCATTTAGAATTAAATGATTTTTATTAAGCACTTTTACAAACTATCTACATGCTATACTACTCCACTGATTAAGGATCATGGTGACTGGTAAAACAGCAGCCCCCATGAATTAGGGAAGCATTAGTGAAATGCATTCTCTGAGTACATCACAGAATGCATTCAGTACTAAGTAACTCGAATGTCACAAGAGAGTCCGAATGAAAATTTCTCTCCACAAAGCAAATACAAAGCAAAGATAACCCTGTGGGCTATATTGGATTCTAATAATGACATATCCCTGGTGTGTGGTCTCTCTGCCTCTCCTGGCCTATATCATCCCCCACTCCACTCTCACCTCAGCCCCACCCTCCTCATCTTCTAAGGTTAGCAGGTTATTTCTCTTTGAGGCTGCTGGGAAATGGGGCTGGGAATGGGGCAGTAGTCAGCCTACGCAGGCCCTGTTTCCCTGTAAAAGCTTTGCAGTAGAGCTGCTCACCAGCAGAGGGCAGCATAAATCTGTTGCCTTGCACATGCTCAGAGAGGCTTTGGGTGTCCCCCATCTCTAAAGACAGACTGGGGCTTCTGGGTGTGGCTCTCCCCACCTACCCAGGCAGGTATCACTGTGACAACACATGATTCTGTGTTGTTTGATCATATCTCCAGTTCGTACTACTTGATCAAAACGAGTGACAGTCTCTCTTGTTTCAGCTGGGCATGGTTATAGACATCAGGTGGAGACCCCTGAGCTTACTCTAGGATTCTCTGGAGAGTCACAGTTTCATTTTTGGCTCAGAGGTAGGTTTTTTGTTTATTTGTTTACTTTTTATCTTTGGTGTGTGTGTGTTTGACTTTCCCTCAAAAAAAACAAAAGAAAAGAAAAAAAGGCAAACCAAAATTAAATTCTTGAAAGAGATATTATTCAACTTGTGGCTGTGTGAACTGGAAAACCTTTCTCTTTACCTCCATCAGAAAGATATCTAGAGTCAAAAGGATCTTATTGGCTTTTATTGGAACTAGCATCCATACTTCCAACTAGTTCAAGTGGTTGCTTTCGTGCAGCTGTCAGGCCTCAGTTGTAAGAATATGTTTCTCAGCATAATGATAGCCGGGGTTGACTGTAGTGGTGGTCCTTAAAGATCAAAGCCAAAACCTGGCTGATAGGAGAAATATTATTTCCTTTATGGAGAATTAGCCTAAGAAAGTGAGTGATTGTTACTACAAGCTGCACCTGACTTCATCGATGACACATCTCGCACCCGTGGGGAGACTACACTGTCATTCCGTTTTCTTCAGGGAACAAAAATACTCCTCTAAATGCTACGGACTGAGTGGTGAACTTCAACTCACACCTGGGTCACACCTGAGGCCTTGCTTGATGAGTTTCAAGTGCTGTAAGGAGCCAGAGGAAGAAGCTTCTTCCTGAAAGGTAAGGGAGCATTGGCCCCAGAGAGAGCAGTGGGGGATCACGCAACTGAAAGACTTGAAGAGAGGTTGGAGATGGGGTTGTGGTGGGGTGACCAGAGGGAGGAGAGAGAACTCAGGCGGGGAGCGCACCTCTGGCAGGGGCGGCCAGTGGGAGGGCTGGGAGGCACTACCCTTTGGTACTCTTAATTCTGGAAGGCAGTGTCCCTTGGTGGTGACAACGGAAGCTCTAAGTTAAGCTTTTATTTCTTCCTGCGGCACCATTTGGAGAACTGCCTGATTCTCCAGTTAAGAACTTAATTTTTCTGTATTGTGGTCTGGAGGGCTTGGTTTCGTGGAGGCTGGTAGGCTTGGGGCAGCAGGAGGACTATGTCCTTGAGAGTTCAGGGCTAAGGGCAGGAGGAACACTGTCTCCAATCTGTGGATTGTTTTCGATTACCGGAAGCATAGAGACCAATGACCCAAGACGGTCACAAACATGAGCGGTGCCAAGACTAATCTTTCTAAATTCTCTGCTCCTCCCTGCTTATAACTTCTTTGGGGTCGCTCAAAGTTAAAAGAAGATTTGGTTTCCGACTTTCCTTCCAACTCAACTCTTTCTCCCCTGAGGATTTGTCTTTCTTGGATAGGTACCCCTCCTCTGTACTTTCACACCCTGTGCCATAGCATCTATTAAGAGTGGAAAATTCCCTTCTAGACTGTGAGCTTCATGAGGGCAGAGATATTGTCAGTTTTTTCCTGGTTCTAGCCCTAAAGCATATCACAGCGCCTGCACAAAATAGGTGATCAAGAGCTAGATGTTGGATAAATGCATGAGTAGATTTACTTGTCTTATCACATTTAATCCTTACAGTTTCTATGGTTACCTTCCATTTGACAGTTGTGAAAACCGAGGCTTAAGCAGTTACATAAATTTCTCAAGATTACACAGCTATTATATAATTCAGGAGGAGGCAGTATTTGAATTGGGCCTTGAAGGGTAAGTAATATTTCAACAGGTGCACAAGGGAACTTCAAAGAGGAAGTAAGCACATGAATTTAAGTATGGAAATAGCAAAGCATGGGGCATATTTGGGGGTTGGTTATTGTCGACTTTGGTATTGTAAAAAGGTATGTGCCATGGTGTAGTGGAAGGCCTGAAATGGAGGCTGGAGTAACAGTGAAGTAACAATAATAAGAGTAGATAACATTTATTGAGCATTCAGTACATGCCAACACAGTTCTAAACACTTAAATGTGAAAAATACATCTATAAATAGCTAGTACATGCCCATGGTAACAAAGTTTAAAGAAACAGAAGGGTGTACAGTGAAGAGTAGGACTCCTTCCCCTGCCTATATTTTCCTCTACCTCGTTTCCCTCTCCTGAAGCAACCATTGCTACTGGTTTTTTGTATATCCTTCTAGAGAGTCCTATTCTATGTATATGGAAGTATATATATATATATATATATATATATATATATATATAATATTTTAACATATATATGTTATATGTATTATATATATGTTATATATACTTTTTTTATACCAATGATCATGTACTAATATACTGTTCTACTCCTGGATTTTTTTTCCATTTTCAATGTGTTAGAGATCAACTCATATTCTGGAGCTGCCTCATTCTTTTAAACTGCTTCTTAGTATTCCATTATATGGATGTGCTATAATCTATTTAACCAGTTCCTTCCCAATAGACATTTAGGGTGTTGTAAATCTTTTGCCATTACAGTCACCTATATTTAATATCCTTACGTGTTTTGCTTTCAACTCGTGTGAGTGTATCTGTAAGCTAATTTCTAGAAGTAGACTTGATGGATTAAATGGAATGTGCATTTTAACTTTTCACAGATTTTGTAAAATTGCTCTCCAAAGAAGTTATTCTACTTTATATTTTTACCCACAATGTATTATCAAACTTTCTGACCTTTGACAATTTGATAGGTCAAAAATGGATTTTCACTGTTGTTTTAATTTATAATTCTCCTATTATGAGTAAAATGAGCATTACTTGATATATTTTAAATATAATCAAATTTTATTTCATAAAATATAAATAAAATTTATAATATTTAAATTAATTAAAATTTAATTTAAAGTTTAAATATAGTTTAAAATAAATAATATTAAATATTTTATAAAGATAAAATAATGTATTTTATATATTATTATTATAGATAGTTTTCCTTTTTTCTATAATTGTGCTTATTTTCTGTTCTGGTTCTGTTTCTATGTTGGTTTTTCTTGACTTTTTAAATCAATTTGTTTGACCTCTTTATATATTAGGGGAATTAGCCCGTTAGTATTATATGTCTTACAAACATTTTTCCCTTAATTCGTCATCATTTTTCTGACATTATCTATGGTATTTTTATGTTTTTATTTTTTAAATGTTTTATCTCAGAAAATTTCAAACATATGCAAAAATAGAATAGATTAACAAATTTTTATGGGTCAAATACCCAGCATTATCAATATATAGACAAACAATTCATTTACTATCACCCTTCCCTGCATTACTTCTATCCCTGTGCCCTGCTGGATTATTTTAAAATAAATATGTCATTTTATGTTATTTTTGGTTTTGATAGTTTAGTCCTGCAGTGACTTTAATTTTTGCATAGGCAAATTTATTAGTCTTTCATTTTATGGTTTCTGTTGTGTAGATCACCAGAAACTCCCTAAGAATATATATAATCACAGCAAACTTTTGAGGTGAGTAATATTTTAAAGATGAGTAAAATTGAGCCACAGAGAAGTTCGGGTACTTTATCTAAGGGGATACAGCTTGTAAAGGGTAGGACTTGGGACCAAACCCTGGCAACTTAATCCAGGGCTCCCTCTCCTGACCATTACACCATACCCCTGCCCAGTGTGACTGTAACAGCCATGCTGATCAAGGCTGAGGCCTCAAGTTGTCACTCAGGTTCATTCATGGCTGCTAAACAGTGCAGTCGTGCACAACTCCTCTGCTCCACAGTGACTGCACGTGAGCCTTCCAATGCTGTGCACTTTGGAGGGGGAGGCGGAGGGGGTTCTGTCACAGATGGCCTGAGAATCTCATGAAAGATCCTGGACCCTGGTCATAGAAAGCATGCATATTCACACACATGGATACACACACACACACACACACACACACGCACGCACACGTACACGGGATCCAGGGACTTGCTTGTCTTCATTCTGTCATTTCTGTATTAGTCAAGGAAACAGGCTCTCAGTTATCATGAATCTGGATTGGATATTTATCAGGGATTTTTACCATTCGGTTCCCTAGAGAACAGTACAGTTGGATTATATTTGTATTTGTAGGCAGGTGAGGATGACCCATTTAATCAATACATCTGAAGGCTAAGAGTTAAGTTATATTATTCAGGCTCAGTAACAAAGCTTATGTTAATTTAACCTGACATGGAGCATGTTAGGTTAATATGATTTGGATTACATGTATCATTTTTAGAAATTGATGTTTTTGTTGCTGGTTTCTCCCGACATTTTTGAACTATAATATGGAATGCAATAGTTCTTCAACAAAGAAGGCAATTCTCACTAGTGAAGGTAATTAATGGTTATTTGATCATATTACAGCCTAGACATGATGTTTTTGCTACACAATAGGTTTCCTAATTGGTGATCCAAGGATGACCATGTTCATTTTCTGCCGATAGAGATTTCCTACTGTGCATGGCATTATCTCTTAATACTGTGATAGCAGCAAATAATGGTCATAGCCAGTAAGAAAATTAATTTACATTGCTTCGACAATCATTATAAAAGACCTAATAATGCTAATTTAGGTGTAGTCATCTAATTAGTTAATTAAATAGGACCTTGCTGCCAATCTCCTACAATGGAGCATACTGTGTTGTAGGTGTTTGCTAGAGCTGAACAGTGCCGAAGGAAGGTAAATGAGTACACACTGACCCCCCACTAATGCATGTGATTTTTATAGTTATGAAAGCACAAGCAGAAGCAATTGCTTTCCTCAAAATCGGAAACAAACAACCAAATTTTTTTAAATTGTTATTTTGCTTTTATTTTATGGGGAAAAAACTTTGCCGGCTTGTTAGCTAGTTTTACAAACTCCCCCAAAAATGTCATTAAATTTTGATTTGATTTCTGAAGTTCAAAACACTCTCCCAAGTTTATTACCCCTTGGTTTTTCTTAAAGAAAATAATAAAATCACTGCCATCTGGTTGAAAACTCCCAATATCTCCATCTATTAAACTACTCTTAGTTGTAGTACTTGTATCTAACTTATAAAACTTGTATACACATGTAGGCCATAAACAAAAATGGGGTTTCTAATTTTAATTAGCTCGTCAAGCCGGTGGTCCCGCATAGCTGGGAATTCAGCAGAGGTCCCAGTTACTCTCTCCTTTCAGCTTTTGTTATTTCACACTAATAGGTTTTTGTATTTTTAGTCTGTCTGCATGTGAGAAGTACCCTGTCCCTTCAGTGAGTTTAGCTGCTTTTCCTTGGGCCTTGCCAGATGTCCTAATTCTTTTTTTTTTTTTTTTTTTTTGACCTGTGGTGGGGTGCAGAGGGCAAGCATCGGGACACCCAGAACATCACGTATTTCTCATTTGAATGCAACATAATTGCTCAGAAAGATCTATCTTTACCAATAAGGTGAAATACTCCTTTTCTGTCAGCCTGAAATAAGTAATTTTAAATGTTTTTATATTATAAAGTAGGAAATAGTTTCTTTCCTTAAAAAAAAAGTGGTATTGAACATGATTACAATAAAAACTATCTGACTGGATGGAAGTTCACATCTTCTTAGAGTTTACAAAACAACAACAGATTTTCTTTCTGTTAATTCAGATATTCCTAGGTCGTCTGGTCTGGCCTTCTGCCACAGTGCACCTATAATTCCTTATTTTAAAATATTAATTAACTTCTAAACATAAGTCCTTTAGCTCTGGATACAGTACTGTCTATGTGAAGGAAATAACATGACTGAGGTGAAGAATGGTGTTTCTTGGAATAGGTATTGTTTGCCAAGCTGTATCCAAGAGCCCTACAGAAAGTAGAAAAAGACATTTTAGAAGAGTGAGCAGACATTTTCACAAGGTCACTTCATTCAGACTGGAAAGTGGCCAGCACAATGTCATTATTTACAACAGGATCTGGGAACACTTGAGGAAATTACAGACCATTTAGTTTTGATTCCATTGTAGGGGGCAAAGTCTTAGGAAGTATTTTAGGAGATTAAATGGGGAACACTGAGAAAAGCACAGCTTGATTAAGGATAGCCAATAGAGTCTCTGGAATGAAAAAGTCATGCTTCAATAATTTCTTGACTTCTTTAAGGAAGTAAATGCCAAGAAAAGCAAATGAATGCCTCAAAATTCTGTGTTCTAAATTTCCAGGAGACGTTTGTTACAGTTTTGCTTGACAAATTAGCACACACAAAGTTCTTAAAATTGGAGAAATGCAGAGGCAAATATGGTGCATTAAATTGTTTTTAAAGTGAAAAGGAATCAGGCAAATATACTTTAGGGTCAAGAGAATTTTACTGAAACAAAGACAATATCATAGTCTAGTCAACTCCAACTCCATGTCTCCAACATCAGATCATATTTTTTGTGCATTTAATATGCAGCTGTGTGGCATTTTTCCATAAGACAATGTGAAAAAATGAAAATCCCTGACTTTCAGGAATATACAGTCTAATAGAGGCAACATTGATTTAGATGAATAGAAAACTAGGCAAACATATAACAAAAGTTTATTAACGTTGACTATCACATTACTAGTAATGAGGAAAACGTGTTTGTTTAAAGTTCAGGACACACGTCTCTTTGGGCAGGGGAGGCAAAGATACCATGAAAAGATGGTAGTAGAGGGGCAAACCCTATAACCATAAAAGGAACAAGCAGATCGAGGCATTTTCTGGGTGTGGAGGTCACCCAGGTCTCCCAGTCTAAGTGGAAGGTAGGCGGGAGATGTCCCAGAAGGGTAATTTACAGCAATACATAAATAGGCAGTTCACTGAAAATGATTAAGGGATGGACGAGAAATAAGCAAATGACATTAGGGTATAAGATAATACATCTCTAAGTCCTTTCCAATTCTAAAATACTATGGTCTCCTAGGAGAGACACTGCAGGTTTAGTAATGATGGAGCTTGAGAGAGTCCCTTCTAATTAGACAGGAAAGATTTCCTGGTTAAAGTGACCTAGGGATGTACAACATCCTCTCGAAAGCAAGATTGCCTATATAAGAATGGAATATTATTAAACTATGAAAAGAAGGAAATCCTGCTATTTGCAACAACATGGGTGAACCTCGAGAACATTATGCTAAGTGAAATAAATCACGTAGAGAAAGACAATACTGTACAATCTCATTTATATGTGAAAACTAGAAAACAAATAAAATTCATAGGAAAAGTAATCAGATTTGTGGTTATAATAGGCAGGGAATAGGGGGGAGGGGAAATTGTATGAATGTGGTCAAAAGGTACAAACTTCGGGCTTCCCTGATGGCGCACTGGTTGAGAGTCCGCCTGCCGACGCAGGGAACACGGGTTCGTGCCCCGGT